>NC_141534.1:250435833-250755000 GCF_021556685.1 Rattus norvegicus
ACAGGTTCCCTCTCTCTTTTTTGGGGTGGTGGTGGTATTTCAGCTAATGCCATCCCTGTTGTGTCCTGGGAGCCTTTGTTTTCCTGGCATCTAGGACTTTCTATAGCCTACCACCCAGTTCTCCATCTTCTATTGCTACACACCTCTGTTCAATTTCCTGATCCTCTGAACATCTCCCCTGTCTCCTTCCAAACCTGAGCCTCGCCCCCTGTTTTTCCTCTCCACCTCCACTATTCCTTTCATGTTCCTCTAACACTAAACCTCCTGTGATTACTTTGCTCCCCTTTTTAAGTAGGACTGAAACATCCATACTTCGGTCTTCTTTCTTCTTGAGCTTCAATGGTCTCCGAGTTGTGTAGTCGGTATTCTAAGATTTTGTCCCAATATCCACTTGTCAATGAATACATACCCTGTGTGTTCTTTTGTGACTGTGTTAACTCACCCAGGGTGATGTTTTCTAGTTCTGTGAATTTCATGAAATCATTCTTTTTAATGGCTGTGTAGTACTCCATTGTGTAAATGTACCACATTTTCTGTATCCATTTTTCTGTTGAGGGACATTTGGGTTGGTTCCATTCTCTGGATATTATAAATAAGGCTATGATCATAGTGGAGCATGTGTCCTTGCTATATATTGGAGCATCTTTCCGGTATATACCCATGAGTGTATAGCTGTGTCCTCAGGTAGTTCTATGTCCAATATTCTGAGGGAATTTCTTTTGGAGTCCTTCCCTTTTTGTCCCGAGACTCTCTCACCTCCCAGATCTCTGGTACATTCTAGAAGGTTCCCCTACAACCCATCTTCCAAGGTTGCATGTTTCCATTTTTTTTTATCTGACTCTCAGGGCTTTAGTCCTGTTTCCCCCAATACAAGATAATGTTTCTTCTTTTGCCACCTCAGCTTCTTTCCCAGCCTGGTCTCTTCTTCCGTCTGATCTCCCGCCTACCACGATTGCTTTCTTCTCTCTGCCATGTTGATTGAAGCATGTTCAGTTGTGCCCTTTGGCTTGTTAGTTTTTTGAATTCTATGACTGTATCCTGGGAATTTTGTACTTTTTGGCTAATATGCATATATTAGTGAGTACATGCCATGCATGTCCTATTGGGTCTGAGTTACCTCACTCAGGTTGCCATTGTTGTTAATAGGTAAATAGTATTTCATTGTGCAAATGAACCATGTTTTCCTAACACATTCTTCCTTTGGGGGACATATGGGCTGTTTATAACTTCTGTTTGTCACACAGAAGGCCACTATGAACATAGGGGAAGACACACCCTGTGGCATGGTGGCACATCTTCTGGGTATATGCTGGGTCTTCAGGTAGATATATTTCCAATTTTCTGAGGAACCTGCAAGTTTATTTCCAGAGTGGTTGTGCCAGTTTGCAATCCCACCATCAATGGAGGAAGGATCCTTTTCTCCACATCATTGCCAACATGTGCTGACACCTGAATTTTTGATTTTAGCCATTCTGATTGGTGTACTGTGGAATCTCAGGGCCATTTTGATTTGCATTTTTCTGATCACTGAGGACTTTGATCATTTCTTTAAGTGATTCTCAGGCATTCGAGATTCCTCTTTTTTGAATTCTCTGTTAAGTTTTATACCTCATTTTTGAATGTGTGTTTTTTTTTTGTTTTTTGGTGGTTAGCTTTTGAGATTTTTGTATATTTTCAATACTAACCCCTATCAGATGTCAAGTTACTGAAGATTTTTTTCAATCTGTTGTATTTCAATTTGTCCTAATGACAATGTCCTTGTCTTACAGAACTTTTCAGTTTCATGAGGTCCCATTTATCAATTCTTTATATTAGAGCCTGAGCCATTGTAGCCATTTTATTTAGGAAATAGTCTCCTGTGCACATGAGTTCCATGCTCTTTCCCAATTTCCATTTTCATACATTGTACATTCAAAGTATCTTGTTTTAGGGTTGAGTTGCTTGACTCACTTGGACTTGAGCTTGTGTAATGTGACAAATATTGTTTTTTTCTGTCTTCTTTGTCAAAGATCAAGTGTCTGTAAGTTTGTATTGGTACAGGGACAGAAACACTGGTCAACGGAATAGAATTCAAGATCCAGAAATAAAATTACAAACTTACAGACACTTGATCTTTGACAAAGAAGACAAAAAATATACAATGGAAAACAGACAACTCCTTCAAAAACTAGTGTTGGTCTAACTGGCAGACTGTATGTAGAAAAATGAAAATAAAAAAAAACAATATTTGTTGGGATTTTACTGGGGGTTGCATCTAATCTGTTGATTGCTTTGGTAGTGTTATTTTGTTAATTCTACCAATTCATGACCATAGGAGATCTCTCCATTTTCTGAGATCTTCTTTGATTTCTTTCTTGAGAGTTTGTTTGTTTACTTATTCTTTCTTTCTTTCTCTCTCTCTTTCTTTCTTTCTTTCTTTCTTTCTTTCTTTCTTTCTTTCTTTCTTTCTTTCTTTCTTTCTTTCTTTTTGCACTCCAGATTTTATTCCCCTTGTGATCCACTCCCTGGGAGTTCTACATCCAATACCTGCTCCCTGTTTCCCGATACTCCCCACCCACCAGTTTCAAGAAAGATGTCACCACCGTACCCATCCCAACAGACCTCTAAACTTCCTAGGGCTTCCAGTCCCTTGAGGGTTAGATGCATCTTCTCTGACTTAACCCAGACCTGGGAGTCCTCTTCTGTATATGTGTTGGAGGTCTCATCTCAGTTGTTGTATGCTGCCTGGTTGGTGATCCAGTGTCTAATCTCAGGGTCCCAAGTTAATTGAGGCTGCTGGTCCTCTTACAGGGTTGGCCTCCTCTTTAGCTTCCTACAGCTCTTCCCTAATTCAACTGGAGGGTAAGCAGTTTTTTTTTCCATTGGTTGGGTACGCATATCAGCACCTGACTCTTTCAGCTGTTTGTTGGGTCTTTTGGAGAGAAGTCATGGTAGGTCCCTTTTTGTGAACACCCCATAGGGTCAGTAATGGTGTCAGGTCTTGGGCTTCCCCTTCAGCTGGACCCCACTTTGGGCCTGTCACTGGACTTTCTTTTCCTCAGGCTCTTCTCCATTTTCATCCTTGCATTGCTTTCGGACAGGAAGAATTATGGGTCAGAGCTTTGGTTGTGTGATAGCAACCCCATCTCTCATTTAATGACCTGTCTTTCTGCTGGTGGCGAATTCAATAATTTCCTTCTCCCCACTGTGGGGCCTTTCATCTAGGGTATCTGCCCTCTCTGATTCCAGAGAATCACTCACTTCCCATGTCTCTGGTACATACTAGAGTGTCCTCCCAACCTCCTACCTCCTGAATTCACCTGTTTCAATTCTTTCTGCTGGCCTTCAGTGCTTCAGTCCTTTCACCCACACAATATAAGATTAAGTTACACTCTCCCCCAACACCTATCTCCTTTTCCCAACCTGTAGGATATCAATTTGTCTTATTGACTATGTCTGATGCCTTACAGAAGCTTTCTAGTTTCATGAGGTCCCATTTATCAATTCCTGAATTTAGTGCATGAGCCATCGGAGTTCTCATTAGGAAATTTCTGCCTGTGCCAATGAGTTCAAGGCCCTTTCCCCTCTTTATGTTCTATTAGATTCAGTGTATCTGGTTTTATATTGAGGTCTTCAAAACACTTGCACTTGAGCTTTGTGCATCGTGACAAATATGGGCCTATTTGTAATTTTTTACATACAGACATCCAGATAGAATGGCACCATTTAATGAAGATGCTTTCTTTTTTCCTTTGTATATTTTTGGCTTCTTTGTCAAAGATCAAATGTGCTTAAGTGTGTCGTTTTATTTGCACATCACTTCTCTGCATCCTATCCTCTAATTCTTACAGCTTTTCTACCACTTCTTAGCAGGAATATGGGATTAATAAAGGGCTGAGTACACGGACTCTTATTTTTTGCACTTTTATAATACACACATCTCTGCATAGACTTCTAATCTGTAAACAGAAACTTATTGTACCTAAATTTATAACAGCACAAGTTTATGTACACACACACACACACACACACACACACACACACACACAGTAGTTGAACATTATGACCATTAGCATTATAACATCAGTAAGCTGTAACCTCGGGTTTTTGGCTTCTCCATCCATGGGCTTTTAACCAGCAACACATTTCTGGGTACTAAATTCCTTGCTGCAGGCTTTAAAACTAATCCAAATGTAGTTGGGTATCTTGTAATACTCATAGTTTTATTTACCAGTGAATATCCAAGATGGTGACGTTATATGACCACTGATATAGACCAGAGGTTCCAGATGCAGATTAGGGATAGGATTTGACCCTGGGTAAGGACCGCAGGTGAGGGAGGAGTTTCTCAATCTTTGGTAGTGGAAGCTATGGACCTGAGTGGAAGTATCAGCTATTCTGGACTAAGGCACACATAGAGTGGCAGTTGAACAACTCAGTACAAGTTGCATTGAGCCAGATAAATCTGAGTAACTTAGAAAATGTGCACAATAGTAAAACTGTAGATGGGAAATTGAAAACTACCTAACCAAATTAAGCTAATGAGAAGTAAGTATAAGTCAGTCTTATTAGCTTTACTGCTATCAACACTTTGTATTTAGGACTTATGAACAAGCAACCAGGGTCACAAATTAATTTTATTTGTAATAAAATGCCAAGACAAGGTAGTCACTTTATTATTTGTAGTATAGGACTACTAATTATATGGAATGTGTGCCTGCAAACCTGACATATGTATATGGGTGCATATGTGTATATGCACATGCATGTGTACAACTCTGTATATGAATATATGATCATATATACATATAACCTAACCGTGAAAGGTTAGTATCATTTATAAGCTTCTCAGAAATGACTGTTTTGAGCTCAAATGCTGATCTCTGTGAACAGCAATATTTTGTGATCTGGAATGTAAACTGAGAAAGACATACTTCTTAAGAATATTTAGGAGAAAACCAATGAATATTCTATATATCATTTAAGTAATTTACGCACATGTATTACATTGGCAATGAAGTCAGAAGGCATAGTATGCAATCAATTTTTAGATTCTACATTTGGATCCAGACACACTGCTAAGTGGACTTAGAAAACTGTGTATGTAGAGCAGCACTTAGTTATTGTCTGCTATGTAGCATTTGGTAAGTAGAGAATATATAGCAGAGGGTGGCATTGTCCAGCATCAATAGGAGGAAAAGCAGTTGGTCCTTGGAAGTCTCCTGTCTTCAATGTGGGGTAATGCAAGAGTATAGACGTTGGAGTGGGTAGGTGGGAGTGGGAGCATCTTCATAGAAGGAGAGGGACGGGAGTAGATTCTGGGAGAGGAGGGAAAGGGGATAACATTTGAAATGTAAATATATAAAGTGTCCAAGAAAATTTAAATGAAAAGAAAAATAAATAATAAAAAGTTTTTTTTGTTGGATATTTTAAAATTTACATTTGAAATGGTATAGCCTTATCCAGTTTCCCATGCATAAACCCCCTATTCCATCTCCCCCTTCCTCTGTTTCTGGGAGAGTGTTCCCCCAGCCTCCCATCCACCCCTACCTAACTCTCTGCTCTGACTTTCCCCTACAATTGGGCACCAAGCCTTGGCAGGACCAAGGGCTTCTCCTCCAATTCGGGGCTGACAATGGCATACTCTGCTACATATGCACCTGGAGCCAGGAGTATGTCCACATATACTCTTTGGATGGTGGTTTAGTCCCTGGAATCTCCGGTTTGTTGGTATTGTTTTTCTATTCTTTTCTTTTTTTTTTGTAATTATTTGAACTTATAATATTTCCTTTTATTTATCGGCTATTGTTCCTTTTTTTTTATTAACTTGAGTGTTTCTTATTTACATTTCTATTGTTATTCCCTTTCCTGGTTTCTGGGCAAACATCCCCCTAAACGCTCCTCCTCCTCTTCTTTATGGGTGTTCCCCTCCCCATCCTCCCCCCATTGCCTCCCTACCCCCAACAATCACGTTCACTGGGAGTTCAGTCTTAGCAGGACCAAGGGCTTCCCCTTCCACTGGTGATCTTACTAGAATATTCATTGCTACCTATGAAGTCAGAGTCCAGGGTCAGTCCATGTATAGTCCATAGGTAGTGGCTTAGTCCCTGGAAGCTCTGGTTTCTTGGCATTGTTGTTCATAAGGGATCTCGAGCTCCTTCAATCTCTTCGAGTTCTTTCTCTGATTCCTTCAACGGGGGTCCCGTTCTCAGTTCAGTGGTTTGCTGCTGGCATTCGCCTCTGTATTTGCTGTATTCTGGCTGTGTCTCTCAGGAGCGATCTACATCCGGTTTCTGTCGGCCTGCACTTCTTTGCTTCGTCCATCTTGTCTAATTGGATGGCTGTATATGTATGGGCCACATGTGGGGCAGGCTCTGAATGGGTGTTCCTTCTGTGTCTATTTTAATCTTTGCCCTTGGCAAGAATACCTGCCAAGGGTATTCTTGTTCCCCTTTTAAAGAAGGAGTGAAGCATTCACATTTTGATCATCCATCTTGAGTTTCATTTGTTCTAGGCATCTAGGGTAATTCAAGCATTTGGGCTAATAGTCGCTTATCAATGAGTGCATACTATGTGTGTTTTTCTGTGATTGGGTTACCTCACTCAGGATGATATTTTCCAGTTCCAACCATTTGCCTATGAATTTCATAAAGTCATTGTTTTTGATAGCTGAGTAGTATTACATTTTGTAGATGTACCACATTTTCTGTATCCATTCCTCTGTTGAAGGGCATCTGGGTTCTTTGCAGCTTCTGGCTATTATAAATAAGGCTGCTATGAACATAGTGGAGCACGTGTCTTTTTTATATGTTGGGGCATCTTTTGGGTATGTGCCCAAGAGAGGTATAGCTGGATCCTCAGGCAGTTCAATGTCCAATTTTCTGAGGATCCTCCAGACTGATTTCCAGAATGGCATTGTTTTTCTTAAGGGGTTGCAAACCCATTCAGCTCCCTCAATACTTTCTCTAACTTATCCAATTGGGACCCTATTTTCAGTTCAATGGTTGGCTGCAAGCCAACCTGTATTTGTCATGATCTGGCAGAGTCTCTCAGAAGACAACAATATCAGGCTCCTTTCAGCATGTACTTCTTGGAATCAGCAATATTGTCTATATTTGGTGGCTATATATGGGCTGAAACACCAAGTGCAGAGTCTCTGTATGGCCTTTCCTTCAGTCTGTGCTCCCATCTTTGTCTCCATATTTCCTCTTATGAATATTTTTGTTCTACCTTCTAAGAAATACTGAAGCATCTACACTTTTGTTGTCCTTCTTGAGCTTCATATGGATAGTTGATAAGGTAATCAGAGCTTTTGGGCTAATATCCACTTATCAGTGAGTGCATGCCACGTGTGATTTTTTGTGTTTGGCTTACTACACTGAGGATGATATTTTCTACTTTCATCCATTTGTGTAAGAATTTCATTTTTCATGAAGTCATTCTTTTGAATAGTTGAGTAGTATCCCATTGTGTAACTGTACCACATTTTCTGTCTCCATTCCTTTCTTAAAGGACATCTGTGTTCTTTCCAGTGCCTGTCTATTATTAAGAAGGCTGCTGTGACCATAGTGGAGCATGTCCTTGTTATACAGTGGAACATCTTTTGGGTATATGCTGAGGAGTGGTATAGCTGATTCCTCAGGTAGTCCTATGTCCAATTTTCTGAGGAAACTCCAGACTAATTTCCAGAGTGATTGTATCAGCTTTCAATCCCAGCAACAATGGAAAAGTATTCCTCTTTCTCCACATCCTCGCCAGCATCTGCTGTCACCTGAGTTTTTTATCTTATCCATTCTGACTGGTATGAGGTAGAATCTCAGAGTTGTTTTGATTTGCATTTCCCTGATGTCTAGGAATGTTCAACATTTCTTTAGGTACTTTTCAGAAATTCCATATTCCTCACTGAGGATTCTTTGTTTACTTCTGTACCACATTTTTAATAGGCTTATTGGAGGTAGGTGGGAAGGGGTTGTTGGTTGGTTGGGGAAACACCCTCATAGAAGAAGTTGAAGGGAAAATGAGCTAGGGGCTTATGGATTTCAATCGAGGAAAGGGGATAATATTTGAAATGTAAATAAAAATATCCTAGTGAAAAAGCAGAAACAATAAATTATTATTATTATTATAAACAAGGGAATGAAACAATTTGGATTCTTCTACCTACTGACTGCCATTTGAAAAACACCATATGTTGAAAATGCTATCTTTTTTTTCCATTGGATGTTTTTAGCTCCTATGTTAAAGATCAAATGACCGTAGGTGTATATGTTCATTTCAGTCTCTTCATTTCTATACCATTGATCTACCAGTCTGTTTCTGTCCCAATACCAAACAGATTTTATCACTATTACTCTGTAATACATCTTGAGGTCAGGGACTATGATTAACCCAGAAGTTCTTTTATTGTTGAGAATAGTTTTTGCTTCCCTGGGTTTTTTTTTTTTTTGTTATTCCAAATGAATTTGCAAGTTGCTGTTTCTAATTCTATGAAGAATTGAGTTGGAATTTTGATGGGAATTGCACTGAATTTATAGATTGCTTTTGGCAAGATGGCCAATTTTACAATATCAATCCTGCCAATCCTTGAGCAGGGGAGATCTTTCCATCTTCTGAGGTCTTTCTTCAGAGACTTGAAGTTCTTGTCATACAGATATTTTGCTTCCTTGATGAGAGTTCCACAGAGGTATTTTATATTAATTGTGACTATTATGAAGGGTGTCATTTCCCTAATTTCTTTCTCAGCCTGTTTTTACTTTGTGTAGAGGAAGGCCACTCATTTGTTTGAGTTAGTTTTATACCCAGCCACTTTGCTGCCATTTACCACATTGAGGATTTCTCTGGTAGATCTTTTGGGGCTATTTAAATATACTGTCATATCATCTGCAAATAGTGATATTTTGAGTTCTTCCTTTCCAACTATATCCTCTTTGCCTCATTTTTTTCCAATTGCTCTGGGTATAATTTGAGTACTACATTGAATAAGTAGGGAGAGATTGGGCAGCCTTGTCTAGTTCCTGATTTTAGTGGGATTATTTAAAGTTTCTCTCCATTTAGTTTGATGTTGGCTACTGGTTTGTTGTATAGTGCTTTTACTATGTTCAGGTATGGGCCTTGAGTTTCTGATCTTTCCAAGACTTTTAACATGAAGGGGTGTTGGATTTTATCAAACGCGTTTTCAGCATCTAATGAGATGATTATGTGGCTTTTTCTTTGAATTTGTTTATTTAGTGAATAATCTTGATGAATTTCTGT
The DNA here is from genome assembly GCF_021556685.1 of Rattus norvegicus. Classification (NCBI taxonomy): domain Eukaryota; kingdom Metazoa; phylum Chordata; class Mammalia; order Rodentia; family Muridae; genus Rattus; species Rattus norvegicus. The sequence goes on from NC_141534.1 coordinate 250,445,065, forward strand.
ATAATGAACCATCCTTGCATCCCTGGGATGAAACCTACTTTATCATGATGTATGATCATTTTAATGTGTTCCTGGCTTTGGTTTGTAAGATATTTATTGAGTAATTTTTCATTGATATTCATAAGAGGAATTGGTCTGAAATTTTCAAAGAGACCAATCAGTATGACTGTGCTAGAGCATAGACTTGTAAACTTTTTTTTTCTGTGTAGGGTCAGCTCGTGAATACTTATTTTCCATAGAAAGAACATATGGCCACAATCATTTGGTGCCATCTTTCTATTAAAAATGGACAACAGGATGTGACATAGATTTGTAAAAATTTATTCATAAGTGCAGGTACAGGTTATGATTTGCTGTCTTTCATGCCGTACTTTGTTGTCTGGAATAAAGAATTAGAATTGAAGAATGCATGCTTTTACTAGTCTTTCCCAGACAATTCCCATGGTCTGGACCACTGTACTAGGGCTAACAAAATAAGAAAAAAGGACAAAATATGACTTCTCATGATTTTTCTGAAGGATCCACCAGAACAATAAGATAAAATGAATTTCAGGAAACAAAAGTACCTGAAGTAATATGAGAAAGGGAGATGTGTATTTTTCACAGATACTAACATAGATAAGGTGATTTAAATTGTGTTAATAGTGTTATTACATAATATCAAACACTGTAGTGTTACTTATTTTTAAATTAGGATATATGAATAATCATATCCTGACTAAATATCCATAGATATAATATGATGAAATCCCTATCGTACGCTATCTGCTAAGCTTTATTCCTCATTTTCATAATTATGTTATATATACTCTCTCCTTCATCCTAGTAGAGCTATTTGTGTGTATTTCCCCTGTCTTCATGACCTATTCTCTCCTCAGTTTATATGGTCCAATTATTCTTCCCTATACATGGCATGTTACTAGTGAACTCGCTTATGGAATGGAGCCATGGTATTTTCATATTGTGAGACTATTTTTTCCCCATTCCTTCTAGATATTTGAACTTTTATACTTTTTACAAGTTCAACTTTGGTGCAAATTTGCAGCAGTATTGAGTCCATAAAGTTGTGAACAAAGCAATGAATAACAAATGTGTAATATAAGCTTGTAACATCTTGCACAGTGTGTAACCACTTTCTCAATTCTATTGATTTAAGAGTAGTACAAATACCTTAAAGAAAGAACTGGTTTATTTTACTACAGTGCAAGCAGTTTGGATTATAGACCAGTTGTAGCATAACAGAGACCCCCATATTGTTAGAGTCAAATGCCTTTGATTTTTTTCTCACTATATTTAGCATATGGATTTTTGTTTTTAATGAATGAACAACAATCTTGTTTACATCCTTTTAAGTCTTGATGCTAATTTTTATCATACAAATTTAGATGTAGAGTATCTCTGAATTCAAGCAAAAATATATGAGTGTACGGAATGAAATTTAGATCCTCTGTATTAGTCTCTGCAATGTTGTGCTAATTTCTTCTGGCACTATATTTTCAGTTCTGTGTTGGTAACCAGGCAGAAAATGGGGTGATATTGTAGAATCATTGTTATCATAGGTGCTTGTAAACAATTTACCAGAAAATTACATCAATCAGTTCTTAGGAAAGTCACAATCCACATTTGGAATTTACACTTGAGAACTTATCAGTCACTGTGACTGATTTGTTTGGTGCTGGGACAGAGACAACAAGCACAACACTGAGATATGCTCTCCTGCTCCTGCTGAAGTATCCAGAAGTCACAGGTAAGGACACAGGTGGTGAACCTTGGCATTCTCATAGTATGCTGGGAAGACGTTGTTGATGTCCTGTGTATTATTCTTAGAAAAGTCTGCCCTTGACTTTTTGTGCTACTGGCCAGAAAGTGTAGGATGAATGAGAGGAATGAAGAGACTATGCACATAGGAAAAGAATGCTGTTAAGTGTCTAGGTTCTTTTGGAGATAATCTGGGACAGGCACGTACAGTCTTCTTTGGCTTGTTTTGCCTCTACATTTTTTGTCCCCAAATTAGGTTTTCAGAGCAGGCAACTTTTTGTACTTACCTTCTTTGTTTCTAATAAACCTAATTTTGAGGTATACAGAGGTGAAAACTTACTTCACTGAAATAAGCATGAATTCTGGAATTTCTGAGCTTATCTGAGATAATGTCTACCCTGAGAAGGAGTAAAAATAATCAATTCATTAGAAAGTTATTTCCATATAAGGCAATAGTTATAGAAAAGGAAAGTTATTATTTCAAATATCCATTTCCATGCAACCTATATTGCTCACACTTATTCCAGTTATACCAGCAGCATTTATTTTAAATATATTATTATAGAAAAGTTATTCTACTATTATTATTTTACAGTATTTATTAAGTTATCTATCATGCTTCTAAATAGGTCTGTATACTTAAAATTTAAGAAAAAATATATTACTGGATAGAACAAAAGTTTCCCTATGACACTTATGTAGCCAGATACCTTTAAATGTTACTATTGCACATGTGGTAAGTATGCAGTTTTAATGCTTTCATTAGTCTAACATCTGGAGATAGAAAAAAAGGAAATAACAAAGTGCGACAGACGTTTTTCTTATATTATTGTCATCAGAGAAGGAGAGCATCCATAAGAACTGTCTTAATTTCTTCCAAAGGGGACGTGGTTCCCTCTGTTTCCTCTTTTTTTTTTATTATTAACTTGAGTATTTCTTTTTTTTTTTCAACTGAAAATTTTTTTTTATTAACTTGAGTATTTCTTATATACATTTCGAGTGTTATTCCCTTTCCCGGTTTCCGGGCAAACATCCCCCTCCCCCCTCCCCTTCCTTATGGGTGTTCCCCTCCCAACCCTCCCCCCATTGCCGCCCTCCCCCCATAGACTAGTTCACTGGGGGTTCAGTCTTAGCAGGACCCAGGGCTTCCCCTTCCACTGGTGCTCTTACTAGGGTATTCATTGCTACCTATGGGGTCAGAGTCCAGGGTCAGTCCATGTATAGTCTTTAGGTAGTGGCTTAGTCCCTGGAAGCTCTGGTTGCTTGGCATTGTTGTACTTTTGGGGTCTCGAGCCCCTTCAAGCTCTTCCAGTTCTTTCTCTGATTCCTTCAATAGGGGACCTATTCTCAGTTCAGTGGTTTGCTGCTGGCATTCGCCTCCATATTTGCTGTATTCTGGTTGTGTCTCTCAGGAGCGATCTACATCCGGCTCCTGTCGGTCTGCACTTCTTTGCTTCATCCATCTTGTCTAATTGGGTGGCTGTATATGTATGGGCCACATGTGGGGCAGGCTCTGAATGGGTGTTCCTTCAGTCTCTGTTTTAATCTTTGCCTCTCCCTTCCCTGCCAAGGGTATTCTTTTTCCTCATTTAAAGAAGGAGTGAAGCATTCACATTTTGATCATCCGTCTTGAGTTTCGTTTGTTCTAGGGATCTAGGGTAATTCAAGCATTTGACTAATAGCCACTTATCAATGAGTGCATACCATGTATGTCTTTCTGTGATTGGGTTAGCTCACTCAGGATGATATTCTCCAGTTCCAACCATTTGCCTACGAATTTCATAAACTCGTTGTTTTTGATAGCTGAGTAATATTCCATTGTGTAGATGTACCACATTTTCTGTATCCATTCCTCTGTTGAAGGGCATCTGGGTTCTTTCCATTTTCTGGATATTATAAATAAGGCTGCGATGAACATAGTGGAGCACGTGTCTGTTTTATATGTTGAGGCATCTTTTGGGTATATGCCCAAGAGAGGTATAGCTGGATCCTCAGGAAGTTCAATGTCCAATTTTCTGAGGAACCTCCAGAATGATTTCCAGAATGGTTTTACCAGTCTGCAATCCCACCAACAATGGAGGAGTGTTCCTCTTTCTCCACATCCTCGCCAGCATCTGCTGTCACCTGAGTTTTTGATCTTAGCCAATCGCACTGGTGTGAGGTGAAATCTCAGGGTTGTTTTGATTTGCATTTCCCTTATGACTAAAGATGTTGAACATTTCTTTAGGTGTTTCTCAGCCATTCGGCATTCCTCAGCTGTGAATTCTTTGTTTAGCTCTGAACCCCATTTTTTAATAGGGTTATTTGTTTCCCTGCGGTCTAACTTCTTGAGTTCTTTGTATATTTTGGATATAAGGCCTCTATCTGTTGTAGGATTGGTAAAGATCTTTTCCCAATCTGTTGGTTGCCGTTTTGTCCTAACCACAGTGTCCTTTGCCTTACAGAAGCTTTGCAGTTTTATGAGATCCCATTTGTCGATTCTTGATCTTAGAGCATAAGCCATTGGTGTTTTGTTCAGGAAATTTTTTCCAGTGCCCATGTGTTCCAGATGCTTCCCTAGTTTTTCTTCTATTAGTTTGAGTGTGTCTGGTTTGATGTGGAGGTCCTTGATCCACTTGGACTTAAGCTTTGTACAGGGTGATAAGCATGGATCGATCTGCATTCTTCTACATGTTGCCCTCCAGTTGAACCAGCACCATTTGCTGAAAATGCTATCTTTTTTCCATTGGATGGTTTTGGCTCCTTTGTCAAAAATCAAGTGACCATAGGTGTGTGGGTTCATTTCTGGGTCTTCAATTCTATTCCATTGGTCTATCTGTCTGTCTCTGTACCAATACCATGCAGTTTTTATCACTATTGCTCTGTAATACTGCTTGAGATCAGGGATAGTGATTCCCCCTGAAGTCCTTTTATTGTTGAGGATAGCTTTAGCTATCCTGGGTTTTTTGTTATTCCAGATGAATTTGCAAATTGTTCTGTCTAACTCTTTGAAGAATTGGATTGGTATTTTGATGGGGATTGCATTGAATCTGTAGATTGCTTTTGGTAAAATGGCCATTTTTACTATATTAATCCTGCCAATCCATGAGAATGGGAGATCTTTCCATCTTCTGCGGTCTTCTTCAATTTCTTTCCTCAGTGTCTTGAAGTTCTTATTGTACAGATCTTTTACTTGCTTGGTTAAAGTCACACCGAGGTACTTCATATTATTTGGGTCTATTATGAAGGGTGTCGTTTCCCTAATTTCTTTCTCGGCTTGTTTCTCTTTTGTATAGAGGAAGGCAACTGATTTATTTGAGTTAATTTTATACCCAGCCACGTTGCTGAAGTTGTTTATCAGCTTTAGTAGTTCTCTGGTGGAACTTTTGGGATCACTTAAATATACTATCATGTCATCTGCAAATAGTGATATTTTGACCTCTTCTTTTCCGATCTGTATCCCTTTGATCTCCTTTTGTTGTCTGATTGCTCTGGCTAGAACTTCAAGAACTATATTGAATAAGTAGGGAGAGAGTGGGCAGCCTTGTCTAGTCCCTGATTTTAGTGGGATTGCTTCAAGTTTCTCTCCATTTAGTTTAATGTTAGCAACTGGTTTGCTGTATATGGCTTTTACTATGTTTAGGTATGGGCCTTGAATTCCTATTCTTTCCAGGACTTTTATCATGAAGGGGTGTTGAATTTTGTCAAATGCTTTCTCAGCATCTAATGAAATGATCATGTGGTTCTGTTCTTTCAGTTTGTTTATATAATGGATCACGTTGATGGTTTTCCGTATATTAAACCATCCCTGCATGCCTGGGATGAAGCCTACTTGATCATGGTGGATGATTGTTTTGATGTGCTCTTGAATTCGGTTTGCCAGAATTTTATTGAGTATTTTTGCGTCGATATTCATAAGGGAAATTGGTCTGAAGTTCTCTTTCTTTGTTGTGTCTTTGTGTGGTTTAGGTATAAGAGTAATTGTGGCTTCGTAGAAGGAATTTGGTAGTGCTCCATCTGTTTCAATTTTGTGGAATAGTTTGGATAATAATGGTATGAGGTCTTCTATGAAGGTTTGATAGAATTCTGCACTAAACCCGTCTGGACCTGGGCTCTTTTTGGTTGGGAGACCTTTAATGACTGCTTCTATTTCCTTAGGAGTTATGGGGTTGTTTCACTGGTTTATCTGTTCCTGATTTAAGTTCGATACCTGGTATCTGTCTAGGAAATTGTCCATTTCCTGAAGATTTTCAAATTTTGTTGAATATAGGTTTTTATAGTAAGATCTGATGATTTTTTGAATTTCCTCCAAATCTGTAGTTATGTCTCCCTTTTCATTTCTGATTTTGTTAATTTGGACACACTCTCTGTGTCCTCTCGTTAGTCTGGCTAAGGGTTTATCTATCTTGTTGATTTTCTCAAAGAACCAACTTTTGGTTCTGTTGATTCTTTCTATGGTCCTTTTTGTTTCTACTTGGTTGATTTCAGCTCTGAGTTTGAATATTTCCTGCCTTCTACTCCTCCTGGGTGTATTTGCTTCTTTTTGTTCTAGAGCTTTTAGGTGTGCTGTCAAGCTGCTGACATATGCTCTTTCCTGTTTCTTTCTGCAGGCACTCAGCGCTATGAGTTTTCCTCTTAGCACAGCTTTCATTGTGTCCCATAAGTTTGAGTATGTTGTATCTTCATTTTCATTAAATTCTAAAAAGTTTTTAATTTCTTTCTTTATTTCTTCTTTGACCAGGTTATCATTGAGTAGAGCATTGTTCAATTTCCACGTATATGTGGGCATTCTTCCCTTACTGTTATTGAAGACCAGTTTTAGGCCGTGGTGGTCCGATAGCACGCATGGGATTATTTCTATCTTTCTGTACCTGTTGAGGCCCGTTTTTTGACCAATTATATGGTCAATTTTGGAGAAAGTACCATGAGGAGCTGAGAAGAAGGTATATCCTTTTGCTTTAGGATAGAATGTTCTATAAATATCCGTTAAGTCCATTTGGCTCATGACTTCTCTTAGTCTGTCTACATCACTGTTTAATTTCTGTTTCCATGATCTGTCCATTGATGAGAGTGGGGTGTTGAAATCTCCCACTATTATTGTGTGAGGTGCAATGTGTGTTTTGAGCTTTAGTAAGGTTTCTTTTACGTATGTAGGTGCCCTTGTATTTGGGGCATAGATATTTAGGATTGAGAGTTCATCTTGGTTGATTTTTCCTTTGATGAATATGAAGTGTCCTTCCTTATCTTTTTTGATGACTTTTAGTTGGAAATTGATTTTATTTGATATTAGAATGGCTACTCCAGCTTGCTTCTTCTGACCATTTGCTTGGAAAGTTGTTTTCCAGCCTTTCACTCTGAGGTAGTGTCTGTCTTTGTCTCTGAGGTGTGTTTCCTGTAGGCAGCAGAATGCAGGGTCCTCGTTGCGTATCCAGTTTCTTAATCTATGTCTTTTTATTGGGGAGTTGAGGCCATTGATATTGAGAGATATTAAGGAATAGTGATTATTGCTTCCCGTTATATTCATATTTGGATGTGAGGTTATGTTTGTGTGCTTTCATTCTCTTTGTTTTGTTGCCAAGACGATTAGTTTCTTGCTTCTTCTAGGGTATAGCTTGCCTCCTTATGTTGGGCTTTACCATTTATTATCCTTTGTAGTGCTGGATTTGTAGAAAGATATTGTGTAAATTTGGTTTTGTCATGGAATATCTTGGTTTCTCCATCAATGTTAATTGAGAGTTTTGCTGGATACAGTAACCTGGGCTGGCATTTGTGTTCTCTTAGGGTCTGTATAACATCAGTCCAGGATCTTCTGGCCTTCATAGTTTCTGGCGAGAAGTCTGGTGTGATTCTGATAGGTCTCCCTTTATATGTTACTTGACCTTTTTCCCTTACTGCTTTTAATATTCTTTCTTTATTTTGTGCGTTTGGTGTTTTGACAATTATGTGACGGGAGGTGTTTCTTTTCTGGTCCAATCTATTTGGAGTTCTGTAGGCTTCTTGTATGTCTATGGGTATCTCTTTTTTTAGGTTAGGGAAGTTTTCTTCTATGATTTTGTTGAAGATATTTACTGGTCCTTTGAGCTGGGAGTCTTCACTCTCTTCTATACCTATTATCCTTAGGTTTGATCTTCTCATTGAGTCCTGGATTTCCTGTATGTTTTGGACCAGTAGCTTTTTCCGCTTTACATTATATTTGACAGTTGAGTCAATGATTTCTATGGAATCTTCTGCTCCTGAGATTCTCTCTTCCATCTCTTGTATTCTGTTGGTGAAGCTTGTATCTACAGCTCCTTGTCTCTTCTTTTGGTTTTCTATATCCAGGGTTGTTTCCATGTGTTCTTTCTTGATTGCTTCTATTTCCATTTTTAATTCCTTCAACTGTTTGATTGTGTTTTCCTGGAATTCTTTCAGGGATTTTTGCGATTCCTCTCTGTAGGCTTTTACTTGTTTATTAATGTTTTCCTGTGCTTCCCTAAGTGTGTTCATGTCTTTCTTGAAGTCCTCCAGCATCATGATCAAATATGATTTTGAAACTAGATCTTGCTTTTCTGGTGTGTTTGGATATTCCATGTTTGTTTTGGTGGGAGAATTGGGCTCCGATGATGGCATGTAGTCTTGGTTTCTGTTGCTTGGGTTCCTGCGCTTGCCTCTCGCCATCAGATTATCTCTAGTGTTACTCTGTTCTGCTATTTCTGACAGTGGCTAGACTGTCCTATAAGCCTGTGTGTCAGAAGTGCTGTAGACCTGTTTTCCTCTCTTTCAGTCAGTTATGGGGACAGAGTGTTCTGCTTTCGGGCGTGTAGGTTTTCCTCTCTACAGGTCTTCAGCTGTTCCTGTGGGCCTGTGTCTTGAGTTCACCAGGCAGCTTTCTTGCAGCAGAAAATTTGGTCTTACCTGTGGTCCCGAGGCTCAGGTTCGCTCGTGGGGTGCTGCCCAGGGGCTCTCTGCAGCGGCAGCAACCAGGAAGACCTGTGCCGCCCCTTCCGGGAGCTTCAGTGCACCAGGGTTCCAGATGGTCTTTGGCTTTTTCCTCTGGCGTCCGAGATGTGTGTGCAGGGAGCAGTCTCTTCTGGTTTCCCAGGCTTGTCTGCCTCTCTGAAGGTTTAGCTCTCCCTCCCACGGGATTTGGGTGCAGAGAACTGTTTATCCGGTCTGTTTCCTTCAGGGTCTGGCGGTGTCTCTGGCAGGGGTCCTGCTGCTCCTGGGCCCTCCCCCACGGGAGCCCAAAGGCCTTATACAGTTTCCTCTTGGGCCAGGGATGTGGATAGGGGTGAGCAGTGTTGGTGGTCTCTTCTGCTCTGCAGCCTCAGGAGTGCCCACCTGACCAGGGGGTTGGGTCTCTCTCTCACCGGGTCTGGGAGCAGAGAGCTGCTGCGGGCCGGGATCCGCGGGTGTGGGACTTCCCGAGTATTTCTTATATACATTTCGAGTGTTATTCCCTTTCCCGGTTTCCGGGCAAACATCCCCCTCCCCCCTCCCCTACCTTATGGGTGTTCCCCTCCCAACCCTCCCCCCATTGCCGCCCTCCCCCCATAGACTAGTTCACTGGGGGTTCAGTCTTAGCAGGACCCAGGGCTTCCCCTTCGACTGGTGCTCTTACTAGGATATTCATTGCTACCTATGGGGTCAGAGTCCAGGGTCAGTCCACGTATAGTCTTTAGGTAGTGGCTTAGTCCCTGGAAGCTCTGGTTGCTTGGCATTGTTGTACTTTTGGGGTCTCGAGCCCCTTCAAGCTCTTCCAGTTCTTTCTCTGATTCCTTCAATAGGGGACCTATTCTCAGTTCAGTGGTTTGCTGCTGGCATTCGCCTCTGTATTTGCTGTATTCTGGCTGTGTCTCTCAGTAGCGATCTACATCTGGCTCCTGTCGGTCTGCACTTCTTTGCTTCATCCATCTTGTCTAATTGGGTGGCTGTATATGTATGGACCACATGTGGGGCAGGCTCAGAATGGGTGTTCCTTCAGTCTCTGTTTTAATCTTTGCCTCTCCCTTCCCTGCCAAGGGTATTCTTTTTCCTCATTTAAAGAAGGAGTGAAGCATTCACATATTGATCATCCGTCTTGAGTTTCATTTGTTCTAGGGATCTAGGGTAATTCAAGCATTTGGGCTAATAGCCACTTATCAATGAGTGCTTACCATGTATGTCTTTCTGTGATTGGGTTAGCTCACTCAGGATGATGTTTTCCAGTTCCAACCATTTGCCTACAAATTTCATAAAGCCGTTGTTTTTGATAGCTGAGTAATATTCCATTGTGTAGATGTACCATATTTTCTGTATCCATTCCTCTGTTGAAGGGCATCTGGGTTCTTTCCAGCTTCTGGCTATTATAAATAAGGCTGCGATGAACATAGTGGAGCACGTGTCTTTTATATGTTGAGGCATCTTTTGGGTATATGCCCAAGAGAGGTATAGCTGGATCCTCAGGCAGTTCAATGTCCAATTTTCAAAGGAACCTCCAGACTGATTTCCAGAATGGTTTTACCAGTCTGCAATCCCACCAACAATGGAGGAGTGTTCCTCTTTCTCCACATCCTCGCCAGCATCTGCTGTCACCTGAGTTTTTCATCTTAGCCAATCGCACTGGTGTGAGGTGAAATCTCAGGGTTGTTTTGATTTGCATTTCCCTTATGACTAAAGATGTTGAACATTTCTTTAGGTGTTTCTCAGCCATTCGGCATTCCTCAGCTGTGAATTCTTTGTTTAGCTCTGAACCCCATTTTTTAATAGGGTTATTTGTTTCCCTGCGGTCTAACTTCTTGAGTTCTTTGTATATTTTGGATATAAGGCCTCTATCTGTTGTAGGATTGGTAAAGATCTTTTCCCAATCTGTTGGTTGCCGTTTTGTCCTAACCACAGTGTCCTTTGCCTTACAGAAGCTTTGCAGTTTTATGAGATCCCATTTGGCGATTCTTAATCTTAGAGCATAAGCCATTGGTGTTTTGTTCAGGAAATTTTTTCCAGTGCCCATGTGTTCCAGATGCTTCCCTAGTTTTTCTTCTATTAGTTTGAGTGTGTCTGGTTTGATGTGGAGGTCCTTGATCCACTTGGACTTAAGCTTTGTACAGGGTGATAAGCATGGATTGATCTGCATTCTTCTACATGTTGCCCTCCAGTTGAACCAGCACCATTTGCTGAAAATGCTATCTTTTTTCCATTGGATGGTTTTGGCTCCTTTGTCAAAAATCAAGTGACCATAGGTGTGTGGGTTCATTTCTGGGTCTTCAATTCTATTCCATTGGTCTATCTGTCTGTCTCTGTACCAATACCATGCAGTTTTTATCACTATTGCTCTGTAATACTGCTTGAGTTCAGGGATAGTGATTCCCCCTGAAGTCCTTTTATTGTTGAGGATAGCTTTAGCTATCCTGGGTTTTTTGTTATTCCAGATGAATTTACAAATTGTTCTGTCTAACTCTTTGAAGAATTGGATTGGTATTTTGATGGGGATTGCATTGAATCTGTAGATTGCTTTTGGTAAAATGGCCATTTTTACTATATTAATCCTGCCAATCCATGAGCATGGGAGATCTTTCCATCTTCTGAGGTCTTCTTCAATTTCTTTCCTCAGTGTCTTGAAGTTCTTATTGTACAGATCTTTTACTTGCTTGGTTAAAGTCACACCGAGGTACTTTATATTATTTGGGTCTATTATGAAGGGTGTCGTTTCCCTAATTTCTTTCTCGGCTTGTTTCTCTTTTGTATAGAGGAAGGCAACTGATTTATTTGAGTTAATTTTATACCCAGCCACTTTGCTGAAGTTGTTTATCAGCTTTAGTAGTTCTCTGGTGGAACTTTTGGGATTTACTTAAATATACTATCATGTCATCTGCAAATAGTGATATTTTGACCTCTTCTTTTCCGATCTGTATCCCCTTGATCTCCTTTTGTTGTCTGATTGCTCTGGCTAGAACTTCAAGAACTATATTGAATAAGTAGGGAGAGAGTGGGCAGCCTTGTCTAGTCCCTGATTTTAGTGGGATTGCTTCAAGTTTCTCTCCATTTAGTTTAATGTTAGCAACTGGTTTGCTGTATATGGCTTTTACTATGTTTAGGTATGGGCCTTGAATTCCTATTCTTTCCAGGACTTTTATCATGAAGGGGTGTTGAATTTTGTCACATGCATTCTCAGCATCTAATGAAATGATCATGTGGTTCTGTTCTTTCAGTTTGCTTATATAATGGATCACGTTGATGGTTTTCCGTATATTAAACCATACCTGCATGCCTGGGATGAAGCCTACTTGATCATGGTGGATGATTGTTTTGATGTGCTCTTGAATTCGGTTTGCCAGAATTTTATTGAGTATTTTTGCGTCGATATTCATAAGAGAAATTGGTCTGAAGTTCTCTTTCTTTGTTGTGTCTTTGTGTGGTTTAGGTATAAGAGTAATTGTGGCTTCGTAGAAGGAATTTGGTAGTGCTCCATCTGTTTCAATTTTGTGGAATAGTTTGGGTAATATTGGTATGAGGTCTTCTATGAAGGTTTGATAGAATTCTGCACTAAACCCGTCTGGACCTGGGCTCTTTTTGGTTGGGAGACCTTTAATGACTGCTTCTATTTCCTTAGGAGTTATGGGGTTGTTTAACTGGTTTATCTGTTCCTGATTTAACTTCGATACCTGGTATCTGTCTAGGAAATTGTCCATTTCCTGAAGATTTTCAAATTTTGTTGAATATAGGTTTTTATAGTAAGATCTGATGATTTTTTGAATTTCCTCTGAATCTGTAGTTATGTCTCCCTTTTCATTTCTGATTTTGTTAATTTGGATGCACTCTCTGTGTCCTCTCGTTAGTCTGGCTAAGGGTTTATCTATCTTGTTGATTTTCTCAAAGAACCAACTTTTGATTCTGTTGATTCTTTCTATGGTCCTTTTTGTTTCTACTTGGTTGATTTCAGCTCTGAGTTTGATTATTTCCTGCCTTCTACTCCTCCTGGGTGTATTTGCTTCTTTTTGTTATAGACCTTTTAGGTGTTCTGTCAAGCTGCTGACATATGCTCTTTCCTGTTTCTTTCTGCAGGCACTCAGCGCTATTAGTTTTCCTCTTAGCACAGCTTTCATTGTGTCCCATAAGTTTGAGTATGTTGTATCTTCATTTTCATTAAATTCTAAAAAGTTTTTAATTTCTTTCTTTATTTCTTCTTTGACCAGGTTATCATTGAGTAGAGCATTGTTCAATTTCCACGTATATGTGGGCATTCTTCCCTTATTGTTATTGAAGACCAGTTTTAGGCCGTGGTGGTCCGATAGCACGCATGGGATTATTTCTATCTTTCTGTACCTGTTGAGGCCCGTTTTTTGACCAATTATATGGTCAATTTTGGAGAAAGTACCATGAGGAGCTGTGAAGAAGGTATATCCTTTTGCTTTAGGATAGAATGTTCTATAAATATCCGTTAAGTCCATTTGGCTCATGACTTCTCTTAGTCTGTCAACATCACTGTTTAATTTCTGTTTCCATGATCTGTCCATTGATGAGAGTGGGGTGTTGAAATCTCCCACTATTATTGTGTGAGGTGCAATGTGTGTTTTGAGCTTTAGTAAGGTTTCTTTTACGTATGTAGGTGCCCTTGTATTTGGGGCATAGATATTTAGGATTGAGAGTTCATCTTGGTGGATTTTTCCTTTGATGAATATGAAGTGTCCTTCCTTATCTTTTTTGATGACTTTTAGTTGGAAATTGATTTTATTTGATATTAGAATGGCTACTCCAGCTTGCTTCCCCTGGCCATTTGCTTGGAAAGTTGTTTTCCAGCCTTTCACTCTGAGGTAGTGTCTGTCTTTGTCTCTGAGGTGTGTTTCCTGTAGGCAGCAGAATGCAGGGTCCTCGTTGCGTATCCAGTTTGTTAATCTCTGTCTTTTTATTGGGGAGTTGAAGCCATTGATATTGAGAGATATTAAGGAATAGTGATTATTGTTTCCCTTTATATTCATATTTGGATGATAGGTTATGTTTGTGTGCTTTCATTCTCTTTGTTTTGTTGCCAAGACGATTAGTTTCTTGCTTCTTCTAGGGTATAGCCTGCCTCCTTATGTTGGGCTTTACCATTTATTATCCTTTGTAGTGCTGGATTTGTAGAAAGATATTGTGTAAATTTGGTTTTGTCATGGAATATCTTGGTTTCTCCATCAATGTTAATTGAGAGTTTTGCTGGATACAGTAACCTGGGCTGGCATTTGTGTTCTCTTAGGGTCTGTATGACATCAGTCCAGGATCTTCTGGCCTTCAGAGTTTCTGGCGAGAAGTCTGGTGTGATTCTGATAGGTCTCCCTTTATATGTTACTTGACCTTTTTCCCTTACTGCTTTTAATATTCTTTCTTTATTTTGTGCGTTTGGTGTTTTGACAATTATGTGACGGGAGGTGTTTCTTTTCTGGTCCAATCTATTTGGAGTTCTGTAGGCTTCTTGTATGTCTATGGGTATCTCTTTTTTTAGGTTAGGGAAGTTTTCTTCTATGATTTTGTTGAAGATATTTACTGGTCCTTTGAGCTGGGAGTCTTCACTCTCTTCTATACCTATTATCCTTAGGTTTGATCTTCTCATTGAGTCCTGGATTTCCTGTATGTTTTGGACCAGTAGCTTTTTCTGCTTTACATTATCTTTGACAGTTGAGTCAATGATTTCTATGGAATCTTCTGCTCCTGAGATTCTCTCTTCCATCTCTTGTATTCTGTTGGTGAAGCTTGTATCTACAGCTCCTTGTCTCTTCTTTTGGTTTTCTATATCCAGGGTTGTTTCCATGTGTTCTTTCTTGATTGCTTCTATTTCCATTTTTAATTCCTTCAACTGTTTGATTGTGTTTTCCTGGAATTCTTTCAGGGATTTTTGCGATTCCTCTCTGTAGGCTTCTACTTGTTTATTAATGTTTTCCTGTGTTTCCCTAAGTGTGTTCATGTCTTTCTTGAAGTCCTCCAGCATCATGATCAAATATAATTTTGAAACTAGATCTTGCTTTTCTGGTGTGTTTGGATATTCCATGTTTGTTTTGGTGGGAGAATTGGGCTCCGATGGTGCCATGTAGTCTTGGTTTCTGTTGCTTGGGTTCCTGCGCTTGCCTCTCGCCATCAGATTATCTCTAGTGTTACTTTGTTCTGCTATTTCTGACAGTGGCTAGACTGTCCTATAAGCCTGTGTGTCAGGAGTGCTGTAGACCTGTTTTCCTCTTTTTCAGTCAGTTATGGGGACAGAGTGTTCTGCTTTCGGGCGTGTAGTTTTTCCTCTCTACAGGTCTTCAGCTGTTCCTGTGGGCCTGTGTCTTGAGTTCACCAGGCAGCTTTCTTGCAGCAGAAAATTTGGTCTTACCTGTGGTCCTGAGGCTCAAGTTTGCTCGTGGGGTGTTGTTTATGAGCTCTCTGTGGCGGCCGCAACCAGGAAGATCTGTGCCACCCTTTCCGGAGCTTCCGGGCACCAGGGTTCCAGATGGCATTTGGTGTTTTCCTCTGGAATCAGTAATGTGTGCAGAGTGCAGTCTCTTCTGGTTTCCCAGGCTTGTCTGCCTCTCTGAAGGTTTAGCTCTCCCTCCCACGGGATTTGGGTGCAGAGAACTGTTTATCCGGTCTGTTTCTTTCAGGTTTCGGAGGTGTCTCAGGCGCAGGGGTCCTGCCGCTCCTGGGCCCTCCCCCACGGGAGCCCAGAGGCCTTATACAGTTTCCTCTTGGGCCAGGGATGTGGGCAGGGGTGAGCAGTGTTGGTGGTCTCTTCCGCTCTGCAGCCTCAGGAGTGCCCACCTGACCAGGCGGTTGGGTCTCTCTCTCACCGGGTCTCCCTCTGTTTCCTCTTAAAGGGGAGTGTGTACCCTGGAGAAAGCACCTGAGTGTGCCAACTCAAAAGTTACTTTTAAATACATTCAATATTTTATCATATATGAAGTTCACCTCTCAATTTTATGTAATTTACATTAAAGTGACTCTAGCAAAAATATGAATAATAATTAATAATTAAAGGGTAGGAGAAATGGAAAATGGCACATGATTAAGAGCTTCACAAAAATACTTAAATACAACAGTGTAATGAGGAACAAAGAAAAATGGGGCAGGGAATATGACACTGTAACATAGATATCAGATGAACATGTAAGCTACATTTCTACAGTTACAGTATGGATGTCGATTGAAAACAATAAGGAGCCAACATAGGGTTATAAAAGGTTTATAAAAGGGGTCTCTTCTTGCTTGGGCTCCCTTTCTACCCACAGTCCTGCAGTGACTAAGTGTCCCCCATGGAAGAAGACAGAGTTGCTTTTAAAGAGTCAGCCTAAGTAGCCCTGTATTCAAAGATCTTTAGTGGCTGACAGAGAAAGAGCAATCTACAGGGATGAAAGGGGAAGAGTTACCATGTTCCAGTTCCAGAAATGAGAGGATCAGAGCACCTTTCTCTAATTTGCTTGTGAATTTTAGTGGCAAGATCTACCTCTTAGTTAAGTTAGTAACTGTGTGTGTGTGTGTGTGTGTGTGTGTGTGTGTGTGTGTTATCTATCACCTTAATAAATCATTCTAAATACTCTGCAATGTGAAGAGAATGAAACCACTAATCCAAGAAACAGTCACAGAGTTTCAGAACATCAGACTAAATATAAGCATGACATCCTCTAGAAAGATCCCTGAGTCACATGTAAACACTTGCCTTGAGACTGCTGAGCAAAAATGTAAGCCTGGACTCCAGTATTCGTAGAAATGTGTCTTTTCTTAATGAAACACCTGAGAATATTTTTATCTACTCCTCTGAATCAGGGTCAAGGAAGTCATGGGCTCCAGGAATCAGAACAGCCCACATAGAAAGATAAGATAAGGGCTAGGTTTCTGGACACACGACCTATAGATATCTCTATTCTGTTTTTACCATGTGGATCCTGTATTCATGAACAAAGATGAGGAAAAAGGAGAAGTAATATGTGGTCTGATGCCTACATCAACTGAGCTTTTATTTCAAGAGCTATGAATTTAAATACTTAGAAACAATTTTAAACTCATAAAATGGAATATTACAAACTAAATATAAATGACTAGTACTAGTAGAAGATAATCAAATTTTTCATGATGGAGAATCATATTTATATACTGTCAATGAATCTCACAGTGAAAATTGGAATAACTAATTCTGAAATCCAACACATTGTTCATGAAGTAACAGAAAGTGTGATGCTTGTGTTGTCTTTTTGAAGCTGTCTTTTAGTATATGGAATATAACTGTAATTCATGTTTTTCATTTTTCACAACAGAAGATATGTTATGTAATTGGCTGCATAGCAAACATTAATTATTTACAAATATGGTTATACTTCAGAAGCACTTGTTGACTTTGATGGTGACCTATTATGAACATTATATCCCACCAAATTTCTCTCTCTCTCTCTCTCTCTCTCTCTCTCTCTCTCTCCCTCCCTCCCTCTCTCTCTCTCTCTCTCTCTCTCTCTCTCTCTCTCACACACACACACACACACACACACACACACACTAAAGATATTTTAAGATATATTTTTGACAAAAATTCAATGTTTGATTTCTAATTATCTTTATCAGAGTATGATATGATGTTATTTATGTTGTTATGCTATTTGAAGTATTTACTTAATCCTTTTGTTCTTGTTATTATAATAATACATAGTGATGTATTGTAACAGCTATTAGTGAGATAGTGGTATGCATCTATATATAGCATATCTGCATGTCTTAATGTACTCCTGGATATAAAATGCATTTGTAATGCTACTTTTGTGCATCATGTAGTCATGCATTGTGATAAACAGTTTACTTCTTTCCCATTTCAACACTTCTACTGTGACCAACCAGCTAAAGTCCAGGAAGAGATTGATCGTGTGGTTGGCAAACATCGCAGCCCTTGCATGCAGGACAGGAGCCGCATGCCCTACACAGATGCCATGATTCATGAGGTTCAGAGGTTCATTGACCTCATTCCTACCAACCTGCCACATGCGGTGACCTGTGACATTAAGTTCAGGAACTACCTAATACCCAAGGTAAGTTTTCCTTTTCTCTGCTGCACATCTGTGCTATGTGCTCCAGTCTTCTCAGTCACACTTTACCTTTGATTCCTATATTTTTTCTCCCCATTCACGGTGTTCCCTTGAGATTGAGGATATGATTGAATCCTTAATCCTTATTTTTTTCTTTTCCTTATTTCTCTATCCATGCTTAAACTTATCACTTCTATCATACTTGCCCTGTTCTTTGATAGTATACACATTCAATTATACCCCTTTATTACATATTTTTTCCCTTGGACTGTGAGTTTCCCATTGGGAATGCTATGTAGGTTTCCACATAGCTTCTTACATACATCATATTTTGTTTAAGCCTTCATTTTTATTGCCAACTTTCCCTTTCATATAACTTTACTACCTCTTTGAATCCTGCCCCCAGTATTGTCCTTTCTACTTTCATTTAACATGTATTCTACTACCCCCATGCATTTCCACTGACAATAACCTGCATTTAGCTATCTAGCCTCCACATATACCCTAAGTTAAAAAGCCTAAAACACACAAATATTTTAACCAGGACTCTCAAGATAGAGAAAATATGTAGCATTTGTATCTTTGAGCTGTATGACCTAAGTAAGTATACATTTTTCTCATGAGTATGAGAAGTGTTTTCTTCTTTTGGGTAGGGTCATCCCAGCATTTCTGGATTTAACCAGTCTGGTTGTGATGAATAATGTTTTTGATATGAACTTTGGAAAGGTAAATTTTATTCATCTGATGAAGTTGTCATCTAGGTTTACTGCTAAATGAGCACATCCTTTCTAGTTCTTTTTGAACTCTGGTTGGCTGGTTTAACTCAGTTCTTTTGGCCCAAACTTCTCTCCAAGCTGACTGATTCAATCTGACTTCTCTCAGATTCTCACCCAATTCCTCCTCTGCTGGGTATCAAACTAACTCTGGCAATCTATTCTAATCTTTGGACTCTTTCATATTGTCTGAGTCATTCTGCCTTTACTTGTGTCTAACTTGTTCTCCTTGAAACCTGTCTTTGTAAATCTGCCCCTGTTAAAAACTGCTGCTGAACTCCACAAAATGAACTACCATGAACTCCACTCCTTTCTCCTGTCTTTTAGATCACTGAACTAATGGAACTAATTGAATGGAAGTCAGAGATTTATATGTCTCTCTCTCCTGAGTGCTGGGATTAAGGGTGAATGCTACCATTCCTGGACCTATGCTTTGGTTTAAGTGAAACTTGCTCTATGCAATACTGGTCTTGAACTCAGAGGTTTGCTTGCCTTTGTCTCCTGGAATTTAAGGCATATCTGTATTACAGCCAGATCGCACAGATCTAGAAGGAGTTTGGATATGATCCCTTTCCCAAGCAGCTTGCTTAAAATTCTGCTAGAGATGATGATTTCACTACTGAAGTACTGACCTAAAATTGATCTGAAGGCACTTTAGTAACATCACTGTCACAGTTCTCATACTCTTCCTATGCTTTCTCTGCCATAAATATACCCGATATTCTTTAAACTTAATCTTACCTATGGACCAGAAGATTGAACTATGTTATTTACTATTTTCCTTATAAGTCATGAATTTTTGTAACTTGCTTGTTTGTTACTCTTCTGTGTGTCATTACAGGGAACAACAATAATAACATCACTCTCATCAGTGCTGCATGACAGCAAGGAATTCCCCGACCCAGAGATATTTGACCCTGGCCACTTTTTAGATGGGAATGGAAAGTTTAAGAAAAGTGACTATTTCATGCCTTTCTCAGCAGGTAATAGAAACTCATTTCCATGGTTCCAGTGACATGCAGAACCGTGGGGACTTAGAGTGTGACTCCACATGTGCTGATAGATTTGCATCTGCATGATAAGGAGCATAATTTTCATTGTGTATGCACTGTCCTTGATATGATCACCTTCTTTGTCAGGGTATGAAAATGAGTGTTGTGATTGTTTATCAGTTGTTCATAAATCGAGAAACCTAGAGTATAGGGAATTTGCTTTCTTCCTTTAGGTACATTACAGAAATACCAAGGATACCATTCTAGAAACTAAACTTCACTAACATTTTACTTACTCCCCATGAAAATGGAGACTTCTTCAAAATTAAATTCCTTCTTTGCTCTTACTCACCTCCAGACTGGATAATAAGCTATGTCTCCTAAAACATAGAAAAGCACCAAGGGGCCTAAAACATATACAGGAAACAGAGGAGTGATTACTTCATGCCAATACAGTATAGTTAATGCATGTGAGATTATCACATATCCCCAGGCCAGAGGGATACTGGGAAAAGTTCATACCTTGCTCTTTCACACACTACATTTTGTACAAAACATAGAGCAGCATTCTCATTAAAATGTCTAGCTTACTCAAAGGGTATAGGTCACAAATAATATTCAAAAGAACATGGAGATCATTTCATTGAAGTTTCTTAACCAATTGAACAGGAAATTTTCTCTCTTTTGAAAAATTTTCAGATCACCTTAGTTTGATGAAAATATTGTAGATATGCCATCATGCCCTGCCGTGGCCCAGGGTTCCCCTCTCCCAAATTCAGGGTATGAACAGTGGATATAAAGTACATTTCTAAGTGTGTGTGCTACCTTAGTTTTATGTTCTTTATGAAAAAATTAAAAACCGCCCCCTCCACAACTTTCCTGGTGCTTTGAATATAGGTAAGATCATAACATCCATCTAGCTGACTAGTACTTTTGTATGATGTATTCTTTGATATCATATGTTAGTTTGAAAAATGACTCTTTTTGTCTAAAATGTTTTTTCCTTTAGCCATCCATTAATCTAAAAAATGTATGCTTTAACTCAGTAGTTACTGTTATCCCCTTGTATTTTTTGTACCAGTGCAATACATCTCAGGTCAACACCGTATACAAGGAATAATTACCTTTTTTGGCATTTCCCTCCTAGGAAAACGGATGTGTGCAGGAGAGGGCCTAGCCCGCATGGAGTTATTTTTATTCCTGACCACAATTTTACAGAACTTTAAGCTGAAATCTGTACTTCAACCAAAGGATATTGATACAACTCCAGTTTTCCATGGATTTGCCTCTCTACCACCATTTTATGAGCTGTGCTTCATTCCTCTCTAAAGAGATCAAATTGCCTGGCTCCTGATGTGTTGTATTTTCTCCCTTCAAATAACTCCTATATTCTTCAAGATTCAAGAAATATCCATATTGCATTTTCCAGTTTCTGGAGTCACTGCTCACATATATCTGCACTTCCCTATTCTCTGTAACAGTCTCCCCATCTCATGTACCTATGTAGATCTAAATTTGAGTTCTTACTGTGGTTTAGCTGTAGCACTGGTAATTCACAAAAATTTATCTTCTTTATGTTCTCAAAAATAAGATCTTTTGATTGAGTTGCCTTTGTTCAGTGTTTCCTTACAATTCAGGCTAAAACCAAAACACTAGATTCTCAATATATCATGTTGTTCCATATAATGATAACAGAGCATGTAAAGTGGCAGTTCTGGGGAGGAACAGGTTCCCCCTGTTGCCCTTTTCATTCAAGTCTGAAGACCCAACCTTCATCTTCAGTGCATGTCTCAAAGTCAATGCATGTGCTCGTTATACCAGGGTTTGAGAGGCAGGCACAGGAGGATCCCTTGGGTTTCCTGGTCACCCATATTAGATTAATAGCCGTACTAGGGAGATAAACTGTCTCGCAAAACAAGACAAGATGTTTCTAAAAGAAACAGTACTAGTAAAAGTTTTACTTCTGGCCTTTACATAGATATGACTCTCTTCTCAACTGTTTTTTTTTTTTTTTTTTTTTTTTTTTTTTTTTTTTTGGAGCTGGGGACCGAACCCAGGGCCTTGCGCTTCCTAGGCAAGCGCTCTACCACTGAGCTAAATCCCCAACCCCCATGACTCTCTTCTCAAACATCCAACTATTCATGCACACACTATCTTCCCCTTTAACTAATATAAACGGGAATGTGAATGGGAGATTAGTAAGAAAGCTTTTTTTTCCTTAATGTTAAGTATAGCCACTAGCAGTATTTGTGTTTGAAACATATAAATGCTGATGAGGAACTGAAGCACTCTGTAGACAAATATAATGAAGACAACTCACAGGGAGGAATAAACATGCAGGTTGTGTCAAGATTTGCTTTCAACAATACTGACAAAAGACTCTTAGTGCTTTTTCCTTTGATTTATTCTTTCTTCATATAGCATCTCCTCACTACAGCCCCTCCCCCAACATTCCACTTCTTCAAGTTCCTCTTGAAGGAACCATTATTCTTCCCCAGATCCATTGTTCTTTCATTTCCCTTCAGAAAATAGCAGGCCTTCTAGGGATATCAAGCCAACTTGGTATAAAAAGGTGTGACAAGATTAGCCACAAATCGTCATATCAAGGTTCGACTCGACAAGGAAGAGGAAAATGGTCCAAAGAGTAGACAACTGAGGCAGAGATACCCAGACTCCTCCTGTTAGGAGTCCTCAAAACACTAAGCTATGCAACCACATCATGTATGCAGAGGACCTAATGCAGACCCATTTGGTCTTTGCTTCCATCTATGTGAACTGTTATGAGCTCTGAATAGTTGATTATCTAGGCTGTGTTCTCATGATGATTTTTTTTTGTATACATGTGCTTTTAGGACTGACCACTTGGTATTTGTGCTAGTAAGAACTTTTTCCCATGGGATTTGGGTGCATGAAACTGTGGGATGTTACCAGTTCACTTCCGGGCAGAGCCAAAAACAGGAAGGGCTCTGACCCCAAGGAATTCTGCCTCTGTGTATCCTGAATCCACCAAGCAGGTCACTTGGTAGCAGAAAAGTGGGTCTTATGTCTGCTCTTAACTGTGGTGGCGCTTCTGGGACTGTCTTCCAGCTCTAGGCGTGGGCAGGAATTAAAGGGTCCTGCCCCTAATTGCTCCTATAGGTTCTTGCACCCAGTGGCCACAGATGGCACTGTGCAATTCTCTTGGGTCTGGACTGTGGGCAGAGGATCTTCTCCTCTCACTTCTCAGAAGTATCCACACTTCTGAATGTCCAACTCTCTCCCCCATGGGATATTGGTGCAGGGAGCTGTTTGGCCAGTTCATTAAGGTCCTGGGCACAGAAAATTAATTATTCCATTTGTTTACACTTCAAATGATATCTCCCTTGCCAGTTAACTCACTATACCACACCCATGCCATCTACCATCTCCCCTCTCAGCTTTGCCTACATTAGGGTGCTTCCCACCCCATCCACCCACTCCTGCCCCACCATTCCAGCATCCTCTTATGCTGGGGCATCAAATCTCCCCAGTACCTCTGGCTTTCCCCCATTGATGTCAGGTAAGGCCATACTTAGCCATATATGTATCTGGAGCCGTGGATCCTTCCCTGTACACCCCTTGGTGCTATAATTCCTGGGAGCACTAGGTAGTCTGGATAGCTGATGTTGCTCTTCCTATGGGGCTGCAATCCCCCTCTGCTACCCCATCCCTTCTGCTGTCTCCCCTACCAGAGGCCTGGAGCTCAGTGTGATGGTTGGCTCCAAGCTTCTACATCTGCACTGATCAGTTGCTGGCTGAACCTCCCAGTTAACAGCTAGACCAGGTTCCTGTTAGCATTTGCCTCTTGTCAACAGCAACAGTGTCAAGATTGGTGTCTGCAGACAGAATAAATACCCAGATGAGATTGTCCCCCCATGGTCCTTCCTTCAGTCTCTGCTCCATTTTTTGTCCCTGTTCTTCCTTTGAACAGGAATATTAATGTGTTAAAAACCTTGTGATGGGTGGATGGCACTTTACATCAAATGGGGGTTGTGCCTATCTACTGAAAGTGGTCTCAACAGGTTCTATCTCCCCTTCCCTGTGCCTTTTGGCTAAAGTCATCACTGTTGAGTCCCTCAAGGGTATCTTAGACCCTCCACTCTCTACCCCATTTCTTCATCCCCCACTGCTACATATTGCTACTGTATCTCCTGACCCTCTGTTTCTCTCTCCTGTCTCTTTCAGTGCCTGATTCTGCCCACCTTTTTTCCTCTCCTGTTCTCTTCCTCCCAGGTGGCCCCTCCGTCCACTTCCTGAAATTGTCCAGTACCCGCTCTATGAAGGACTGAAGTGTCCACACCTACTCTTCCTTCCTTTTAAGTTCCATATAGTCTGTGGGTTGTGTCGTGGGCATTGCGGTCTTTTGGGCTAATATTCACTTATCAGTGAGTACATACTATGTGTGTTCTTTAGTGACTGTGTTACCTCATTCAAAATAATATTTTCTAGTTCCAACCATTTGCCTAAGAATTACCTGTAGTCGAGAAAGAACTGGAAGAGCTTGAAGGGGCTCGAGACCCCATATGCCCAACAATGCCAAGCAACCAGAGCTTCCAGGGACTAAGCCACTACCTAAAGACTATACATGGACTGACCCTGGACTCTGACCTCATAAGTAGCAATGAATATCCTAGTAAGAGCACCAGTGGAAGGGGAAGCCCTGGGTCCTGCTAAGACTGAACCCCCAGTGAACTAGACTGTTGGGGGGAGGGCGGCAATGGGGGGAGGGTGGGGAGGGGAACACCCATAAGGAAGGGGAGGGGGGAGGGGGATGTTTGCCCGGAAACCGGGAAAGGGAATAACACTGGAAATGTATATAAGAAATACTCAAGTTATTAAAAAAAAAAAAGAATTACCTGTAGTCATTTTTTTAGTACCTGAATGGTACTCTATTGTATAAGTGTACCATATTTTGTGTATCCATTCTTCCCTTGAGAGACATCTTGGTTGTTTCCAGCTTCTGGCTATTATTAATAAAGCTACTATAGACATAGTGGAGCATGTGTCCTTGTAATATATTGGAGCATCTTTTAGGTATATGCCCAAGAGTGCTATAGTTCGTTCCTCATGTAGAATTATATGTAATTTTCTCAGGAACTGCCAGATTGATTTTTATGCCTCTGACTACTACAGTCCTTCCTCCCACTCTTATGCATGGGTCACGGGCCTCATATTAGACCAGTCATTTGCAACACTGTATCTTCAATTAATAAGAGACCTCACTAAGGCCACCCTTTATTTATTTGGAGATCCTTTATCCACTTGGACTTGAGCATTGTTCAGAGCAATAAGAATGGATTGATTTACATTCTTCTATATGCTGTTCTCCAGTTGAACAAACACCATTTGTGGCTATCCTTTTGACACTGATGGTTTTAGTTCCTTTGTCAAAAATCAAGTGACCATAGATGTGTGGGTTCATTTATGAGTCTTCTATTCTATTCTTCTGATCTATCTGTGTGTCTCTTTTCCAATACCATGCAATTTTTATCACTACTGCTTTGCAATACAGCCCGAGGTCAGGGATGCTGATTGCCCTAGAAGTTCTTTTATTGCTGATGATAGTTTTCACTGTCCTGGATTTTTTGTCATTGCAAATGAATTTAAAAATAGCCCTTTCTATCTTTATGAGGAACTGAGTTGGAATTTTAATAGGGATTTCATTGAATCTGTAGATTGCTTTTTGGCAAGATGGCTACGTTTACAATATTAATCCTGTCAATCCATGAACATCTGAGATCTTTCCATCTTCTGACATCTTCTTCAACTTCTTTAATCAGAGATTTGAAATTCTTGTCATAGACATCTTTCACTTGTTTGGTTAGAGTCACACTGAGAAATTTTATATTGTGACTATTGTGAAAACTGTCATTTCACTAATTTCATTCTCAGCCTGTTTATCCTTTTAGCAGGGGATGGCTACTGATTTGTTTGAGTTAATTTTATATCTAGCCACTTTGCTGAAGTTGTTTATCAGGCTTAGGAGTTCTCTGGTTGAAATTTTGGGGTCATGTTGTATACTATCATATCATCTGCAAATAGTGATATTTTGAATTGTCTTTGACTTCGTTTTATTTTCTGATTGCTCTGGCTAGGATTTCACGTACTATATTGAATAGGAGGCAATGAGTTGGCAGCCTTATCTAGTCCATGATATTGGTCAGATTCCTTGAAGTTTGTCTCCATTTACTTGATGTTGGCTATTTATTTGCCATATATTGCTTTTACTATGTTTAGGTAATGGCCTTGAATTCCTGACCTTCCCTAGACTTTTAACTTGAAGTGGTGTTGAATTTTACCAAATGATTTCCCAACATCTAATGAGATGATTATGTGGCTTTTTCTTTGAGTTTGTTTATTTAGTGGATTATGTTGATGGGTTTCCATATACAGAGCTATTCCTTCATCCCTGGAAGGAATACTTGACCGTGATAGATAATCATTTTTGTCTGTTCTTGGATTCTGCTTGTGAGAATTTTACTGAGCAGTTTTGTGTTATAAGGGAAATTGGTCTGAAGTTCTTTTTCTTTTTTGGGACTTTATGTGGTTTAGGCACAAGAATAATTGTTGCTTTATAGAAGGAATTGTGTAGTCTTCCTTCCGTTTCTATTTTGGCGAATAGTTTGGACAGTATTAGTCTTAGGGCTTATAGGAAAGTCTGACAGAATTCTTCACTAAAACCTTCTGGTCTGGCGCTTTCTCTGGTTGTGAGACTTTTAATAAGTGCTGCTATTTCCTTAGGCATTGTGTAACTGTTTCGATGGCTTATTTGATGTGATTTAACTTTGGTACCTGGTATCTGTCTAGAAAATTGTCTATTTCCTCAGATTTTCCATTTTTGTTGAACATAGGCTTTTGTAGTTATTTTCGTGATGTTTAAATTTAGACATTTTCTTTTCTTATGTCTCCCTTTTCATTTCTGATTTTGTTAATTTGGATAGTCTCTCTGTGCCCTCTGGCTTGTCTGTCTAAGAGTTTTTTTCTATCTTGCTGATTTTGTCAAAGAACCATCCCATGTTTTCCTTTATTCTTTGTATAGTACTTTTTGTTTCTCCTTAGCTGATTTCAGCCCTGAGTTTCATTATTTCCTGCTCTCTACTATTCCTGAGTGTATTTGCTTCTTTTTGTTCTAGAGCTTTTAGGTGTGCTGTAAAGCTGCTTATGTATGCTCTTTCCAGCTTGTTTTGGAGGCACTCAGTGCTATGAGTTTTCCTCTTTCACTGCTTTCATTGTGTTACATAAATTTGGGTATGTTGTGCATTCATTTTCATTTAATTCTAAAAAGTCTTTAATTTCTTTCTTTATTTCTTCCTTGACCAGGTTATCATTGGGTAGAGCATTTTTCAGCTTCTATGTGTATGTGGGCTTTCTGTCATTTTGGTTTTTATTCAAGATCAGCCATAGTCTATATTGATCTGATAGGATACAATGTATTATTTCAATCTTCTTCTATCTGTCGAGGCATGTTTTGTGACCAATTATATTGTCAGTATTGGAGAAGATACCATGAGGTGTCAACTAGAAGATATATTGTATTCTTTTAGGATGAAATGTTCTATAGAAATCTGTTAAACACATTTGGTTCATAACTTCTTTTAGTTATTCAGTGCCCATGTTTAGTTTCTCTTTCCATGATCTGTCCACTGCTGAGAGAGGCATGTTGAAGTCTCCCAGTATTATTATGTGAGGTGCAATGTGTGTTTTTAACTTTAGTAATGTTTGTTTTTGAATGTAGTTGCCCTTGCATTTGCATCATAGTTATTCAGGACTGGGAATTCATCTTGGTGTCAATTTCTTTGATGAATATGAAGTGTCCCTCCTTACCTTTTTTGATAAGTTCTAGGTGAAAGTCAATTTTAATCTATATTAGAATGGCTACTTCAGATCTTTTCTTGGGATCATTAGCTTGGAAATATTTTTTCTCCATCTTTATTAAATTGGGTATTTTTATTTACATTATAATTGTTATTACCTTTCCAGGTTTCCAGGCCAAAATCCCCCTAAGTCCTCCCCTTCCCCGTTTATGAGGGTGTTCCCCTCTCCATCCTCCCTCCATTGCCACCCTCCTCCCAACAATACCGTTCACTGAGGGTTCAGTCTTGGCAGGACCAAGGGCTTCCCTTCCACTGGTGCCCTTAGTAGGTTATTTATTGCTATCGAAGCAATTGGAGCCCAGGGTCAGTCCACGTATCATCTTTGGGTAGTGGCTTAGTCCCTGGAAGCTCTGGTTGGTTGGCATTGTTGTTCTTATGGGGTCTCAAGCCTCTTCAAGTTCTAAAAGTCCTTTCTCTGATTCCTTCAACGTGGGTCCCGTTCTCAGTTCAGTGGTTTGCTGCAGGCATTCACCTATGTATTTGCTGTATTCTGGTTGTGTCTCTCAGGGGAGATCTACATCTGTTTCCTGTCAGCCTGCACTTCTTTGCTTCATCCATCTTATATAGTTTGGTGGCTGTATATGTATGGGCCACATATGAGGCAGGCTCTGAATGGGTGTTCCTTCAGCATCTGTTCTAAACTTTCCCTCTTTATTCCCTCCTAAAGGTATTCATGTTCTCCTTTTAAAGAAGGAGTGAAGCATTCCCATTTTGGGGATCCTTCTTGAATTTCATGTGTTCTGTTTATCTAGGGTAATTTGAGCATTTGGGCTAATATCCACTTATCATTGAGTACATACCATCTGTATTTTTCTGTAATTGTGTTACCTCACACAGGATGGTATTTTCCAGTTCCATCCATTTGCCTATGAATTTGCAGAAGTCATTGTTTTTGCTAGCTGAACAATATTCCATTGTGTAGATGTATGACATTTTATGTATGCATTTCTCTGTTGAAGGGCATCTGGATTCTTTCTAGCTTCTGGCTCTTATAAATAAGGCTGCTCTGAACATAGTGGAGTATGTGTATTTATTATTTTGGGGGGCATCTTTTGGGTATATGTCCAAGAGAGGTATAGCTGGTTCCTCATGTAGTTCAATGTAGAATTTTCTGAGGAACCTCCAGACTGATTTCCAGAACAGTTGTATCAGTCTGCAATCCCACCAACAATGGTGTGTTCCTCTTTCTCCACTTCCTTCCTAGCATCTGATGTAGCCGGAGTTTTTGATTTTAACAATTCTGACTGGCATGAGTAGGAATCTCAGGGTTGTTTTGATTTGCATTTCCCTTATGACTAAAGATGTTGAACATTTCTTTAGGTGTTTCTCAGCCATTTGGCATTCATCAGCTGTGAATTCTTTGCTTAGCTTTGAACCCCATTTTTAATAGGGTTATTTGTCTCCCTGCAGTTTAACTTCTTGATATCTTCGTATATTTTAGATATAAGTCATCTATCAGTTGTAGGATTGATAGAGTTCTTTTCCCATTCTGTTGGTTGTTGTTTTGACCTAAAAACAGTGTCCTTTGCCTTACAGAAACTTTGCAGTTTTATGAAATCCCACTTTTCAATTCTTGATCTTAGTGCATAAGCCATTGGCGTTTTATTCGAGAAATGTTCTCCAGTGCCCATGTGTTCAAGGTTCTTCCCCAATTTTTCTTCTATTAGTTTGAGTGTATCTGGTTTGTTGTGGAGGTCCTTGTTCCACGTGGAATTAAACTTTGTACAGGGTGATAAGAATGGGTCGATCTGCATTCTTGTACATGCTGACCTCGAGTTGAACCAGCACCATTTGCTGAAAATGCAATCTATTTTCGATTGGATGGTTTTGGCTCCTTTGTCAAAAATCAAGTGACCATGGGTGTGTGGGTTCATTTCTGGGTCTTCAGTTGCATGCTACTGGTTTATCTGTACCAAGACTATACAGTTTTTATCACTATTGCACTGTAATACTGCTCGAGTTCAGGGATAGTGATTTCCCCGGAAGTCGTTTTATTGTTGAGGATAGTTTTAGCTATCCTGGGTTTTTTGTTTTTCCAGATGAATTTGCAAATTGTTCTGTCTAACTCTCTGAACAATTTTATTGGAATTTTGATGGGGACTGCGTTGAATCTGTAGATTGCTTTTGGTAAAATGTCCATTTTTTACTATGTTAATCTTTCTAATCCATGAGCATGGGAGATCTTTCCATCTTCTGAGGTCTTCTTCAATTTCTTTCTTCAGAGGCTTGAATTTCTTATCATACAGATCTTTTACTTGCTTGGCTAAAGTCACACCGAGGTATTTTATATTCTTTGGGACTATTATGAAGTGTTATTTAATAATTTCTTTCCCAGCTTATTTCTTTTTTGTGTAGACATAGGGTACTGATTTATTTGAGTTAATTTTGTACCCAGCCACTTTTCTGAAGGTGTTTATCAGTTTCAGTAGTTCTCTGGTGGAACTTTTATGATCACTTAAATCATATCATATCATCTACAAATAGTGATACTTTGACTTCTACTTTTCCAATTTGTATCCTTTTGATCTCCATTTGTTGTCTGAGTGCTCTGGCTAGGACTTCAAGAACTATATTGTATAGGTAGGGAGAGAGTGGTCAGCCTTTTCTAGTCCCTGATTTTAGTGGGATGGCTTCACGTTTCTCTCCATTTAGTTTAATATTAGCTACTGGTTTGCTGTATATGGCTTTAACTTTGTTTAGGTATGAGCCTTGAATTCCTGTTTTTTCCATGACTTTTATCAGGAAGGGGTGTTGAATTTTGTCAAATGGTTGCTCGGCATCTAATGAAATGGTCCTATGGATTTTATCTTTCAGTTTGTTTATAGAGTGGATTACGTTTATAGTTTTCCATATATTCAACCATCCTTGCATACCCAGGATGAAGCCTACTTGATCATAATGGATGATTGTTTTGATGTGCTCTTAGATTCGGTTTGCAAAAATTTTATTGAGTATTTTTGCATTGATATTCATAAGGGAAATTGGTCTGAAGTTCTCTTTCTTTGTTGGGTCTTTGTGTGGTTTACGTATAAGAGAAATTGTGGTGCAACAAACCCAAACTTATGGTACAAAATGAAAGCTGTGCTAAGAGGAAAACTCATAGCTCTGAGTGCCTGCAGAAAGAAACAGGAGAGATCATATATCAGCAGCTTGACAGCACACCTAAAATATCTAGAACAAAAAGAAGCAAATACACCCAGGAGAAGTAGAAGGCAGGAAATAAACTCAGAGCTGAAATCAACCAAGTAGAAACAAAAAGGACCATTCAAAGAATCCACAGAACCAAAAGTTGGTTCTTTGAGAAAATCAACAAGATAGATAAAACCTTATCCAAACTAACAAGACAACACAAAGAGTATGTCCAAATTAACAAAATCAGAAATGAAAAGGGAGACATAACTACAGAATCAGAGGAAATTCAAAAAATCATCAGATCCTAGTATAAAAGCCTATATTCAACAAAACTTGAAAATCTGCAGGAAATGGACAATTTCCTAGACAGATACCAGGTACCAAAGTTAAATCAGGAACAGATAAACAACCCCATAACTCCTAAAGAAATAGATGCAGTCATCAAGGGTCTCCCAATCAAAAAGAGCCCAGGTCCAGATGGGTTCAGTGCAGAATTCTATCAAAACTTCATAGAAGACCTCATACCAATACTATGCAAACTATTCCACAAAATTGAAACAGATGGAGCGCTACTGAATTTCTTCTATAAAGCCACAATTACTCTTATACATAAACCACACAAAGACCCAACAAAGAAAGAGAACTTCAGACCAATTTCCCTTATGAATATTGATGCAAAAATACTCAATAAAAATGTGTCCAACCGAATCTAAGAGCACATCAAAACAATCATCCACCATGATCAAGTAGGCTTCATCCCAGGCATGCAGGGGTGGTTGAATATATGGAAAACCATCAACATAATCCATTATATCAACAAATTGAAAGAACAAAACCACTTGATCATTTCATTTGATGCTGAGAAAGCATTTGACAAATTTCAACACCCTTCATGATAAAAGTCCTGGGAAGAATAGGAATTCAAGACCCATACCTAAACATGGTAAAAGCCATATACAGCAAACCAGTAGCTAACATTAAACTAAATGGAGAGAAACTTGAAGCAATACCACTAAAATCAGGGACTAGACAAGGATGCCCACTCTCTCCCTACTTATTCAATATAGTTCTTGAACACATGGGCACTGGAGAAAATTTCCTGAACAAAACACCAATGGCGTATGCTCTAAGATCAAAAATTGATGAATGGGATCTCATAAAACTGCAAAGCTTCTGTAAGGCAAAGGACACTGTTGTTAGGATAAAACAACAACCAACAGATTGGAAAAAGATCTGTACCAATCCTACAACTGATAGAAGGCTTATTTCCAAAATATACAAAGAACTCAAGAAGTTAGACTGCAGGGAGACAAATAACCCTATTAAAAATGGGGTTCAGATCGAAACAAAGAATTCACAGCTGAGGAATGCTGAATGGCTCAGAAACACCTAAAGAAATGTTCAACATCTTTAGTCATAAGGGAAATGCAAATCAAAACAACCCTGAGATTTCACATCACACCAGTGAGGATGGCTAAGATCAAAAATTCAGGTGACAGTTAATGCTGGCGAGAATGTGGAGAAAGAGGAACACTCCTCCATTGTTGGTGGGATTGAAGACTGGTACAACCATTTTGGAAATCAGTCTGGAGGTTCCTCAGAAAATTGGACATTGAACTACCTGAGAACCCAGCTATACCTCTCTTGGGCATATAGCCAAAAGATGCCCCAAAATATAACAAAGAAACGTGCTCCACTATGTTCATAGCAGCCTTATTTATAATAGCCAGAAGCTGGAAAGAATCCAGATACCCTTCAACAGAGGAATGGATACAGAAAATATTGTACATGTACACAATGGAATAGTACTCAGCTATCAAAAACAATGACCTTATGAAATTCATAGGCAAATGAATGGAACTGGAAAATATCATCCTGACTGAGCTAACACAATCTCACAAAAACACACATTGTATGCACTCATTGATTAGCGGATATTAGCCCAAATGCTTGAATTACCCTTGATGTACAGAACACATCAAACTCAAGAAGGATGACCAAAATGCAAATGTTTCCCTCCTTCATTAAAAGGGGTCAAGAATACCCTTGGGAGGGAATAGGCAGGCAAAGCTTAGAACAGATGCAGAAGGAACACCCATTCAGAGCCTGCCCGACATGTGGCCCATACATATACAGTAACCAGTATAGATGTGATGGATGAAGCAAAGAAGTTCAGGCCGACAGGAACTGGACGTATATCTCTCTTGAGGGACACAGCCAGAATACAGCAAATACATGGGCAAATGCCATCAGCATACTACTGAACCGAGAACGGGACCCTGTTGAAGGAATCTTATAAAGGACTGAAAGAGCTTGAAGGGTCCAGTGACCCCATATGAACAACAGTGCCAACCACCTAGAGCTTCCAAGGACTAAGCCACTACCCAAAGACTGTACATGGACTGACCCTGGACTCCAACTGCATACATAGCCATGAATATCCTAGTAAGAGCACCAGTGGAAGGGAAAACCCTTGGTCCTGCCAAGACTGAAGCCCCAGTGAACGTGATTGTTGGGGGGAGGGCAGTAATGGGGGGAGGATGGGGAGGGGAACACTCATGGAGAAGGGGAGGAACAGGGGTTAGGGCAGCGTTGGCCCAGAAATCGGGAAGGGGAATAACAATCGAAATGTAAATAAGAAATACTCAACTTAATAAAGATAAAAAAAAAAAAAAAAAGAAAAAGTAACTGAGATGTGTCCTGAAAGAAGACTTGTGTAGAGGCCAGTACTGGACAAGCTTGTCAGCCTGTGGGAGACAGTCACGACCTGGGTGTGTTTCCACAATCGGAGACGTCAAAATCAGACTCTCCATTGCCGTATTCTACTTTGTCTATTCTTTTAGGTTTGAGAGTTGGTTTGATCCTTGTGGGTAAAGCCATGGGCCATAGGTTTCTTGAACTTTTTCTGCCAAATGGAAGACCAAGAGAGTTTTGGACACAGGGGTCTAGAGCCTTCAGTGTTTCTCTGAGCACAAAACAGGATAACAGGAAGGCTCTGTCCAGCAGCTGCGGGGAAGTGTTCCTCTAGTCTCATGCTGGGGAGCTAGAAGGGAGAGGAAGCTGAAGCATGGAAATCTAGAAGGACATATACAAAGGAGGCGTTCCTGGTTCGCAAGCAAATCAAGGGCATGGGGATTATTCCATTTCAGCCTCACAAGGTTGACCCAAGGCTCTTTTAAGGCCCGATGTCTGCCCAGGTCTTTGGCCCCTTTATTTCAGGATCTTCCTCAACTCTGATTTTGTTGAGGCTGCTGCCCCAGGTTGGCCTCAAAGAAGCCCTTGTTTGGAGTAGGTGTGTCACTGTAGGCATGGGCTTTAAGACTCTCATGCTAGCTGCCTGGAAGTCAGTATTCTGCTAGCAGCCTTCAGATGAAGATGTAGAACTCAGTTCCTCCAGCACCATGTCTGCCTGGATGCTGTCATGTTCCTGCCTTGATGATAATGAACTAAACCTCTGTACCTGTAAGCCAGTTCCAATTAGATGTTGTCTTTTAAAGACTTGCCTTTGTCATGGAGTCTGTTCACAGCAGTGAAACCTGAACTGAGACTCTGCTTGAATATGGGTGAAGTAAAATGATTTAGACCAGACTCGAGAAATCTTGGTCCAGCAAAAATATAATTAAAAATCTATCTGAGCCAGGGAAAAAAAGAAAGAGTAATTGTGGCTTCATAGAAGGAATTCGGTAGGGCTCCATCTGTTTCAATTTTGTTTAATAATTTGGGTAGTATTGGTATGAGGTCTTCTATGAAGGTCTGATAGAACTCTGAAGTAAACCAGCCTGGATCTGGGCTCTTTTTGGTTGGGAGACCTTTAATGACTGCTTCTATTTCGTTAGAAGTTGTGGGGTTGTTTAAATGGTTTATCTGTTCCTGATTTATATTCGGTAACTGGTATCTGTCTAGGAAATTGTCCATTTCCTGCAGATTTTCAAGTTTTGTTTAATGTAGGCTTTTGTAGTAGGATCTGATGATTTTTTAAATTCCTCTGATTCTATAGTTTTGTCTCCCTTTTCATTTCTGATTTTGTTAATTTGTACACACTCTCTGTGTCCTCTCATTAGTCTGGCTAATGGTTTATCTATCTTGTTGATTTTCTCAAAGAACAAACTTTTGGTTCTGTTGATTCTTTCTACGGTCCTTTTTGTTTCTACTTGGTTGACTTCAGCTCTGAGTTTGATTATTTTCTGCCTTCTGCTCCTCCTGGGTATACTTGCTTCTTTTGGTTCTAGAGCTTTTAGGTGTGCTGGTTTACTGCAGAGTTCTATCGGACCTTCATAGAAGACCTCAAACTAATACTATCCAAACTATTCCACAAAATTGAAACAGATGGAGCACTAATGAATTCCTTCTATGAAGCCACAATTACTCTTATACCTAAACCACACAAAGACCCAACAAAGAAAGAGAACTTCAGACCCATTTCCCTTATGAATATCGACATAAAAATACTCAATAAAATTCTGGCAAACCAAATCCAAGAGCACATCAAAAAAATCATCCACAATGATCAAGTAGGCTTCATCCCAGGCATGCAGGGATGGTTTAATATACGGAAAACCATCAACGTGATCCATTATATAAACAAATTGAAAGAACAAAACCACATGATCATTTCATTAGATGCTGAGTAAGCATTTGACAAAATTCAATACCCCTTCATGATAAAAGTCTGGGAAAGAATAGGAATTCAAGGCCCATAGCTAAACATAGTAAAATATTTATACAGCAAACCAGTTGCTAACATTAAACTAAATGTAGAGAAACTTGAAGCAATCCCACTAAAATCAGTGACTAAACAAGGCTTCCCACTCTCTCCCTACTTATTCAATATAGTTCTTGAAGTTCTAGCCAGAGCAATCAGACAACAAAAGGAGATCAAGGGGATACAGGTTGGAAAACAAGAAGTCAAAATATCACTATTTGCAGATGATATGATAGTATATTTAAGTAATCCCAAAAGTTCCACCAGAGAACTACTAAAGCTGATAAACAACTTCAGCAAAGTGGCTGGGTATAAAATTAACTCAAATAAATCAGTAGCCTTCCTCTACACAAAAGAGAAACAAGCTGAGAGAGAAATTAGGGAAATGACACCCTTCATAATAGAACCAAACAATATAAAGTACCTCGGTGTGACTTTAACCAAGCACGTAAAAGATTTGTACACTAAGAACTTCAAGACACTGGAGAAAGAAATTGAAGAAGACCTCAGAAGATGGAAAGATCTCCCATGCTCATGGATAGGTAGGATTAATATAGTAAAAATGGCCATTTTACCAAAAGCGATCAACAGATTCAATGCAATCCCCATCAAAATACCAATCCAATTCTTCAAAGAGTTAGACAGAACAATTTGCAAATTCATCTGGAATAACAAAAAACCCAGGATAGCTAAAACTCTTCTCAACGATAAAAGGACTTCAGGGCGTATCACTGTCCCTGAACTCAAGCAGTATTACACAGCAATAGTAATAAAAACTGCATGGTATTGGTACAGAGACAGACAGATAGACCAATGGAACAGAATTGAAGACCCAGAAATGAACCCACACACCTATGGTCACTTGATTTTAGACAAAGTTGCCAAAACCATCAAATGGAAAAAAGATGGCATTTTCAGAAAATGGTGCTGGTTCAACTGGAGGTCAACATGTAGAAGAATCCAGATCGATCCATGCTTATCACCCTGTACAAAGCTTAAGTTCAAGTGGATCAAGGACCTCCACATCAAACCAGATACACTCAAACTAATAGAAGAAAAACTAGGGCAGCATCTCGAACACATGGGCACTGGAAAAAATTTCCTGAACAAAACACCAATGGCGTATGCTCTAAGATCAAGAATTGATGAATGGGATCTCATAAAACTGCAAAGCTTCTGTAAGGCAAAGGACACTGTGGTTAGGACAAACGGCAACCAACAGATTGGGAAAAGATCTTTACCAATCCTACAACAGATAGAGGCCTTATACCCAAAATATACAAAGAACTCAAGAAGTTAGACCGCAGGGAGACAAATAACCCTATTAAAATGGGGTTCAGAACTAAACAAAGAATTCACAGCTGAGGAATGTTGAATGGCTCAGAAACACCTAAAGAAATGTTCAAAATCTTTAGTCATAAGGGAAATGCAAATCAAAACAACCCTGAGATTTCCACTCACACCAGTGAGAATGGCTAAGATCAAAAACTCAGGGGACAGCAAATGCTGTCGAGGATGTGGAGAAAGAGGAACACTCCTCCATTGTTGGTAGGATTGCAGACTGGTAAAACCATTCTGGAAATCATCAGTCTGGAGGTTCCTCAGAATATTGGACATTGAACGACCTGAGGATCCAGCTGTACCTCTCTTGGGCATATAGCCAAAAGATGCCCCAACATATAAAAAAGACACGTGCTCCACTATGTTCCTAGCAGCCTTATTTATAATAGCCAGAAGCTGGAAAGAACCCAGATGCCCTTCAATAGAGGAATGGATACAGAAAATGTGGTACATCTACACAATGAAATATTACTCAGCTATCAAAAACAATGACTTTATGAAATTCGTAGGCAAATGGTTGGAACTGGAAAATATCATCCTGAGTCAGGTAACCCAATCACAGAAAATCACACATTGTATGCACTCATTGATAAGTGGCTATTAGCCCAAATGCTTGAATTACCCTAGATGCATAGAACACATGAAACTCAAGACGGATGATAAAAATGTGAATGCTTCACTCCTTCTTTAAAAGGGGAACAAGAATACCCTTGGCAGGGAATAGAGAGGCAAAGATTTAAACAGAGACAGAAGGAACACCCATTCAGAGCCTGCCCCACATGTGGCCCATACATATACAGCCATCCAATTAGACAAGATGGATGAAGCAAAGAAGTGCAGGCTGACAGGAGCCTGGATGTAGATCTCTCCTGAGAGACACAGCCAGAATACAGCAAACACAGAGGCTAATGCCAGCAGCAAACCACTGAACTGAGAATAGTACCCCCGTTGAAGGAATGAGAGAAAGAACTGGAAGAGCTTGAAGGGGCTCGAGACCCCTTATGGACAACAATGGCAAGCAACCAGAGCTTCCAGGGACTAAGCCACTACCTAAAGACTATACATGGACTGACCCTGGACTCTGACCTCATAGGTAGCAATGAATATCCTAGTAAGATCACCAGTGGAAGGGAAGTACTTGGTCCTGCTAAGACTGAACCCCCAGTGAACATGATTTTTGGGGGCGGGTGGCAATGAGGGGAGGATGGGGAGGGGAACACTCATAAAGAAGGGGAGGGGGAGGGATTAGGGGGATGTTTGCCTGAACACCGGGAAAGGGAATAACACTCGAAATGTAAATAAGAAATACTCAAGTTAATAAAAAAAAGATAAACAATAATTCAGGTATAGAAGTCTGAGATCACTAAGACAGGATAAATAACAGAGTATGTCTCCAAGTTTGACAAATACATATAAACTGACCATTATGAATGTAATCTTACCTGATCGCTCTCATAAGTATTATTGTTGCTTTTAGTTTATTCTTGTAATTGGAAAAAGCCTTTGATTGAAACAAAAGGGAGAACTGTAGAGAAAACCTCTTGTATGGTATAGAAGAATCACTTGTCAATAAAATCGCTGTTGATTATTAGCTTAGGCAAGAAAAAGGGAGGTGGGACATCTGGCACATGAGAGGATTATGGCAGAGAGACAGACCAGGTTACCAGGCACATGGCAGAACTCAGAGAAGAATAACAGGGTGATTAATTTATCAGCTAGTCAGAGAATTAGCCAAAGAACCTGTCCAAGGCATTGTTAATATACATAAATATCGTGTTCTTCTGGGAGCTTGGGGCTGGGAAAAGCATAAATTAAGGGAAAATATGGAGTTGGGGATTTAGCTCAGAGGTAGAGCGCTTGCCTAGCAAGTGCAAGGCCCTGGGTTTGGTCCCCAGCTCCGGAAAAAAGAAAATAGAAAAAAAAAGAAAATACAATACAAATACTCCAATTGTTTTCTGTTTTCACGAAAACTTAGCTCATATAGAACTGTTTCTAATCTTGATCCTATTTTATAAGATTTTAAGCTGAAACCTTTCATTCACCAGAAGGGATTGGATATAAAACCAGTGTCAGACAATTCACTTCTTTCCCATCCTCACATTGGAGGTGAGATATACCCATAATAGAAGGCAATCTTTTCCTTTGGGACTCTGGGTTGTTGCCAAAAGACTCCCACTGGGGTTTGTGTAGTAGCACAAACAATAAGATATAGGAGGGCAGTGTAATGTATCTGGAATGAGATCTGAGAGGAAATAGCTTGACCTCTCTGTTGTAGTGCCAAGATGGCCTGGGGGGGTGAGGGTTTAGGGGGACAATGGATGAGAATCCCCTGAAAGAATTTTATTGAGAGGGACTAGAGCCTCAGGGGGAATTTTAGATGGGGGTGGATAAATTGGAGGTTTCCAAGTAATTGTTGAAAATCTTGTAAAGTTTTAAGGGATGAAGCTGGAGCTCAACTTTGGGGGTATGGATCTGTTCTAGTTTAAGTTCATACCCCAGGTAGGAATAGGGGTCTTGTGTTTGAATCTCTTCAGGGGTGATTTTAAGCGCCTGGGAGCTGAGTGTCTCTCAAAGATGTTGAAAACATGAAAGGGCTTGCTGCTGGCCAGGAACTGCCAGTATTACATGATCCATATAATGGAGGATATATATCTGTGGCCAAGCTCTCCTTAGAGGCTGGATTACATGGGCTACATATTTTTGAGCCAGGGTAGCACTGCTGGCCGTGCCCTGAGAAAGGACCCACCAATGAAAGCAGCCCATGGGCCACTGGAAATTAACTTGGGGAATTCTAAATGCAAAATGGTGACAATCTTCAGGGTGAAGAAATATGATAATGAAGCAATCTTTTAAATCAATAACAATTTTAAAGAGCTTGACAGGAATGGTGGTAGGAGATGGAAGATCAGGTTTTAGTGCTCCTATGGGTACCATAATTTTATTTACCACACAGAGATCTTGTACGAGTCTCCATTTGCCAGACATTTTCTTAATAACAAAGATCGGGGTATTCCAGGGGGAGGAGGATGGCTCAATGTGGCTAGCTGCTAATTGTTTCTGCACTAACTGTCTTGCAGCAGCCAATTTTTTCCTGAGTTAGCAGCCACTGATCAACCCAGACTGGGGCAGTATCTTTCCAAGAGATCTTTTCTGCATGAGCCTGGGGAACAGGCATGACTGCGATCTCTAGGGAAAATGTGAAGACAAGAATCTCAAGCCTCTTCGATCTAGCCTTTGTGTCATTGTCAATGGTTCTTTGATACCCTGTACCTGTTTTCCCAATCCTTGTCCAGGTAGGAGTCCCTGGGCTAGCTTCTGTTTTGTGACCACCTCATTAGGGTTACACATGAAAACATTCATCTGGAAAAGGAAATAACAAAGTGCGACAGACGTTTTTCTTATATTATTGTCATCAGAGTAAGTAGAGCATCCAGAAGAACTGTCTTAATTTCTTCCAAATGGGACGTGGTTCCCTCTGTTTCCTCTTTTTTTTTTTTATTATTAACTTGAGTATTTCTTATATACATTTCTAGTGTTATTCCCTTTCCCGGTTTCCGGGCAAACATCCCCCTCCCCCCTCCCCTTCCTTATGGGTGTTCCCCTCCCAACCCTCCCCCCATTTCCGCCCTCCCCCCATAGACTAGTTCACTGGGGGTTCAGTCTTAGCAGGACCCAGGGCTTCCCCTTCCACTGGTGCTCTTACTAGGATATTCATTGCTACCTATGGGGTCAGAGTCCAGGGTCAGTCCATGTATAGTCTTTAGGTAGTGGCTTAGTACCTGGAAGCTCTGGTTGTTTGGCATTGTTGTACTTTTGGGGTCTCGAGCCCCTTCAAGCTCTTCCAGTTCTTTCTCTGATTCCTTCAATAGGGGACCTATTCTCAGTTCAGTGGTTTGCTGCTGGCATTCGCCTCTGTATTTGCTGTATTCTGGCTGTGTCTCTCAGTAGCGATCTACATCCGGCTCCTGTCGGTCTGCACTTCTTTGCTTCATCCATCTTGTCTAATTGGGTGGCTGTATATGTATGGACCACATGTGGGGCAGGCTCTGAATGGGTGTTCCTTCAGTCTCTGTTTTAATCTTTGCCTCTCCCTTCCCTGCCAAGTGTATTCTTTTTCCTCATTTAAAGAAGGAGTGAAGCATTCACATTTTGATCATCCGTCTTGAGTTTCGTTTGTTCTAGGGATCTAGGGTAATTCAAGCATTTGGGCTAATAGCCACTTATCAATGAGTGCATACCATGTATGTCTTTCTGTGATTGGGTTAGCTCACTCAGGATGATATTTTCCAGTTCCAACCATTTGCCTACGAATTTCATAAACTCGTTGTTTTTGATAGCTGAGTAATATTCCATTGTGTAGATGTACCATATTTTCTGTATCCATTCCTCTGTTGAAGGGCATCTGGGATGTTTCCAGCTTCTGGCTATTATAAATAAGGCTGCGATGAACATAGTGGAGCACGTGTCTTTTTTATATGTTGTGGCATCTTTTGGGTATATGCCCAAGAGAGGTATAGCTGGATCCTCAGGCAGTTCAATGTCCAATTTTCTGAGGAACCTCCAGACTGATTTCCAGAATGGTTTTACCAGTCTGCAATCCCACCAACAATGGAGGAGTGTTCCTCTTTCTCCACATCCTCGCCAGCATCTGCTGTCACCTGAGTTTTTGATCTTAGCCAATCTCACTGGTGTGAGGTGAAATCTCAGTGTTGTTTTGATTTGCATTTCCCTTATGACTAAAGATGTTGAACATTTCTTTAGGTGTTTCTCAGCCATTCGGCATTCCTCAGCTGTGAATTCTTTGTTTAGCTCTTAACCCCATTTTTTAATAGGGTTATTTGTTTCCCTGCGGTCTAACTTCTTGAGTTCTTTGTATATTTTGGATATAAGGCCTCTATCGGTTGTCGGATTGGTAAAGATCTTTTCCCAATCTGTTGGTTGCCGTTTGGTCCTAACCACAGTGTCCTTTGCCTTACAGAAGCTTTGCAGTTTTATGAGATCCCATTTGTCGATTCTTGGTCTTAGAGCATAAGCCATTGGTGTTTTGTTCAGGAAATTTTTTCCAGTGCCCATGTGTTCCAGATGCTTCCCTAGTTTTTCTTCTATTAGTTTGAGTGTGTCTGGTTTGATGTGGAGGTCCTTGATCCACTTGGACTTAAGCTTTGTACAGGGTGATAAGCATGGATCGATCTGCATTCTTCTACATGTTGCCCTCCAGTTGAACCAGCACCATTTGCTGAAAATGCTATCTTTTTTCCATTGGATGGTTTTGGCTCCTTTGTCAAAAATCAAGTGACCATATGTGTGTGGGTTCATTTCTGGGTCTTCAATTCTATTCCATTGGTCTATCTGTCTGTCTCTGTACCAATACCATGCAGTTTTTATCAATATTGCTCTGTAATACTGCTTGAGTTCAGGGATAGTGATTCCCCCTGAAGTCCTTTTATTGTTGAGGATAGCTTAAGCTATCCTGGGTTTTTTGTTATTCCAGATGAATTTGCAAATTGTTCTGTCTAACTCTTTGAAGAATTGGATTGGTATTTTGATGGGGATTGCATTGAATCTGTAGATTGCTTTTGGTAAAATGGCCATTTTTACTATATTAATCCTGCCAATCCATGAGCATGGGAGATCTTTCCATCTTCTGAGGTCTTCTTCAATTTCTTTCCTCAGTGTCTTGAAGTTCTTATTGTACAGATCTTTTACTTGCTTGGTTAAAGTCACACCGAGGTACTTTATATTATTTGGGTCTATTATGAAGGGTGTCATTTCCCTAATTTCTTTCTCGGCTTGTTTCTCTTTTGTATAGAGGAAGGCAACTGATTTATTTGAGTTAATTTTATACCCAGCCACTTTGCTGAAGTTGTTTATCGGCTTTAGTAGTTCTCTGGTGGAACTTTTGGGATCACTTAAATATACTATCATGTCATCTGCAAATAGCGATATTTTGACCTCTTCTTTTCCGATCTGTATCCCCTTGATCTCCTTTTGTTGTCTGATTGCTCTGTCTAGAACTTCAAGAACTATATTGAATAAGTAGGGAGAGAGTGGGCAGCCTTGTCTAGTCCCTGATTTTAGTGGGATTGCTTAAGTTTCTCTCCATTTAGTTTAATGTTAGCAACTGGTTTGCTGTATATGGCTTTTACTATGTTTAGATATGGGCCTTGAATTCCTATTCTTTCCAGGACTTTTATCATGAAGGGGTGTTGAATTTTGTCAAATGCTTTCTCAGCATCTAATGAAATGATCATGTGGTTCTGTTCTTTCAGTTTGTTTATATAATGGATCACGTTGATGGTTTTCCGTATATTAAACCATCCCTGCATGCCTGGGATGAAGCCTACTTGGTCATGGTGGATGATTGTTTTGATGTGCTCTTGAATTCGGTTTGCCAGAATTTTATTGAGTATTTTTGCGTCGATATTCATAAGGGAAATTGTTCTGAAGTTCTCTTTCTTTGTTGTGTCTTTGTGTGGTTTAGGTATAAGAGTAACTTTGGCTTCGTAGAAGGAATTTGGTAATGCTCCATCTGTTTCAATTTTGTGGAATAGTTTGGATAATATTGGTATGAGGTCTTCTATGAAGGTTTGATCGAATTCTGCACTAAACCCGTCTGGACCTGGGCTCTTTTGGTTGGGAGACCTTTAATGACTGCTTCTATTTCCTTAGGAGTTATGGGGTTGTTTAACTGGTTTATCTGTTCCTGATTTAACTTCGATACCTGGTATCTGTCTAGGAAATTGTCCATTTCCTGAAGATTTTCAAATTTTGTTGAATATAGGTTTTTATAGTAAGATCTGATGATTTTTTGAATTTCCTCTGAATCTGTAGTTATGTCTCCCTTTTCATTTCTGATTTTGTTAATTTGGACGCACTCTCTGTGTCCTCTCCTTAGTCTGGCTAAGGGTTTATCTATCCTGTTGATTTTCTCAAAGAACCAACTTTTGGTTCTGTTGATTCTTTCTATGGTCCTTTTTGTTTCTACTTGGTTTATTTCAGCTCTGAGTTTGATTATTTCCTGCCTTCTACTCCTCCTGGGTGTATTTGCTTCTTTTTGTTCTAGACCTTTTAGGTGTGCTGTCAAGCTGCTGACATATGCTCTTTCCTGTTTCTTTCTGCAGGAACCCAGCGCTATGAGTTTTCCTCTTAGCACAGCTTTCATTGTGTCCCATAAGTTTGAGTATGTTGTATCTTCATTTTCATTAAATTCTAAAAAGTTTTTAATATCTTTCTTTATTTCTTCCTTGACCAGGTTATCATTGAGTAGAGCATTGTTCAATTTCCACGTATATGTGGGCATTCTTCCCTTATTGTTATTGAAGACCAGTTTTAGGCCGTGGTGGTCCGATAGCACGCATGGGATTATTTCTATCTTTCTGTACCTGTTGAGGCCCGTTTTTTGACCAATTATATGGTCAATTTTGGAGAAAGTACCATGAGGAGCTGAGAAGAAGGTATATCCTTTTGCTTTAGGATAGAATGTTCTATAAATATCCATTAAGTCCATTTGGCTCATGACTTCGCTTAGTCTGTCAACATCACTGTTTAATTTCTGTTTCCATGATCTTTCCATTGATGAGAGCGGGGTGTTGAAATCTCCCACTATTATTGTGTGAGGTCCAATGTGTGTTTTGAGCTTTAGTAAGGTTTCTTTTACGTATGTAGGTGCCCTTGTATTTGGGGCATAGATATTTAGGATTGAGAGTTCATCTTGGTGGATTTTTCCTTTGATGAATATGAAGTGTCCTTCCTTATGTTTTGATGACTTTTAGTTGGATATTGATTTTATTTGATATTAGAATGGCTACTCCAGCTTGCTTCTTCTGACCATTTGCTTGGAAAGTTGTTTTCCAGCCTTTCACTCTGAGGTAGTGTCTGTCTTTGTCTCTGAGGTGTGTTTCCTGTAGGCAGCAGAATGCAGGGTCCTCGTTGCGTATCCAGTTTGTTAATCTTTGTCTTTTTATTGGGGAGTTGAGGCCATTGATATTGAGAGATATTAAGGAATAGTGATTATTGTTTCCCTTTATATTCATATTTGGATGTGAGGTTATGTTTGTGTGCTTTCATTCTCTTTGTTTTGTTGCCAAGACGATTAGTTTCTTGCTTCTTCTAGGGTATAGCTTGCCTCCTTATGTTGGGCTTTACCATTTATTATCCTTTGTAGTGCTGGATTTGTAGAAAGATATTGTGTAAATTTGGTTTTGTCATGGAATATCTTGGTTTCTCCATCAATGTTAATTGAGAGTTTTGCTGGATACAGTAACCTGGGCTGGCATTTGTGTTCTCTTAGGGTCTGTATGACATCAGTCCAGGATCTTCTGGCCTTCAGAGTTTCTGGCGAGAAGTCTGGTGTGATTCTGATAGGTCTCCCTTTATATGTTACTTGACCTTTT
Source organism: Rattus norvegicus (assembly GCF_021556685.1). Classification (NCBI taxonomy): domain Eukaryota; kingdom Metazoa; phylum Chordata; class Mammalia; order Rodentia; family Muridae; genus Rattus; species Rattus norvegicus. Next base: position 250,490,001 of record NC_141534.1, read on the forward strand.
TCCCTTACTGCTTTTAATATTCTTTCTTTATTTTGTGCGTTTGGTGTTTTGACAATTATGTGACGGGAGGTGTTTCTTTTCTGGTCCAATCTATTTGGAGTTCTGTAGGCTTCTTGTATGTCTATGGGTATCTCTTTTTTTAGGTTAGGGAAGTTTTCTTCTATGATTTTGTTGAAGATATTTACTGGTCCTTTGAGCTGGGAGTCTTCACTCTCTTCTATGCCTATTATCCTTAGGTTTGATCTTCTCATTGAGTCCTGGATTTCCTGTGTGTTTTGGACCAGTAGCTTTTTCCGCTTTACATTATCTTTGACAGTTGAGTCAATGATTTCTATGGAATCTTCTGCTCCTGAGATTCTCTCTTCCATCTCTTGTATTCTGTTGGTGAAGCTTGTATCTACAGCTCCTTGTCTCTTCTTTTGGTTTTCTATATCCAGGGTTGTTTCCATGTGTTCTTTCTTGATTGCTTCTATTTCCATTTTTCATTCCTTCAACTGTTTGATTGTGTTTTCCTGGAATTCTTTCAGGGATTTTTGCGATTCCTCTCTGTAGGCTTCTACTTGTTTATTAATGTTTTCCTGTGTTTCCCTAAGTGTGTTCATGTCTTTCTTGAAGTCTTCCAGCATCATGACCAAACATGATTTTGAAACTAGATCTTGCTTTTCTGGTGTGTTTGGATATTCCATGTTTGTTTTGGTGGGAGAATTGGGCTCCGATGGTGCCATGTAGTCTTGGTTTCTGTTGCTTGGGTTCCTGCGCTTGCCTCTCGCCATCAGATTATCTCTAGTGTTACTTTGTTCTGCTATTTCTGACAGTGGCTAGACTGTCCTATAAGCCTGTGTGTCAGGAGTGCTGTAGACCTGTTTTCCTCTTTTTCAGTCAGTTATGGGGACAGAGTGTTCTGCTTTCGGGCGTGTAGTTTTTCCTCTCTACAGGTCTTCAGCTGTTCCTGTGGGCCTGTGTCTTGAGTTCACCAGGCAGCTTTCTTGCAGCAGAAAATTTGGTCTTACCTGTGGTCCCGAGGCTCAGGTTCGCTAGTGGGGTGCTGCCCAGGGGCTCTCTGCAGCGGCAGCAACCAGGAAGACCTGTGCCGCCCCTTCCGGGAGCTTCAGTGCACCAGGGTTCCAGATGGTCTTTGGCTTTTTCCTCTGGCGTCCGAGATGTGTGTGCAGGGAGCAGTATCTTCTGGTTTCCCAGGCTTGTCTGCCTCTCTGAAGGTTTAGCTCTCCCTCCCACGGGATTTGGGTGCAGAGAACTGTTTATCTGGTCTGTTTCTTTCAGGTTCCGGCGGTGTCTCAGGCGCAGGGGTCCTGCCGCTTCTGGGCCCTCCCCCACGGGAGCCCAGAGGCCTTATACAGTTTCCTCTTGGGCCAGGGATGTGGGCAGGGGTGAGCAGTGTTGGTGGTCTCTTCCGCTCTGCAGCCTCAGGAGTGCCCACCTGACCAGGCGGTTGGGTCTCTCTCTCACCGGGTCTCCCTCTGTTTCCTCTTAAAGGGGAGTGTGTACCCTGGAGAAAGCACCTGAGTGTGCCAACTCAAAAGTTACTTTTAAATACATTCAATATTTTATCATATATGAAGTTCACCTCTCAATTTTATGTAATTTACATTAAAGTGACTCTAGCAAAAATATGAATAATAATTAATAATTAAAGGGTAGGAGAAATGGAAAATGGCACATGATTAAGAGCTTCACAAAAATACTTAAATACAACAGTGTAATGAGGAACAAAGAAAAATGGGGCAGGGAATATGACACTGTAACATAGATATCAGATGAACATGTAAGCTACATTTCTACAGTTACAGTATGGATGTCGATTGAAAACAATAAGGAGCCAACATAGGGTTATAAAAGGTTTATAAAAGGGGTCTCTTCTTGCTTGGGCTCCCTTTCTACCCACAGTCCTGCAGTGACTAAGTGTCCCCCATGGAAGAAGACAGAGTTGCTTTTAAAGAGTCAGCCTAAGTAGCCCTGTATTCAAAGATCTTTAGTGGCTGACAGAGAAAGAGCAATCTACAGGGATGAAAGGGGAAGAGTTACCATGTTCCAGTTCCAGAATTGAGAGGATCAGAGCACCTTTCTCTAATTTGCTTGTGAATTTTAGTGGCAAGATCTACCTCTTAGTTAAGTTAGTAACTGTGTGTGTGTGTGTGTGTGTGTGTGTGTGTGTTATCTATCACCTTAATAAATCATTCTAAATACTCTGCAATGTGAAGAGAATGAAACCACTAATCCAAGAAACAGTCACAGAGTTTCAGAACATCAGACTAAATATAAGCATGACATCCTCTAGAAAGATCCCTGAGTCACATGTAAACACTTGCCTTGAGACTGCTGAGCAAAAATGTAAGCCTGGACTCCAGTATTCGTAGAAATGTGTCTTTTCTTAATGAAACACCTGAGAATATTTTTATCTACTCCTCTGAATCAGGGTCAAGGAAGTCATGGGCTCCAGGAATCAGAACAGCCCACATAGAAAGATAAGATAAAGGCTAGGTTTCTGGACACACGACCTATAGAGATCTCTATTCTGTTTTTACCATGTGGATCCTGTATTCATGAACAAAGATGAGGAAAAAGGAGAAGTAATATGTGGTCTGATGCCTACATCAACTGAGCTTTTATTTCAAGAGCTATGAATTTAAATACTTAGAAACAATTTTAAACTCATAAAATGGAATACTACAAACTAAATATAAATGACTAGTACTAGTAGAAGATAATCAAATTTTTCATGATGGAGAATCATATTTATATACTGTCAATGAATCTCACAGTGAAAATTGGAATAACTAATTCTGAAATCCAACACATTGTTCATGAAGTAACAGAAAGTGTGATGCTTGTGTTGTCTTTTTGAAGCTGTCTTTTAGTATATGGAATATAACTGTAATTCATGTTTTTCATTTTTCACAACAGAAGATATGTTATGTAATTGGCTGCATAGCAAACATTAATTATTTACAAATATGGTTATACTTCAGAAGCACTTGACTTTGATGGTGACCTATTATGAACATTATATCCCACCAAATTTCTCTCTCTCTCTCTCTCTCTCTCTCTCTCTCTCTCTCTCTCTCTCTCTCCCTCTCTCTCTCTCTCTCTCTCACACACACACACACACACACACTAAAGATATTTTAAGATATATTTTTGACAAAAATTCAATGTTTGATTTCTAATTATCTTTATCAGAGTATGATATGATGTTATTTATGTTGTTATGCTATTTGAAGTATTTACTTAATCCTTTTGTTCTTGTTATTATAATAATACATAGTGATGTATTGTAACAGCTATTAGTGAGGTAGTGGTATGCATCTATATATAGCATATCTGCATGTCTTAATGTACTCCTGGATATAAAATGCATTTGTAATGCTACTTTTGTGCATCATGTAGTCATGCATTGTGATAAACAGTTTACTTCTTTCCCATTTCAACACTTCTACTGTGACCAACCAGCTAAAGTCCAGGAAGAGATTGATCGTGTGGTTGGCAAACATCGCAGCCCTTGCATGCAGGACAGGAGCCGCATGCCCTACACAGATGCCATGATTCATGAGGTTCAGAGGTTCATTGACCTCATTCCTACCAACCTGCCACATGCGGTGACCTGTGACATTAAGTTCAGGAACTACCTAATACCCAAGGTAAGTTTTCCTTTTCTCTGCTGCACATCTGTGCTATGTGCTCCAGTCTTCTCAGTCACACTTTACCTTTGATTCCTATATTTTTTCTCCCCATTCACGGTGTTCCCTTGAGATTGAGGATATGATTGAATCCTTAATCCTTATTTTTTTCTTTTCCTTATTTCTCTATCCATGCTTAAACTTATCACTTCTATCATACTTGCCCTGTTCTTTGATAGTATACACATTCAATTATACCCCTTTATTACATATTTTTTCCCTTGGACTGTGAGTTTCCCATTGGGAATGCTATGTAGGTTTCCACATAGCTTCTTACATACATCATATTTTGTTTAAGCCTTCATTTTTATTGCCAACTTTCCCTTTCATATAACTTTACTACCTCTTTGAATCCTGCCCCCAGTATTGTCCTTTCTACTTTCATTTAACATGTATTCTACTACCCCCATGCATTTCCACTGACAATAACCTGCATTTAGCTATCTAGCCTCCACATATACCCTAAGTTAAAAAGCCTAAAACACACAAATATTTTAACCAGGACTCTCAAGATAGAGAAAATATGTAGCATTTGTATCTTTGAGCTGTATGACCTAAGTAAGTATACATTTTTCTCATGAGTATGAGAAGTGTTTTCTTCTTTTGGGTAGGGTCATCCCAGCATTTCTGGATTTAACCAGTCTGGTTGTGATGAATAATGTTTTTGATATGAACTTTGGAAAGGTAAATTTTATTCATCTGATGAAGTTGTCATCTAGGTTTACTGCTAAATGAGCACATCCTTTCTAGTTCTTTTTGAACTCTGGTTGGCTGGTTTAACTCAGTTCTTTTGGCCCAAACTTCTCTCCAAGCTGACTGATTCAATCTGACTTCTCTCAGATTCTCACCCAATTCCTCCTCTGCTGGGTATCAAACTAACTCTGGCAATCTATTCTAATCTTTGGACTCTTTCATATTGTCTGAGTCATTCTGCCTTTACTTGTGTCTAACTTGTTCTCCTTGAAACCTGTCTCTGTAAATCTGCCCCTGTTAAAAACTGCTGCTGAACTCCACAAAATGAACTACCATGAACTCCACTCCTTTCTCCTGTCTTTTAGATCACTGAACTAATGGAACTAATTGAATGGAAGTCAGAGATTTATATGTCTCTCTCTCCTGAGTGCTGGGATTAAGGGTGAATGCTACCATTCCTGGACCTATGCTTTGGTTTAAGTGAAACTTGCTCTATGCAATACTGGTCTTGAACTCAGAGGTTTGCTTGCCTTTGTCTCCTGGAATTTAAGGCATATCTGTATTACAGCCAGATCGCACAGATCTAGAAGGAGTTTGGATATGATCCCTTTCCCAAGCAGCTTGCTTAAAATTCTGCTAGAGATGATGATTTCACTACTGAAGTACTGACCTAAAATTGATCTGAAGGCACTTTAGTAACATCACTGTCACAGTTCTCATACTCTTCCTATGCTTTCTCTGCCATAAATATACCCGATATTCTTTAAACTTAATCTTACCTATGGACCAGAAGATTGAACTATGTTATTTACTATTTTCCTTATAAGTCATGAATTTTTGTAACTTGCTTGTTTGTTACTCTTCTGTGTGTCATTACAGGGAACAACAATAATAACATCACTCTCATCAGTGCTGCATGACAGCAAGGAATTCCCCGACCCAGAGATATTTGACCCTGGCCACTTTTTAGATGGGAATGGAAAGTTTAAGAAAAGTGACTATTTCATGCCTTTCTCAGCAGGTAATAGAAACTCATTTCCATGGTTCCAGTGACATGCAGAACCGTGGGGACTTAGAGTGTGACTCCACATGTGCTGATAGATTTGCATCTGCATGATAAGGAGCATAATTTTCATTGTGTATGCACTGTCCTTGATATGATCACCTTCTTTGTCAGGGTATGAAAATGAGTGTTGTGATTGTTTATCAGTTGTTCATAAATCGAGAAACCTAGAGTATAGGGAATTTGCTTTCTTCCTTTAGGTACATTACAGAAATACCAAGGATACCATTCTAGAAACTAAACTTCACTAACATTTTACTTACTCCCCATGAAAATGGAGACTTCTTCAAAAATTAAATTCCTTCTTTGCTCTTACTCACCTCCAGACTGGATAATAAGCTATGTCTCCTAAAACATAGAAAAGCACCAAGGGGCCTAAAACATATACAGGAAACAGAGGAGTGATTACTTCATGCCAATACAGTATAGTTAATGCATGTGAGATTATCACATATCCCCAGGCCAGAGGGATACTGGGAAAAGTTCATACCTTGCTCTTTCACACACTACATTTTGTACAAAACATAGAGCAGCATTCTCATTAAAATGTCTAGCTTACTCAAAGGGTATAGGTCACAAATAATATTCAAAAGAACATGGAGATCATTTCATTGAAGTTTCTTAACCAATTGAACAGGAAATTTTCTCTCTTTTGAAAAATTTTCAGATCACCTTAGTTTGATGAAAATATTGTAGATATGCCATCATGCCCTGCCGTGGCCCAGGGTTCCCCTCTCCCAAATTCAGGGTATGAACAGTGGATATAAAGTACATTTCTAAGTGTGTGTGCTACCTTAGTTTTATGTTCTTTATGAAAAAATTAAAAACCGCCCCCTCCACAACTTTCCTGGTGCTTTGAATATAGGTAAGATCATAACATCCATCTAGCTGACTAGTACTTTTGTATGATGTATTCTTTGATATCATATGTTAGTTTGAAAAATGACTCTTTTTGTCTAAAATGTTTGTTCCTTTAGCCATCCATTAATCTAAAAAATGTATGCTTTAACTCAGTAGTTACTGTTATCCCCTTGTATTTTTTGTACCAGTGCAATACATCTCAGGTCAACACCGTATACAAGGAATAATTACCTTTTTTGGCATTTCCCTCCTAGGAAAACGGATGTGTGCAGGAGAGGGCCTAGCCCGCATGGAGTTATTTTTATTCCTGACCACAATTTTACAGAACTTTAAGCTGAAATCTGTACTTCAACCAAAGGATATTGATACAACTCCAGTTTTCCCTGGATTTGCCTCTCTACCACCATTTTATGAGCTGTGCTTCATTCCTCTCTAAAGAGATCAAATTGCCTGGCTCCTGATGTGTTGTATTTTCTCCCTTCAAATAACTCCTATATTCTTCAAGATTCAAGAAATATCCATATTGCATTTTCCAGTTTCTGGAGTCACTGCTCACATATATCTGCACTTCCCTATTCTCTGTAACAGTCTCCCCATCTCATGTACCTATGTAGATCTAATTTTGAGTTCTTACTGTGGTTTAGCTGTAGCACTGGTAATTCACAAAAATTTATCTTCTTTATGTTCTCAAAAATAAGATCTTTTGATTGAGTTGCCTTTGTTCAGTGTTTCCTTACAATTCAGGCTAAAACCAAAACACTAGATTCTCAATATATCATGTTGTTCCGTATAATGATAACAGAGCATGTAAAGTGGCAGTTCTGGGGAGGAACAGGTTCCTCCTGTTGCCCTTTTCATTCAAGTCTGAAGACCCAACCTTCATCTTCAGTGCATGTCTCAAAGTCAATGCATGTGCTCGTTATACTAGGGTTTGAGAGGCAGGCACAGGAGGATCCCTTGGGTTTCCTGGTCACCCATATTAGATTAATAGCCGTACTAGGGAGATAAACTGTCTCGCAAAACAAGACAAGATGTTTCTAAAAGAAACAGTACTAGTAAAAGTTTTACTTCTGGCCTTTACATAGATATGACTCTCTTCTCAAACATGCAACTATTCATGCACACACTATCTTCCCCTTTAACTAATATAAACGGGAATGTGAATGGGAGATTAGTAAGAAAGCTTTTTTTTCCTTAATGTTAAGTATAGCCACTAGCAGTATTTGTGTTTGAAACATATAAATGCTGATGAGGAACTGAAGCACTCTGTAGACAAATATAATGAAGACAACTCACAGGGAGGAATAAACATGCAGGTTGTGTCAAGATTTGCTTTCAACAATACTGACAAAAGACTCTTAGTGCTTTTTCCTTTGATTTATTCTTTCTTCATATAGCATCTCCTCACTACAGCCCCTCCCCCAACATTCCACTTCTTCAAGTTCCTCTTGAAGGAACCGTTATTCTTCCCCAGATCCATTGTTCTTTCATTTCCCTTCAGAAAATAGCAGGCCTTCTAGGGATATCAAGCCAACTTGGTATAAAAAGGTGTGACAAGATTAGCCACAAATCGTCATATCAAGGTTCTACTCGACAAGGAAGAGGAAAATGGTCCAAAGAGTAGACAAATGAGGCAGAGATACCCAGACTCCTCCTGTTAGGAGTCCCCAAAACACTAAGCTATGCAACCACATCATGTATGCAGAGGACCTAATGCAGACCCATTTGGTCTTTGCTTCCATCTATGTGAACTGTTATGAGCTCTGAATAGTTGATTATCTAGGCTGTGTTCTCATAATGATTTTTTTTTTGTATACATGTGCTTTTAGGACTGACCACTTGGTATTTGTGCTAGTAAGAACTTTTTCCCATGGGATTTGGGTGCATGAAACTGTGGGATGTTACCAGTTCACTTCCGGGCAGAGCCAAAAACAGGAAGGGCTCTGACCCCAAGGAATTCTGCCTCTGTGTATCCTGAATCCACCAAGCAGGTCACTTGGTAGCAGAAAAGTGGGTCTTATGTCTGCTCTCAACTGTGGTGGCGCTTCTGGGACTGTCTTCCAGCTCTAGGCGTGGGCAGGAATTAAAGGGTCCTGCCCCTAATTGCTCCTATAGGTTCTTGCACCCAGTGGCCACAGATGGCACTGTGCAATTCTCTTGGGTCTGGACTGTGGGCAGAGGATCTTCTCCTCTCACTTCTCAGAAGTATCCACACTTCTGAATGTCCAACTCTCTCCCCCATGGGATATTGGTGCAGGGAGCTGTTTGGCCAGTTCATTAAGGTCCTGGGCACAGAAAATTAATTATTCCATTTGTTTACACTTCAAATGATATCTCCCTTGCCAGTTAACTCACTATACCACACCCATGCCATCTACCATCTCCCCTCTCAGCTTTGCCTACATTAGGGTGCTTCCCACCCCATCCACCCACTCCTGCCCCACCATTCCAGCATCCTCTTATGCTGGGGCATCAAATCTCCCCAGTACCTCTGGCTTTCCCCCATTGATGTCAGGTAAGGCCATCCTTAGCCATATATGTATCTGGAGCCGTGGATCCTTCCCTGTACACCCCTTGGTGCTATAATTCCTGGGAGCACTAGGTAGTCTGGATAGCTGATGTTGCTCTTCCTATGGGGCTGCAATCCCCCTCTGCTACCCCATTCCTTCTGCTGTCTCCCCTACCAGAGGCCTGGAGCTCAGTGTGATGGTTGGCTCCAAGCTTCTACATCTGCACTGATCAGTTGCTGGCTGAACCTCCCAGTTAACAGCTAGACCAGGTTCCTGTTAGCATTTGCCTCTTGTCAACAGCAACAGTGTCAAGATTGGTGTCTGCAGACAGAATAAATACCCAGATGAGATTGTCCCCCCATGGTCCTTCCTTCAGTCTCTGCTCCATTTTTTGTCCCTGTTCTTCCTTTGAACAGGGATATTAATGTGTTAAAAACCTTGTGATGGGTGGATGGCACTTTACATCAAATGGGGGTTGTGCCTATCTACTGAAAGTGGTCTCAACAGGTTCTATCTCCCCTTCCCTGTGCCTTTTGGCTAAAGTCATCACTGTTGAGTCCCTCAAGGGTATCTTAGACACTCCACTCTCTACCCCATTTCTTCATCCCCCACTGCTACATATTGCTACTGTATCTCCTGACCCTCTGTTTCTCTCTCCTGTCTCTTTCAGTGCCTGATTCTGCCCACCTTTTTTCCTTTCCTGTTCTCTTCCTCCCAGGTGGCCCCTCCGTCCACTTCCTGAAATTGTCCAGTACCCGCTCTATGAAGGACTGAAGTGTCCACACCTACTCTTCCTTCCTTTTAAGTTCCATATAGTCTGTGGGTTGTGTCGTGGGCATTGCGGTCTTTTGGGCTAATATTCACTTATCAGTGAGTACATACTATGTGTGTTCTTTAGTGACTGTGTTACCTCATTCAAAATAATATTTTCTAGTTCCAACCATTTGCCTAAGAATTACCTGTAGTCGAGAAAGAACTGGAAGAGCTTGAAGGGGCTCGAGACCCCATATGCCCAACAATGCCAAGCAACCAGAGCTTCCAGGGACTAAGCCACTACCTAAAGACTATACATGGACTGACCCTGGACTCTGACCTCATAGGTAGCAATGAATATCCTAGTAAGAGCACCAGTGGAAGGGGAAGCCCTGGGTCCTGCTAAGACTGAACCCCCAGTGAACTAGACTGTTGGGGGGAGGGCGGCAATGGGGGGAGGGTGGGGAGGGGAACACCCATAAGGAAGGGGAGGGGGGAGGGGGATGTTTGCCCGGAAACCGGGAAAGGGAATAACACTGGAAATGTATATAAGAAATACTCAAGTTATTAAAAAAAAAAGAATTACCTGTAGTCATTTTTTTAGTACCTGAATGGTACTCTATTGTATAAGTGTACCATATTTTGTGTATCCATTCTTCCCTTGAGAGACATCTTGGTTGTTTCCAGCTTCTGGCTATTATTAATAAAGCTACTATAGACATAGTGGAGCATGTGTCCTTGTAATATATTGGAGCATCTTTTAGGTATATGCCCAAGAGTGCTATAGTTCGTTCCTCATGTAGAATTATATGTAATTTTCTCAGGAACTGCCAGATTGATTTTTATGCCTCTGACTACTACAGTCCTTCCTCCCACTCTTATGCATGGGTCATGGGCCTCATATTAGACCAGTCATTTGCAACACTGTATCTTCAATTAATAAGAGACCTCACTAAGGCCACCCTTTATTTATTTGGAGATCCTTTATCCACTTGGACTTGAGCATTGTTCAGAGCAATAAGAATGGATTGATTTACATTCTTCTACATGCTGTTCTCCAGTTGAACAAACACCATTTGTGGCTATCCTTTTGACACTGATGGTTTTAGTTCCTTTGTCAAAAATCAAGTGACCATAGATGTGTGGGTTCATTTATGAGTCTTCTATTCTATTCTTCTGATCTATCTGTGTGTCTCTTTTCCAATACCATGCAATTTTTATCACTACTGCTTTGCAATACAGCCCGAGGTCAGGGATGCTGATTGCCCTAGAAGTTCTTTTATTGCTGATGATAGTTTTCACTGTCCTGGATTTTTTGTCATTGCAAATGAATTTAAAAATAGCCCTTTCTATCTTTATGAGGAACTGAGTTGGAATTTTAATAGGGATTTCATTGAATCTGTAGATTGCTTTTTGGCAAGATGGCTACGTTTACAATATTAATCCTGTCAATCCATGAACATCTGAGATCTTTCCATCTTCTGACATCTTCTTCAACTTCTTTAATCAGAGATTTGAAATTCTTGTCATAGACATCTTTCACTTGTTTGGTTAGAGTCACACTGAGAAATTTTATATTGTGACTATTGTGAAAACTGTCATTTCACTAATTTCATTCTCAGCCTGTTTATCCTTTTAGCAGGGGATGGCTACTGATTTGTTTGAGTTAATTTTATATCTAGCCACTTTGCTGAAGTTGTTTATCAGGCTTAGGAGTTCTCTGGTTGAAATTTTGGGGTCATGTTGTATACTATCATATCATCTGCAAATAGTGATATTTTGAATTGTCTTTGACTTCGTTTTATTTTCTGATTGCTCTGGCTAGGATTTCACGTACTATATTGAATAGGAGGCAATGAGTTGGCAGCCTTATCTAGTCCATGATATTGGTCAGATTCCTTGAAGTTTGTCTCCATTTACTTGATGTTGGCTATTTATTTGCCATATATTGCTTTTACTATGTTTAGGTAATGGCCTTGAATTCCTGACCTTCCCTAGACTTTTAACTTGAAGTGGTGTTGAATTTTACCAAATGATTTCCCAACATCTAATGAGATGATTATGTGGCTTTTTCTTTGAGTTTGTTTATTTAGTGGATTATGTTGATGGGTTTCCATATACAGAGCTATTCCTTCATCCCTGGAAGGAATACTTGACCGTGATAGATAATCATTTTTGTCTGTTCTTGGATTCTGCTTGTGAGAATTTTACTGAGCAGTTTTGTGTTATAAGGGAAATTGGTCTGAAGTTCTTTTTCTTTTTTGGGACTTTATGTGGTTTAGGCACAAGAATAATTGTTGCTTTATAGAAGGAATTGTGTAGTCTTCCTTCCGTTTCTATTTTGGGGAATAGTTTGGACAGTATTAGTCTTAGGGCTTATAGGAAAGTCTGACAGAATTCTTCACTAAAACCTTCTGGTCTGGCGCTTTCTCTGGTTGTGAGACTTTTAATAAGTGCTGCTATTTCCTTAGGCATTGTGTAACTGTTTCGATGGCTTATTTGATGTGATTTAACTTTGGTACCTGGTATCTGTCTAGAAAATTGTCTATTTCCTCAGATTTTCCATTTTTGTTGAACATAGGCTTTTGTAGTTATTTTCGTGATGTTTAAATTTAGACATTTTCTTTTCTTATGTCTCCCTTTTCATTTCTGATTTTGTTAATTTGGATAGTCTCTCTGTGCCCTCTGGCTTGTCTGTCTAAGAGTTTTTTTCTATCTTGCTGATTTTGTCAAAGAACCATCCCATGTTTTCCTTTATTCTTTGTATAGTACTTTTTGTTTCTCCTTAGCTGATTTCAGCCCTGAGTTTCATTATTTCCTGCTCTCTACTATTCCTGAGTGTATTTGCTTCTTTTTGTTCTAGAGCTTTTAGGTGTGCTGTAAAGCTGCTTATGTATGCTCTTTCCAGCTTGTTTTGGAGGCACTCAGTGCTATGAGTTTTCCTCTTTCACTGCTTTCATTGTGTTACATAAATTTGGGTATGTTGTGCATTCATTTTCATTTAATTCTAAAAAGTCTTTAATTTCTTTCATTATTTCTTCCTTGACCAGGTTATCATTGGGTAGAGCATTTTTCAGCTTCTATGTGTATGTGGGCTTTCTGTCATTTTGGTTTTTATTCAAGATCAGCCATAGTCTATATTGATCTGATAGGATACAATGTATTATTTCAATCTTCTTCTATCTGTCGAGGCATGTTTTGTGACCAATTATATTGTCAGTATTGGAGAAGATACCATGAGGTGTCAACTAGAAGATATATTGTATTCTTTTAGGATGAAATGTTCTATAGAAATCTGTTAAACACATTTGGTTCATAACTTCTTTTAGTTATTCAGTGCCCATGTTTAGTTTCTCTTTCCATGATCTGTCCACTGCTGAGAGAGGCATGTTGAAGTCTCCCAGTATTATTATGTGAGGTGCAATGTGTGTTTTTAGCTTTAGTAATGTTTGTTTTTGAATGTAGTTGCCCTTGCATTTGCATCATAGTTATTCAGGACTGGGAATTCATCTTGGTGTCAATTTCTTTGATGAATATGAAGTGTCCCTCCTTACCTTTTTTGATAAGTTCTAGGTGAAAGTCAATTTTAATCTATATTAGAATGGCTACTTCAGATCTTTTCTTGGGATCATTAGCTTGGAAATATTTTTTCTCCATCTTTATTAAATTGGGTATTTTTATTTACATTATAATTGTTATTACCTTTCCAGGTTTCCAGGCCAAAATCCCCCTAAGTCCTCCCCTTCCCCTTTTATGAGGGTGTTCCCCTCTCCATCCTCCCTCCATTGCCACCCTCCTCCCAACAATACCGTTCACTGAGGGTTCAGTCTTGGCAGGACCAAGGGCTTCCCTTCCACTGGTGCCCTTAGTAGGTTATTTATTGCTATCGAAGCAATTGGAGCCCAGGGTCAGTCCACGTATCATCTTTGGGTAGTGGCTTAGTCCCTGGAAGCTCTGGTTGGTTGGCATTGTTGTTCTTATGGGGTCTCAAGCCTCTTCAAGTTCTAAAAGTCCTTTCTCTGATTCCTTCAACGTGGGTCCCGTTCTCAGTTCAGTGGTTTGCTGCAGGCATTCACCTATGTATTTGCTGTATTCTGGTTGTGTCTCTCAGGGGAGATCTACATCTGTTTCCTGTCAGCCTGCACTTCTTTGCTTCATCCATCTTATATAGTTTGGTGGCTGTATATGTATGGGCCACATATGAGGCAGGCTCTGAATGGGTGTTCCTTCAGCATCTGTTCTAAACTTTCCCTCTTTATTCCCTCCTAAAGGTATTCATGTTCTCCTTTTAAAGAAGGAGTGAAGCATTCCCATTTTGGGGATCCTTCTTGAATTTCATGTGTTCTGTTTATCTAGGGTAATTTGAGCATTTGGGCTAATATCCACTTATCATTGAGTACATACCATCTGTATTTTTCTGTAATTGTGTTACCTCACACAGGATGGTATTTTCCAGTTCCATCCATTTGCCTATGAATTTGCAGAAGTCATTGTTTTTGCTAGCTGAATAATATTCCATTGTGTAGATGTATGACATTTTATGTATGCATTTCTCTGTTGAAGGGCATCTGGATTCTTTCTAGCTTCTGGCTCTTATAAATAAGGCTGCTCTGAACATAGTGGAGTATGTGTATTTATTATTTTGGGGGGCATCTTTTGGGTATATGTCCAAGAGAGGTATAGCTGGTTCCTCATGTAGTTCAATGTAGAATTTTCTGAGGAACCTCCAGACTGATTTCCAGAACAGTTGTATCAGTCTGCAATCCCACCAACAATGGTGTGTTCCTCTTTCTCCACTTCCTTCCTAGCATCTGATGTAGCCGGAGTTTTTGATTTTAACAATTCTGACTGGCATGAGTAGGTTGTTTTGATTTGCATTTCCCTTATGACTAAAGATGTTGAACATTTCTTTAGGTGTTTCTCAGCCATTTGGCATTCATCAGCTGTGAATTCTTTGCTTAGCTTTGAACCCCATTTTTAATAAGGTTATTTGTCTCCCTGCAGTTTAACTTCTTTATTTCTTCGTATATGTTGGATATAAGTCATCTATCAGTTGTAGGATTGATAGAGTTCTTTTCCCATTCTGTTGGTTGTTGTTTTGTCCTAAAAACAGTGTCCTTTGCCTTACAGAAACTTTGCAGTTTTATGAAATCCCACTTTTCAATTCTTGATCTTAGTGCATAAGCCATTGGTGTTTTATTCGAGAAATGTTCTCCAGTGCCCATGTGTTCAAGGTTCTTCCCCAATTTTTCTTCTATTAGTTTGAGTGTATCTGGTTTGTTGTGGAGGTCCTTGTTCCACGTGGAATTAAACTTTGTACAGGGTGATAAGAATGGGTCGATCTGCATTCTTGTACATGCTGACCTCGAGTTGAACCAGCACCATTTGCTGAAAATGCAATCTATTTTCCATTGGATGGTTTTGGCTCCTTTGTCAAAAATCAAGTGACCATGGGTGTGTGGGTTCATTTCTGGGTCTTCAGTTGCATGCTACTGGTTTATCTGTACCAAGACTATACAGTTTTTATCACTATTGCACTGTAATACTGCTCGAGTTCAGGGATAGTGATTTCCCCGGAAGTCGTTTTATTGTTGAGGATAGTTTTAGCTATCCTGGGTTTTTTGTTTTTCCAGATGAATTTGCAAATTGTTCTGTCTAACTCTCTGAACAATTTTATTGGAATTTTGATGGGGACTGCGTTGAATCTGTAGATTGCTTTTGGTAAAATGTCCATTTTTTACTATGTTAATCTTTCTAATCCATGAGCATGGGAGATCTTTCCATCTTCTGAGGTCTTCTTCAATTTCTTTCTTCAGAGGCTTGAATTTCTTATCATACAGATCTTTTACTTGCTTGGCTAAAGTCATACCGAGGTATTTTATATTCTTTGGGACTATTATGAAGTGTTATTTAATAATTTCTTTCCCAGCTTATTTCTTTTTTGTGTAGACATAGGGTACTGATTTATTTGAGTTAATTTTGTACCCAGCCACTTTTCTGAAGGTGTTTATCAGTTTCAGTAGTTCTCTGGTGGAACTTTTATGATCACTTAAATCATATCATATCATCTACAAATAGTGATACTTTGACTTCTACTTTTCCAATTTGTATCCTTTTGATCTCCATTTGTTGTCTGAGTGCTCTGGCTAGGACTTCAAGAACTATATTGTATAGGTAGGGAGAGAGTGGACAGCCTTTTCTAGTCCCTGATTTTAGTGGGATGGCTTCACGTTTCTCTCCATTTAGTTTAATATTAGCTACTGGTTTGCTGTATATGGCTTTAACTTTGTTTAGGTATGAGCCTTGAATTCCTGTTCTTTCCATGACTTTTATCAGGAAGGGGTGTTGAATTTTGTCAAATGGTTGCTCGGCATCTAATGAAATGGTCCTATGGATTTTATCTTTCATTTTGTTTATAGAGTGGATTACGTTTATAGTTTTCCATATATTCAACCATCCTTGCATACCCAGGATGAAGCCTACTTGATCATAATGGATGATTGTTTTGATGTGCTCTTAGATTCGGTTTGCAAAAATTTTATTGAGTATTTTTGCATTGATATTCATAAGGGAAATTGGTCTGAAGTTCTCTTTCTTTGTTGGGTCTTTGTGTGGTTTACGTATAAGAGAAATTGTGGTGCAACAAACCCAAACTTATGGTACAAAATGAAAGCTGTGCTAAGAGGAAAACTCATAGCTCTCAGTGCCTGCAGAAAGAAACAGGAGAGATCATATATCAGCAGCTTGACAGCACACCTAAAATATCTAGAACAAAAAGAAGCAAATACACCCAGGAGAAGTAGAAGGCAGGAAATAAACTCAGAGCTGAAATCAACCAAGTAGAAACAAAAAGGACCATTCAAAGAATCCACAGAACCAAAAGTTGGTTCTTTGAGAAAATCAACAAGATAGATAAAACCTTATCCAAACTAACAAGACAACACAAAGAGTATGTCCAAATTAACAAAATCAGAAATGAAAAGGGAGACATAACTACAGAATCAGAGGAAATTCAAAAAATCATCAGATCCTAGTATAAAAGCCTATATTCAACAAAACTTGAAAATCTGCAGGAAATGGACAATTTCCTAGACAGATACCAGGTACCAAAGTTAAATCAGGAACAGATAAACAACCCCATAACTCCTAAAGAAATAGATGCAGTCATCAAGGGTCTCCCAATCAAAAAGAGCCCAGGTCCAGATGGGTTCAGTGCAGAATTCTATCAAAACTTCATAGAAGACCTCATACCAATACTATGCAAACTATTCCACAAAATTGAAACAGATAGAGCGCTACTGAATTTCTTCTATAAAGCCACAATTACTCTTATACATAAACCACACAAAGACCCAACAAAGAAAGAGAACTTCAGACCAATTTCCCTTATGAATATTGATGCAAAAATACTCAATAAAAATGTGTCCAACCGAATCTAAGAGCACATCAAAACAATCATCCACCATGATCAAGTAGGCTTCATCCCAGGCATGCAGGGGTGGTTGAATATATGGAAAACCATCAACATAATCCATTATATCAACAAATTGAAAGAACAAAACCACTTGATCATTTCATTTGATGCTGAGAAAGCATTTGACAAATTTCAACACCCTTCATGATAAAAGTCCTGGGAAGAATAGGAATTCAAGACCCATACCTAAACATGGTAAAAGCCATATACAGCAAACCAGTAGCTAACATTAAACTAAATGGAGAGAAACTTGAAGCAATACCACTAAAATCAGGGACTAGACGAGGATGCCCACTCTCTCCCTACTTATTCAATATAGTTCTTGAACACATGGGCACTGGAGAAAATTTCCTGAACAAAACACCAATGGCGTATGCTCTAAGATCAAAAATTGATGAATGGGATCTCATAAAACTGCAAAGCTTCTGTAAGGCAAAGGACACTGTTGTTAGGATAAAACAACAACCAACAGATTGGAAAAAGATCTGTACCAATCCTACAACTGATAGAAGGCTTATTTCCAAAATATACAAAGAACTCAAGAAGTTAGACTGCAGGGAGACAAATAACCCTATTAAAAATGGGGTTCAGATCGAAACAAAGAATTCACAGCTGAGGAATGCTGAATGGCTCAGAAACACCTAAAGAAATGTTCAACATCTTTAGTCATAAGGGAAATGCAAATCAAAACAACCCTGAGATTTCACATCACACCAGTGAGGATGGCTAAGATCAAAAATTCAGGTGACAGTTAATGCTGGCGAGAATGTGGAGAAAGAGGAACACTCCTCCATTGTTGGTGGGATTGAAGACTGGTACAACCATTTTGGAAATCAGTCTGGAGGTTCCTCAGAAAATTGGACATTGAACTACCTGAGAACCCAGCTATACCTCTCTTGGGCATATAGCCAAAAGATGCCCCAAAATATAACAAAGAAACGTGCTCCACTATGTTCATAGCAGCCTTATTTATAATAGCCAGAAGCTGGAAAGAATCCAGATACCCTTCAACAGAGGAATGGATACAGAAAATATTGTACATGTACACAATGGAATAGTACTCAGCTATCAAAAACAATGACCTTATGAAATTCATAGGCAAATGAATGGAACTGGAAAATATCATCCTGACTGAGCTAACACAATCTCACAAAAACACACATTGTATGCACTCATTGATTAGCGGATATTAGCCCAAATGCTTGAATTACCCTTGATGTACAGAACACATCAAACTCAAGAAGGATGACCAAAATGCAAATGTTTCCCTCCTTCATTAAAAGGGGTCAAGAATACCCTTGGGAGGGAATAGGCAGGCAAAGCTTAGAACAGATGCAGAAGGAACACCCATTCAGAGCCTGCCCGACATGTGGCCCATACATATACAGTAACCAGTATAGATGTGATGGATGAAGCAAAGAAGTTCAGGCCGACAGGAACCGGACGTATATCTCTCTTGAGGGACACAGCCAGAATACAGCAAATACATGGGCAAATGCCATCAGCATACTACTGAACCGAGAACGGGACCCTGTTGAAGGAATCTTATAAAGGACTGAAAGAGCTTGAAGGGTCCAGTGACCCCATATGAACAACAGTGCCAACCACCTAGAGCTTCCAAGGACTAAGCCACTACCCAAAGACTGTACATGGACTGACCCTGGACTCCAACTGCATACATAGCCATGAATATCCTAGTAAGAGCACCAGTGGAAGGGAAAACCCTTGGTCCTGCCAAGACTGAAGCCCCAGTGAACGTGATTGTTGGGGGGAGGGCAGTAATGGGGGGAGGATGGGGAGGGGAACACTCATGGAGAAGGGGAGGAACAGGGGTTAGGGCAGCGTTGGCCCAGAAATCGGGAAGGGGAATAACAATCGAAATGTAAATAAGAAATACTCAACTTAATAAAGATAAAAAAAAAAGAAAATATAACTGAGATGTGTCCTGAAAGAAGACTTGTGTAGAGGCCAGTACTGGACAAGCTTGTCAGCCTGTGGGAGACAGTCACGACCTGGGTGTGTTTCCACAATCGGAGACGTCAAAATCAGACTCTCCATTGCCGTATTCTACTTTGTCTATTCTTTTAGGTTTGAGAGTTGGTTTGATCCTTGTGGGTAAAGCCATGGGCCATAGGTTTCTTGAACTTTTTCTGCCAAATGGAAGACCAAGAGAGTTTTGGACACAGGGGTCTAGAGCCTTCAGTGTTTCTCTGAGCACAAAACAGGATAACAGGAAGGCTCTGTCCAGCAGCTGCGGGGAAGTGTTCCTCTAGTCTCATGCTGGGGAGCTAGAAGGGAGAGGAAGCTGAAGCATGGAAATCTAGAAGGACATATACAAAGGAGGCGTTCCTGGTTCGCAAGCAAATCAAGGGCATGGGGATTATTCCATTTCAGCCTCACAAGGTTGACCCAAGGCTCTTTTAAGGCCCGATGTCTGCCCAGGTCTTTGGCCCCTTTATTTCAGGATCTTCCTCAACTCTGATTTTGTTGAGGCTGCTGCCCCAAGTTGGCCTCAAAGAAGCCCTTGTTTGGAGTAGGTGTGTCACTGTAGGCATGGGCTTTAAGACTCTCATGCTAGCTGCCTGGAAGTCAGTATTCTGCTAGCAGCCTTCAGATGAAGATGTAGAACTCAGTTCCTCCAGCACCATGTCTGCCTGGATGCTGTCATGTTCCTGCCTTGATGATAATGAACTAAACCTCTGTACCTGTAAGCCAGTTCCAATTAGATGTTGTCTTTTAAAGACTTGCCTTGGTCATGGAGTCTGTTCACAGCAGTGAAACCTGAACTGAGAATCTGCTTAAATATGGGTGAAGTAAAATGATTTAGACCAGACTCTAGAAATCTTGGTCCAGCAAAAATATAATTAAAAATCTATCTGAGCCAGGGAAAAAAAGAAAGAGTAATTGTGGCTTCATAGAAGGAATTCGGTAGGGCTCCATCTGTTTCAATTTTGTTTAATAATTTGGGTAGTATTGGTATGAGGTCTTCTATGAAGGTCTGATAGAACTCTGAAGTAAACCAGCCTGGATCTGGGCTCTTTTTGGTTGGGAGACCTTTAATGACTGCTTCTATTTCGTTAGAAGTTGTGGGGTTGTTTAAATGGTTTATCTGTTCCTGATTTATATTCGGTAACTGGTATCTGTCTAGGAAATTGTCCATTTCCTGCAGATTTTCAAGTTTTTTTTAATGTAGGCTTTTGTAGTAGGATCTGATGATTTTTTAAATTCATCTGATTCTATAGTTTTGTCTCCCTTTTCATTTCTGATTTTGTTAATTTGTACACACTCTCTGTGTCCTCTCATTAGTCTGGCTAATGGTTTATCTATCTTGTTGATTTTCTCAAAGAACAAACTTTTGGTTCTGTTGATTCTTTCTACGGTCCTTTTTGTTTCTACTTGGTTGACTTCAGCTCTGAGTTTGATTATTTTCTGCCTTCTGCTCCTCCTGGGTATACTTGCTTCTTTTGGTTCTAGAGCTTTTAGGTGTGCTGGTTTACTGCAGAGTTCTATCGGACCTTCATAGAAGACCTCAAACAAATACTATCCAAACTATTCCACAAAATTGAAACAGATGGAGCACTACTGAATTCCTTCTATGAAGCCACAATTACTCTTATACCTAAACCACACAAAGACCCAACAAAGAAAGAGAACTTCAGACCCATTTCCCTTATGAATATCGACATAAAAATACTCAATAAAATTCTGGCAAACCAAATCCAAGAGCACATCAAAAAAATCATCCACAATGATCAAGTAGGCTTCATCCCAGGCATGCAGGGATGGTTTAATATACGGAAAACCATCAACGTGATCCATTATATAAACAAATTGAAAGAACAAAACCACATGATCATTTCATTAGATGCTGAGTAAGCATTTGACAAAATTCAATACCCCTTCATGATAAAAGTCTGGGAAAGAATAGGAATTCAAGGCCCATAGCTAAACATAGTAAAAGCTTTATACAGCAAACCAGTTGCTAACATTAAACTAAATGTAGAGAAACTTGAAGCAATCCCACTAAAATCAGTGACTAAACAAGGCTTCCCACTCTCTCCATACTTATTCAATATAGTTCTTGAAGTTCTAGCCAGAGCAATCAGACAACAAAAGGAGATCAAGGGGATACAGGTTGGAAAACAAGAAGTCAAAATATCACTATTTGCAGATGATATGATAGTATATTTAAGTAATCCCAAAAGTTCCACCAGAGAACTACTAAAGCTGATAAACAACTTCAGCAAAGTGGCTGGGTATAAAATTAACTCAAATAAATCAGTAGCCTTCCTCTACACAAAAGAGAAACAAGCTGAGAGAGAAATTAGGGAAATGACACCCTTCATAATAGAACCAAACAATATAAAGTACCTCGGTGTGACTTTAACCAAGCAAGTAAAAGATTTGTACACTAAGAACTTCAAGACACTGGAGAAAGAAATTGAAGAAGACCTCAGAAGATGGAAAGATCTCCCATGCTCATGGATAGGTAGGATTAATATAGTAAAAATGGCCATTTTACCAAAAGCGATCAACAGATTCAATGCAATCCCCATCAAAATACCAATCCAATTCTTCAAAGAGTTAGACAGAACAATTTGCAAATTCATCTGGAATAACAAAAAACCCAGGATAGCTAAAACTCTTCTCAACGATAAAAGGACTTCAGGGCGTATCACTGTCCCTGAACTCAAGCAGTATTACACAGCAATAGTAATAAAAACTGCATGGTATTGGTACAAAGACAGACAGATAGACCAATGGAACAGAATTGAAGACCCAGAAATGAACCCACACACCTATGGTCACTTGATTTTAGACAAAGTTGCCAAAACCATCAAATGGAAAAAAGATGGCATTTTCAGAAAATGGTGCTGGTTCAACTGGAGGTCAACATGTAGAAGAATCCAGATCGATCCATGCTTATCACCCTGTACAAAGCTTAAGTTCAAGTGGATCAAGGACCTCCACATCAAACCAGATACACTCAAACTAATAGAAGAAAAACTAGGGCAGCATCTCGAACACATGGGCACTGGAAAAAATTTCCTGAACAAAACACCAATGGCGTATGCTCTAAGATCAAGAATTGATGAATGGGATCTCATAAAACTGCAAAGCTTCTGTAAGGCAAAGGACACTGTGGTTAGGACAAACGGCAACCAACAGATTGGGAAAAGATCTTTACCAATCCTACAACAGATAGAGGCCTTATACCCAAAATATACAAAGAACTCAAGAAGTTAGACCGCAGGGAGACAAATAACCCTATTAAAATGGGGTTCAGAACTAAACAAAGAATTCACAGCTGAGGAATGTTGAATGGCTCAGAAACACCTAAAGAAATGTTCAAAATCTTTAGTCATAAGGGAAATGCAAATCAAAACAACCCTGAGATTTCCACTCACACCAGTGAGAATGGCTAAGATCAAAAACTCAGGGGACAGCAAATGCTGTCGAGGATGTGGAGAAAGAGGAACACTCCTCCATTGTTGGTAGGATTGCAGACTGGTAAAACCATTCTGGAAATCATCAGTCTGGAGGTTCCTCAGAATATTGGACATTGAACGACCTGAGGATCCAGCTGTACCTCTCTTGGGCATATAGCCAAAAGATGCCCCAACATATAAAAAAGACACGTGCTCCACTATGTTCCTAGCAGCCTTATTTATAATAGCCAGAAGCTGGAAAGAACCCAGATGCCCTTCAATAGAGGAATGGATACAGAAAATGTGGTACATCTACACAATGAAATATTACTTAGCTATCAAAAACAATGACTTTATGAAATTCGTAGGCAAATGGTTGGAACTGGAAAATATCATCCTGAGTCAGGTAACCCAATCACAGAAAATCACACATGGTATGCACTCATTGAATAGTGGCTATTAGCCCAAATGCTTGAATTACCCTAGATGCATAGAACACATGAAACTCAAGACGGATGATAAAAATGTGAATGCTTCACTCCTTCTTTAAAAGGGGAACAAGAATACCCTTGGCAGGGAATAGAGAGGCAAAGATTTAAACAGAGACAGAAGGAACACCCATTCAGAGCCTGCCCCACATGTGGCCCATACATATACAGCCATCCAATTAGACAAGATGGATGAAGCAAAGAAGTGCAGGCTGACAGGAGCCTGGATGTAGATCTCTCCTGAGAGACACAGCCAGAATACAGCAAACACAGAGGCTAATGCCAGCAGCAAACCACTGAACTGAGAATAGTACCCCCGTTGAAGGAATGAGAGAAAGAACTGGAAGAGCTTGAAGGGGCTCGAGACCCCTTATGGACAACAATGGCAAGCAACCAGAGCTTCCAGGGACTAAGCCACTACCTAAAGACTATACATGGACTGACCCTGGACTCTGACCTCATAGGTAGCAATGAATATCCTAGTAAGATCACCAGTGGAAGGGGAAGTACTTGGTCCTGCTAAGACTGAACCCCCAGTGAACATGATTGTTGGGGGCGGGTGGCAATGAGGGGAGGATGGGGAGGGGAACACTCATAAAGAAGGGGAGGGGGAGGGATTAGGGGGATGTTTGCCTGAACACTGGGAAAGGGAATAACACTCGAAATGTAAATAAGAAATACTCAAGTTAATAAAAAAAAGATAAACAATAATTCAGGTATAGAAGTCTGAGATCACTAAGACAGGATAAATAACAGAGTATGTCTCCAAGTTTGACAAATACATATAAACTGACCATTATGAATGTAATCTTACCTGATCGCTCTCATAAGTATTATTGTTGCTTGTAGTTTATTCTTGTAATTGGAAAATCCTTTGATTGAAACAAAAGGGAGAACTGTAGAGAAAACCTCTTGTATGGTATAGAAGAATCACTTGTCAATAAAATCGCTGTTGATTATTAGCTTAGGCAAGAAAAAGGGAGGTGGGACATCTGGCACATGAGAGGATTATGGCAGAGAGACAGACCAGGTTACCAGGCACATGGCAGAACTCAGAGAAGAATAACAGGGTGATTAATTTATCAGCTAGTCAGAGAATTAGCCAAAAAACCTGTCCAAGGCATTGTTAATATACATAAATATCGTGTTCTTCTGGGAGCTTGGGGCTGGGAAAAGCATAAATTAAGGGAAAATATGGAGTTGGGGATTTAGCTCAGAGGTAGAGCGCTTGCCTAGCAAGTGCAAGGCCCTGGGTTTGGTCCCCAGCTCCGGAAAAAAGAAAATAGAAAAAAAAGAAAATACAATACAAATACTCCAATTGTTTTCTGTTTTCACGAAAACTTAGCTCATATAGAACTGTTTCTAATCTTGATCCTATTTAATAAGATTTTAAGCTGAAACCTTTCATTCACCAGAAGGGATTGGATATAAAACCAGTGTCAGACAATTCACTTCTTTCCCATCCTCACATTGGAGGTGAGATATACCCATAATAGAAGGCAATCTTTTCCTTTGGGACTCTGGGTTGTTGCCAAAAGACTCCCACTGGGGTTTGTGTAGTAGCACAAACAATAAGATATAGGAGGGCAGTGTAATGTATCTGGAATGAGATCTGAGAGGAAATAGCTTGACCTCTCTGTTGTAGTGCCAAGATGGCCTGGGGGGGGTGAGGGTTTAGGGGGACAATGGATGAGAATCCCCTGAAAGAATTTTATTGAGAGGGACTAGAGCCTCAGGGGGAATTTTAGATGGGGGTGGATAAATTGGAGGTTTCCAAGTAATTGTTGAAAATCTTGTAAAGTTTTAAGGGATGAAGCTGGAGCTCAACTTTGGGGGTATGGATCTGTTCTAGTTTAAGTTCATACCCCAGGTAGGAATAGGGGTCTTGTGTTTGAATCTCTTCAGGGGTGATTTTAAGCGCCTGGGAGCTGAGTGTCTCTCAAAGATGTTGAAAACATGAAAGGGCTTGCTGCTGGCCAGGAACTGCCAGTATTACATGATCCATATAATGGAGGATATATATCTGTGGCCAAGCTCTCCTTAGAGGCTGGATTACATGGGCTACATATTTTTGAGCCAGGGTAGCACTGCTGGCCGTGCTCTGAGAAGGGACCCACCAATGAAAGCAGCCCATGGGCCACTGGAAATTAACTTGGGGAATTCTAAATGCAAAATGGTGACAATCTTCAGGGTGAAGAAATATGATAATGAAGCAATCTTTTAAATCAATAACAATTTTAAAGAGCTTGACAGGAATGGTGGTAGGAGATGGAAGATCAGGTTTTAGTGCTCCTATGGGTATCATAATTTTATTTACCACACAGAGATCTTGTAAGAGTCTCCATTTGCCAGACATTTTCTTAATAACAAAGATCGGGGTATTCCAGGGGGAGGAGGATGGCTCAATGTGGCTAGCTGCTAATTGTTTCTGCACTAACTGTCTTGCAGCAGCCAATTTTTTCCTGAGTTAGCAGCCACTGATCAACCCAGACTGGGGCAGTATCTTTCCAAGAGATCTTTTCTGCGTGAGCCTGGGGAACAGGCATGACTGCGATCTCTAGGGAAAATGTGAAGACAAGAATCTCAAGCCTCTTCGATCTAGCCTTTGTGTCATTGTCAATGGTTCTTTGATACCCTGTACCTGTTTTCCCAATCCTTGTCCAGGTAGGAGTCCCTGGGCTAGCGTCTGTTTTGTGACCACCTCATTAGGGTTACACATGAAAACATTCATCTGGAAAAGAATGTCTCTCCCCAAGAGATTTATTGGCAAGTCAGGTATTACATAGGAGATCACAGTTCCTGAGTTTCCTTTTGGATGTGTCCACCTAATGGTCTGAGTGGTAATCTTAGGATTTTTAGAGTGTCCAATTCCTTGTGGGTGGATGGCTGAGTCAGGTAACATCCAGGCAGCTGGCCAGAACCTGTCAGAAATAACTGGCATCAGCCCCTGAGTCTAAGAGTCCTTGGAAGGTGTTTCCATTCAGAACCAAGTTAAGCATAGGCTGAGAAGAGGATATCTTTTGGGCCCAATAATTCTCTGATATCCATCTCTCTCCTGGAGCTCTGGCATCTTTATGATGTGGATTTTTGACTGGCATCTTGGGGAGTAACAACAACTGTGCGATTGCTTGTTGTGTGGGTATGAGTATCGGGGCACCTGTGATGCTGGCCGGGACCTGTATTTCTCCCTAGTGGTCAGGGTCTATAACCCCAGGAGTGATCTGGAGTCCCTTCAGGGATTGGGAAGATCTTCCCCAGAACCAAGCCAAGAGTATTTGGGGGTAGGGGGTCTGGAAACTTTCTTCAGGTGTTAATATTGTACTGGAGGAGGCACAGAGGTCCAATCCTGAGTTGTTCTTCGTGGTTTGGCAGAGATGGGCAATTGATTTGATGAATGGTGACTGGTTTGTTGAGGACAAACCCTATTGCCCCGGGACCTGTCCTGAAAGTGGGGGCCAGAAGCTGTCCCTGTGGAGAGTTTCCCAACTGCCATGGGAGCAGGGGACATCTTTGGCTGTCGGTTTTGGATCTACAGTCACTAGCCCAATTTTGGCCTCTAAGGCATAGGGGCACAACGTACTTGGTGGAGCCCATATTGGGGGAACATTCTTCTGTCCCTCAATTGGAGGGTTTTTTATTTTAGCAAGGGTGAGGGCATACTCTCATGAAATGACTGATCTGTTTGTAGTTAAAGCAGGTTTTTTTTGAGAATTATTTAACCCTGCCCTTTGAAGAGCAGCACCAATTGCTAGGCCAATTGCATGGCTTGTTCCCACCTGTGGGCAAGCTAATAAGTAGCATTTATTCGTCATCTCTGCTTCAATTCCTGCCTTCATGTTCTTGTCCTGACTTCCCTGGAAAATGGACTGCTACCAGAAAGTCTAAGCACAGGTAAACGTTTCCCTTCTCAAGGTTGTGATAGTCATGGTGTTTATTTTAGCAGTAGAAATAAAATTCCTAGAAAACATTAGTGTAATGACAGGAATTTCAGGAAAATTAGGTTTGAGAAAGACATGTTTGATATTCAGTTTACTAAGCCAGTTAGTACTGTGTTCATACTAGATTTAGAAAAAGACTTTTTTTTAATCTAGTAAGTACATTTAGACTATTACATGACTTTAGTGGTTCACTGTGCACAGATCGTTAATAGGGAAGGTCCTAACAGATCTGAATGAAATAAACCTGCACGTAAATTGTATTTCTAAACTGCAAAATCTATCACAAGGGCACAACGAGGGGGCAGAAAGGGAAACAAAATACAGGAGAAAATATCAAGACCTAATGTGGAGCAGTGACTGAAGGAAAGGCCATCCAGAAACTATCACACCTAGGGATCCATCCCACATACAGTCACCAAACCAAGACACTATTGCAGATGCCAAGAGGTGCATGCTGTCAGGAGATTGATGTAGCTCTCTCCCGAGAGCCTCTACCAGAACCTGACAAATACAGAGGTAGACGCCCATAGCCAACCATGGGACTGAAAATAGGGTCCCCAATGAAAGAATTAGAGAAAGGACTGAAGTAGCTGACGGGGTTTGCACCTCCATAGGAAGAGCAAAAATATCAACTGACCAGAATACCCAGAACTCCTGGAAAACAAACCATCAACCAAATAGTACACATGGAATAACCCATGGCTCTATCCACATAAATAGCAGAGGATGGCCATGTTAGGCATTGATGGAAGGGGATATCCTTGGTCCTAGGAAGGCTAGATGCCCTAGTGTAGGTGAATGCCAGGGCAAGTAGGCAGGAAGGAATGGGTAGTTGGGTTAGCACCCTAATAAAAGCAGGGGGTGGAATCGGGGGTCTCCAGGGGGCAGGAAAGGGGATAACATTTGAAATGCAAATAAAGAAAATATTCAAATTAAAAATGGTATTCTCATAGTTTAAAATCATGGCATTAGCTAAATGGCATTATTTTACTAATAGAATCCAATTAATTCTTTCTATCTCATTCCCTTCTTAATTTGTTTATTTTAAAGAAGAATAAATATTAATGATCAGTGAGGTATCTCTGTAGAACCAGACACTAAAAACTGAGTATAATATTAGGTTTTCCAAAAGGATTTTCTTTTCTGAGTTTTTAAAATTTTTTATTAGATATATTTCTTTACATACATTTAAAAGGTTATTCCCCTTCCCGGTTTCCTGTCCATAAACCCCCATTCCCTCCCTTCTCCTTCCCCTCCCTCATACAAGTATTTCCCCTATACATCCCCATTACTGTCACTCCATATTCCCCTGCACTGTGGGTCCAACTTCGGTGGGACCAAGGCCTTCCCCTTCCCCTAGTGGCCCAACAAGGCTATTCTTTGCTACATATGTAGTTGGAGCCCTGGATCAGTCTATGTATAGTCTTTCAGTGGTGGTTTAGTCCCTGGAAGTTCTGGTTGGTTGGCATTGTTGTTTTTATGGTATTGCAAGCTCCTTCAACTCTTTCAATATTTCCTGAAATCACCCCGGGGGTCCTATTCTCAGTTCGGTAGTTTAATGCTAGCATTGACTTCTGTGTTGGATATGCTCTGAATGTGTCTCTCAGGAGAGAGCTATATCCGGTCCTTTGCAGCATGCATTTTCTAGCTTCATCCATCTTATCTAGTTTTGGTGGAGATATATATATATATATATATATATATATATATATATATATATATATATATATATATATATATATATATATATATATATATATATATATATATATATATATATGGACCAAATATGAGTCAGGCTCTGAATAGCCATTCCTTGAATCGCTGTTCTAAACTTTGCTTCCATAACCCCTCCTATGGATATCTTCCCCCTTTTAAGAAGGAGTGAGAGCATCCTCATTTTGGTCATCCTTCTTGAGATTCCTGTGTTCTAAAGACTGCATCTTGAGTAATTTGAGCTTTTTGACTAATATTCACTTATCAATGAGTGCATACCAAGTGTGTTTCTCTGTGACTGTGTAACCATACTTAGGATATTTTCTAGTTCATTCCATTTGCCTATGAATTTCATGAAGTAATATTTTTGATAGATGATTAGTACTCCATTCAGTAGATATACCACATTTTTTGAATCCAGTCCTCCATTCAAGGGCATCTGGGTTCTTCCCAGCTTCTTGCTATTATAAATAAGGCTGTTATGAACATAGTGGAGCATGTGTCTTTGTTGTATGTTGGAGCATCTTTTGGGTATGTGCCCAAGAGAGGTATAGCTGGGCAATGTTCAATTTTCTGAGGAGCCTCCAGACTAATTTCCAGAGTGGTTGTACCAGTTTGCAGTCACACCAACAATGGAAGCATGTTCTTTCTCCACATCCTCGCCAACATCTGCTGTCACGTGTTTTATCTTAGCCATTCTGACTAGTATGAGGTGGAATCTCAGGGTTGTTTTGATTTGCAATTCTCTGATGAGTAAGGATGTTGAACATTTCTTTAGGTGCTTTTTGACCATAATCATAAGCAGAGAATGCTTTGTTTAGCTATGTACCCCATTTTAATAGGGTTATTTGGCTCACTGGAGTCTAACTTCTTGAGTTCTTTGCATATTTTGGATATTAGCCCTCTGTCAGATGTAGGATTGGTAAAGATCTTTTCCCAATCTGGTGGTTGCTGTTTTATCCTAATGACTTTTTTTTGCAAAAGCTTTGCAGTTTTATGAGGTCCCATTTGACAATTCTTGATCTTAGAGCATAAGCCATTCATGTTTTGTTCAGGAAAATTTCCCCAGTGCTCCTGTGTTCGAGACCCTTCCCCAGTTTTTCTTCTATTAGTTTGAGTGTATCTAGTTTGATGTGGTGGTCCTTGATGCACTTGGACTTAAGCTTTGTACATGGTGATAAGAATAGATCAATTTGCATTCTTCTACAACACCATTTGTTCAAAATGCTATCTTTCTTCCATTGGATTGTTTTAGCTCCTGTGTTAAAGATCAAGTGACTCTAGGTGTGTGGGTTCATTTCTGGGTCTTCAATTCTGTTCCACTGATCTATCTGCCTGTCTCTGTACCAATACCATGCAGATTTTTTGACTGTTGCTCTGTAATACTGCTTGAAGTCAGGGATGGTTATTCCCCCAGAATTTCTTTTATTGTTGAGTATAATTTTTGCTGTCCTGTATTTTTGTTATTCCAAATGAAATTGCAAATTGGTCTTTCTATCTCTACAAAGAATTGCGTCAGAATTTTAGTGGGGATTGCATTGAATCTGTAGATTGCTTTTGGCAAAATGGCCATTTTGACTTTTAATCTTGCCAATCCATGAGCACAGAAGGTCTTCTGATCTTCTGAGATCTTCCTCAATTTCTTTCTCCAGAGACTTGAAGTTCTTGTCATACAGATCTTTCACTTGCTTGGTTAAGTTCACACCAAGATATTTTGTTATTTGGACTATTGTCAAGGATGTCATTTCCTCAATTTCTTCCTCAGCCTGCTTATCCTTTTAGTAGAGGAAGTCTACTGATTTGTTTGAGTTAATTTTATACCCTGACACTTTGCTGAGGTAGTTTATCAGGTTAAGTAGTTCTATGGTGGAACTTTTGGAGTTGCTTAAGTACACTATCATATAATCTGCAAATAGTGATATTTTATTTCTTCCCTTCCAATTTGTATCCCTTTGACCTTCTTTTGCTGTCTGATTGCTTTGGCTAGGACTTTGATTACTATATTGAATAAGTAAGGAGAGAGTGGACAACCTTGTCTAGTCCCTGATTTTAGAGGGAATTGCTTCAAGTTTCTGTCCATTTAGTTTGATTTTATCTACTGGTTTGCAGTATATTGCTTTTACTATGTATAGATATGGTCCTTGAATTCCTGGTCTTTCCAGGGCTTTTATCATGAAGGTGTGTTGAGTTTTGTCAAATGCTTTCTCAGCATCTAATGAAATGATCATGTGGTTTTTATTTTTGAGTTTGTGTATATAGTGGATTCCATTGATGGACTTTCATATATTAAACCATCCCTGCATTCCTGGGATGAAGCCTACTTGATCATGATGGATGATTGTTTTGATGTGTTCTTGCATTCAGTTTGCAAGAATTTTATTGAATATTTTTGTGAAATATTCATAAGGAAAATTGGTCTGAAGTTCTCTTTCTTTGTTGGGGCTTTGTGTTTTTGGTATAAGAGTAATTGTGGCTTTATAGAAGGAATTTCGTAGTGCTCCCTCTCTTTTTATTTTGTGCAGTAGTTTGGACAGTATTGGTGTGAGGTCTTCTATGAAGGTCTGATAGAATTCTGTACTGAACTCATCTGGACCTGGGCTCTTTTTGGTTGGGAGGTATTTAATAACAGCTTCTATTTCTTTAGTAGTTATGGTGTTGTTTAGATGGTTTATTTTTTCCTGATTTAATTTTGGTACCTGGTATCTGTCTAGAAAATTGTCCATTTCTTCCAGATTTTCCAGTTTTGTTGAATATAGACTTTTGTAGTGAGATCCGATCCTTTATTTTTTTAAATGTCCTTAGATTCCGTTGTTATGTCTCACTTTTAATCTCTGATTTTGTTAATTTGGATGCACTTTCTGCGACCTCTGGTTACTCTGGTTCAGGGTTTATCTATTTTGTTGATTTTCTCAAAGAACTAGCTCCAGGCTTTGTTTATTCTTTGTATAGTACTTTTAGTTTCTAGTTGGTTGATTTCACTTCTGAGTTTGATTATATTCTGCCTTCTACTCCTTTTGGGTTTATTTATTTCTTTTTGTTCTAGAGCTTTTAGGTGTGCTGTCAGGCTTCTGACATATGTTCTCTTCTGTTTCTTTTTCAGGTACTCAGAGCTATGAGTTTTCCTCTTAGTAATGCTTTCATTGTGTCCCATAAGATTGGGAATATTATATCTTCATTTTATTAAATTCTAAGTAGTCTTTAATTTCTTTCTTTTTTCTTCTTTGCCCGAGTTTTCATTGAGTAGAGCATTATTCAACTGCCATGTATATGTGGGATTTCTGTCATTGTTGTTGTTATTGAAGACCAGACTTAGGGTGTGTTGATCTGATAGGATGCATGGTTTTATTTCTATCTTCCTTTATCTGTTTAGGCGTGTTTTGTGACCTCAACAAAGTTTTGTGATTATATGTTCAGTTTTGGAGGAGGTTCCATGAGGTGCTGAGAAGGTATATCCTTTTGTTTTAGGATGGAATGTTCTATAAATATCTATTAAATCCATGTGGTTCATAATGTCTGTTACTTTCTCTACGTCACTGTTTAAGTTCTGTTTCCATGCTCTATCCAGTGATGAGAATGGGGTGTTTATATCTCCTACTATTATTGTGTGACTTGCAATGTGTGCTTTGAGCTTTAGTATGGTTTCTTTTATGAATGTAGGTCCCTTGCGTTTGGAGTATAGATATTTAGGATTGAGAGTTCATCTTGCTGGATTTTTTTCCTATGATGATTAAGAAGTGTCCTTCCTTATTTTTTTAATCACTTTAGGTTGAAAGTCAATTTAATTTGTTATTAGAATGGCAACTCCAGCTTGTTTCTTCGGGACATAAGCTTGGAAAGTTGTTTTCCAGCCATTTACTCTGAGGTAATGTCTGTCTTGGTCTCTGAGGTGTGTTTCCTGCATTCAGCAAAATGCTGGGTCCTCTTTAAGTATCCAGTCTGTTAGTGTATGTCTTTTTAGTGTGGAATTGAGTCTGTTGATATTGAGAGATATTAAGGAACAGTGATTGTCACTTCCTATTATATTCGTTGTTAGATGTGGAGTTATGTTTGCCTCTTTTGGTTTCATTGCAAGGAAATTCTAATCTTGCTTTCTGTACAGTGTAGTTTGTCTCTTTGGTTTGGAGTTTTCCATCTATTATCCTTTGTAGGGCTGGATTTGTAGAAAGATATTGCATAAATTTGGTTTTGTCATGGATTATCTTGTTTCCTCCATCTATGCTAATGGAAAGATTTGCTGTATACAGTAACTTGGGCTGCATTTGTGTTCTCTTAGGGTCTATAAGACAGCTGTCCAGGATCTTCTGGCTTTCATAGATTCTGGTGAGAAGTCTGGTGTAATTCTTATAGGTCTGCTTTATTTATCACTTGACGTTTTTCCCATACTGCTTTTAATATTCTTTCTTTGTTTTGTGTATTTGTTGTTTTAACTATTATGTGACAGGAGAACTTTCCCTTCTGGTCCAATATATTTAGAGTTCTGTAGGCTTCTTGTATGTTTATGGGCATCCCTTTCTTCAGGTTAGGGAAGTTTTCTTCTATAATTTTGTTGAATATATTTACTGGCCCTTTAAGTTGGGAGTCTTCACTTTTTCTGTACCTATTTGATCTTCTCATTGTGTCCTAGATTTACTGTATGTTTTGGGCTAGGATCTTTTTGCGTTTTACGTTGTTTTTGACAGACATGTCTCTGTTTTCTACGGTATATTCTGCCCCTGAGATTCTCCCTTCTATCTCTTGTATTCTGTTGATGATGCTTGTATCTACAGCTCCTTGTCTCTTCCTTTAGTTTTCTATATCCAGGGTTGTCTCCCTTTGTGCTTTCTTTATTGTTCCTATTTCCATTTTCAATTTGTTCACCTGTTTGGTTG
This sequence comes from Rattus norvegicus, assembly GCF_021556685.1. NCBI lineage: Eukaryota > Metazoa > Chordata > Mammalia > Rodentia > Muridae > Rattus > Rattus norvegicus. The sequence continues at coordinate 250,523,489 of NC_141534.1, forward strand.
CATTTTCCTGTAATTCTTTTAGGGATTTTTGTGTTTCCTGTAATGGTTCTACTCATTTACTTGTGTTATCCTGCATTTCTCTAAGGAATTATTCATGTCTTTCTTAAAGTCCTCCATTATTATAAAAAATGTGATTTTAAATCTAAATCTTGCTTTTTTGCTGTGCTTAGATAACCAGTATTTTCTTTGGTGGGAGTACTGGGCTCTGATGATGCCAAGTAGTCTTGGTTTCTGTTGCTTAGGTTCCTGTGTTTGCCTCTAGACATTGGGTTGTCTCTGGTGTTTGCTTGTCTTGCTGTTTCTGGGAGTGACTTGAACCTGCCGTAGGCCGCTGTGTCAGTACTCCTGTAGAACTGTTTTCCTGCTTTCTTTCAGCCTTTCCTGAGTACAGGTGGTCTGATGTCAGGTGTGTTAGTGCTCCTGAAGACTGTCCTCCAGCTCTAGGCATGGGCATGGATCAAAGGCTCCTGCCTCTAATTGCTCATGTAGGTCCTTGCACCCTTCGGTCATAGTTGGCACTATGTGATTCCCTCTTGGATCTGTAAGGTGGGCAGAAGGTAGTCTTCTCTGACTTCTCAGTAGTATCCACATTTCTTTGGTTCCAGCTCTCTCCCCTACTGGATTTTGGTGCAGGCAGCTGATTGGCCAGATCAGTTCAGTCCTGGGCACAGAGGAGAACTGTGGGTACTGGTGGCTGTCTGCTCCCATATCCCTGTGTCCAGAGTTACTATGCAGTTTCCCATTGGAAAAGGCATGTGGGCTGATGTGTCTAGAGCTGTCCTGCAGCCTTGGAATGTCTGCACCTCTGGGTGGTCTGCTCTATTCCCCCTTCTTTTCCAATTAAAAGCCAATGTTGCATGTGTACTTTAAAGAACTTAGTTATTTCTACCTTTGTACATATAGCTCTTAATATATCCTAATAAATCAATGTAGTACTGTATTTTTAATGAGTCTGTAAAACATATCCCCTTGTATTGCTAATAAATAATTAAAAGTTGAAAAAAAGGATGGTTCAGAGCAGATGAAAGGAGTACACTGGTTTTACATGAATGCAATGTCTCAGCACATGTGTTGAAACTGGTATAGCTCAAGGGCAAATTGACAGAAAGTTGAGTGCTGTGGTATTGAGTATTGAGTATGTGGAAGCCTTTATAAACTTTGCACCAGTACATTCAAGGCAAATATAATATAATAGCACAGATATAGAAATATGAAGCTCCACCTAGGTGTGGGAAGTTATATACCTAGAGTAGATATTGTACATTTCTCTTCTTTATATATTCTGGTGTGAAGAGTGTTTTCCAAGTCACAAGCCTCTTAAACAGAAATCTATGTCCTGTGAAATAGACAGATGAATCATGGAGAAATATTGTGCATTGTGGAGGACTCACTAAGGTAAAGGCCTAATGTACACTGCTTTGCCAAACAGTACTTTTTTGACTAAATATTGGATAAAAATTATGAGAGATCTTTATTATGTGTTGGGGCTGTTAGTATTTCTTTTAAACAATCTTACCTGACCGAGACCAATTGTATTTTCTTAGAAAGGATAGTAGTAGCTCTTCAAATACATGGTATCTTTAACATAATGCTAAGCTTTGGGGTGCCTTGTAGATGTGAAATAACTTAGAACAGTAAAAATAGCAGTTTGAGGGTTTATACCTTGAACCTGCATGGGTTGAAGCAGAACCCTCAGGAGCCATAAGGCTTTTAGTTCAGCAACAAGTGTTTCTTTCTTTTATCTCCTCAAGAATTATTGACTAAGGAAATCTACAAATTTCTCCAGATCATAAGGGTCTTACTGCTATTGTTGGCTACACACTATATGGCAAGACCCTGTCCCAAAAAGCAACTCACATTTTGGATACAGGACATGGAGAAATCTGACTGAATGTGAGCTGGAAGTTTTCTCATTTCCAAGTAGTTTTTATACTACTTGAAAGTAACATACGAGCTCTCATGGACGGACTGTCACCAATAGTCCTACTTAGTTGAGGACCCTCATATGAGGGAAGATGTGTCAGTTGATATAATAATGAAGTTTCCAGGTAGAGTGTGAGAAGCAATATATAGGAAGGAATTTGCATTTGACTGTGTAAGTTAGGGTTTTTTTTTTCCTTTGGCTAGGAAGGTTGGTGATAGGCTATGTCGAATGAATACCATTTCAAAATGTCTAACTCAGTACATTGCCTTGATTTTTTTTAAATGTTGGTTGTAATTTTGTACTGAGACTTGTGTAACTGGAGGTAGCTGGATGAGTACAAATGTGGGCCTGTTAAGGCTCAAGAACGCTTGACCTCTCAGTGATGTGAACTAAGGAGAGGACAGAAATTTGGGCCAGGGACTGAGGTTCTAAGGATCTTTTACCTGCTAGTATTGGGGGATATGAAGACTGCAGAAGGCAGACTAGGGCCTCTGATTATATAGAGCCTTTACCTTGGGGATTCCTTAAACTAGAACATCAGTGAAATTTAATTATTTTAATATCAGGCATGATTACTATGAAGAGTTAATACCCCTCATCATAGTTTTAATCAGTTCTTACTTTACATGTTTGACACTATTATCTCAGCACACAAGAACACTGTACCTTGTGTTTAGGTTTGCCACAAGACAGGCCTTTACCATGGACTATTTTTATATCAGCACTAGAGTGTGATCTAATCCAATAACACAGGTGGTTTATTTTCAGCATGAACTGGATTATAGTGATAGAGTGGAGGGGCATCTTGGGAAGTAAGGCTGTATAGCAATACAAGAAAAAAACAGCAGGGGCTGACTTTTTTATTAACTGGTTGAAAATATGGCTTCTTCCTATGCAGCTGATGTCATGTGGCCCAGGTGGGCAGAACAAGATAGAGACAGTCCGAAGTCCAACGTCACAGGGCCTGGGCAGTCAGAACACCACCAAGATTATCATGCCCAGTCCCAGGAGGCTGAGTTGGGCAAAGCAAGCCTTAGAGGATCCCCAATCTGGTGCTATGTGGCATGGGTGTGGCAGACAACTGCTGAGACAATCTTAGACACCCAGAAGCCCTGGGTATCACTAAGTTGAGCAAGTATTTGGTGGAGAGATGGAAGAGAAAGAGAAATAGAAGGATGTGTGCACAAGGAAGAGAGTTGGAACTGGACACTTGAGAGTAATGAAGAGCACCCTGATATGAATAGACAGCAATGCTGCCTAAGACCATTGTGAAGTCCTGGTCTATGCTGCCACCAAAGGTCATGTCTTGGTCCATGGCCCCAAGACACTAGGAGTCTGTTTTTGGCAAAGGATGTCCCTGGTCTGTTCTGCCATTTGGGTCCATGTTGATGTCTGAGAACTGTGCAGAGATGGCCTCTTTCTTTGCCTGTGCCTTGTGCAAGAGCTGGCTCTACTACTCTCCAGCTGCAACACTCTAAGAGCAGGTTCTGTACCTCATTCAGAAAGTACAGTAGAGCTGGTTCTGGTTGATTGTGTGTCAGCCCTGAATGTATGAGAGTAAGAAAGCTGCCCCTGCCATTTTCCTACCATGAGGAAATGGATTGTGTACTGGAGAGATACCTTCTCCATCTGCCATGGTTGGGGGTGATGGATGTATGATCATGGAAGAGCTAGCTCACCCCACCTTAGGTGCAGCACTGGGAGAGAGGCCTTGCATCTTACCCTGGGCAGCACAGTAGAGCTGGCCCTGATGGCAATGACATGGATGAGCCAGCTTGTACATTAAGAGAGTGTGAGAGTTGGCCATGTCCCTTGTTGGCTATACCATTGGGTGAGCTAGCTGGGACAATGCTGAAGACCTTGGCCTGGTGGTGTGCTGTAGGAGATCTGGTGTGATGACCAATGTAGCTACCACCTAGTCCCAAATACTGTGCTTTGAATTGGCCCACCCAAATATCTACATTATCTATGAACTGTTGAAGTGAACGAAAAAGCAGCCCCTGCAGATCGAAAGATATAGTCTCTCTATGAAAAATGACAAGAACAGGATATCTGAGAAGAGTTTCTGTGCATATTCACTATTGATGGTGTAGCAGAAGCCACAGGCTTTCAGCTAGACCAGTGCCCCACTGCAGTGAACATTAGCAATAAGGGTGTGTGGGAAAAAAGGATGCACTGTGGGGCAATTGTGGAAAACTAGAGTTTCCATAGTAGGATTTGTTTTTAATTTTAGTTTTTAATTTTTTATGTATTCACTTTACATTCAACTCACTTTCCCATTCCTTGTCACTCCTTCCCACAGGTCTTCTCCAATACCCTCTCTTCTGAGTGGATAGAAGTTCCCTGGGTATGTACTCAACCTGCCTTTTCAAGTCTCTGAGAGGATAGGTGCTTTCTTTCCCACTGAGACCTGTCAAGGCAAGACAAGCTATAAGTCTATATCCCAACTGCTGGCAACAGCTTTTGGGATAGGTTCCTTTCTAGTTGTTTGGGAACCACATGAAGACCAAGCTGCGCATCTGCTACATATGATGGAGGAGGTCTAGGTCCAGCCTGTGCATACTCTTTAGTTGGTGGGTCCATCTCTGAGAACCCCAAGGGTCCAGATTAGTTGGTTCTGTTTGTCTTTCTTTGGAGTTCTAATCTCTTTAAGAGTTGCAATTCTGCCTCTTCTTCTTATATAAGAGTTCCCAAGCTCCATCCACTGTTTGGCTGTGGGTCTCTGTATCTGTCTGAGTCAGTTGGTGGATAGATTCTATCAGAGGACAGCCATGCTAGACTCCTGTCTGCAAGCATAACAAAGTATCAGTAATAGTATCAGGATTTGGTGACCATCCATGCAATGGGACTAAAATTTGGCTGTTATCGATTGGCTGTTTCCTCGGTATATGCTCCTTTAACAATCCGTACATTTTTTGTAGACAGGATAAGTTTTGAATCAAAAATTTAGTGAGTTTATTGGTCCCCCTGTCTCTCAACCTAGGTTACTGTCTGGCAACAGGAGGCAGACTCTTAAAGCTCAATATCCCCAAACCTGTGAGTCATAGCTAAGGACACCTCCATTGATCCTTGGGTGCCTTCCCTATCTTAGGTCTTGCACAGACACAGAAACTATGATGGGAACAATTATAACTGTAGTGGGCCCTCAGATATAAACACAATTGACTTCATGATGGATGTACCATTCAGACCATAAAACTCAGCACATAGTCAATACTACTTGTCAAAAGAGAACAAACAAACAAAGGAACAATAACAAATCCCACAAAAGCAAAAACAAAAAACAGGAAAACACAAAAAACCCAAAACCCCTATAAGTCCTTAGTAATCAAAGTATAGTTCCGATAAAGTCTCTACATGGATTAACCTTGCTTCTTTGGCTTCTGTTAGTTTTGGCTAACCATTGTTAACTGAAGTATGCCAACATAAAAATGTCTTTTTGTGTGTGTTCTTAAAGCACATTATGATAAAGGCACAGGGCTACACTGGTATCCTGAACACTTGTAGTACCAGCTTGCTAATAGACTCTCTATTGGCTTAACCATATGTCTAAGCAATCTTCGTTGGTGGGTACCCATCAAAAATAATCTTCTTTGTCACAACTTGTTATCCACTTCCCATATTCTCTTTTTCTCTAAAGACAATTACTGTTCATGGACCTTCCTTATATTGAGAGAGCAATAATGTGGGCAGGCCTATGGAAACCAATGCTGCATGTTGGACCCCATCCTAAACCCATAGCTCAGACAAGTTCTGAGACCAGCTCAGAAAAGAGGAAGGACCAAGGTCATACTGTTAATATACTGATACTTCTGAGGGTGCTGTGTAGCTCAAGATTTTATCAGCCACCCACAATGATTCTGGTGCGAAATGCAGCAGGTTAGGAAATATGACTCTGTCCACTTCAACTAGTACTATAGGCATTGAGGCCCTTAGAATCTCACCAATGTAAGATTTGACTAACTTTAAATATTAGTCTAGCTTCTGCCTAATAAATGGAACTTGTTTCTTTTAGATTTTAGGTCAACATGAGCCAGGTAACAAATTCTGTTTACCTTGCAAAGACAACAGGGCAAGATGACTTTGGATCACCGGATGTCTAAAGATAATTAAGGTCATACCTTTTCAATCTCCATGTCAGAAAATGATGAGCTAATAATTAACTGGTTTCAAAACATCATTAAGATCAAACTTTTCTGACCACTGTGTCAAATATGATGATGTAATTAGTAACTAAATTCATGTTTGTTTTGAATAGGTCCGAATAAGGTTGATTTTGAATCAGAGTACACTGTCAGTAAAGGTTGGTGGATGCAATAGAGCTGAATTTCTATATGGAGAAAAAAAGGGCAAGATAAGGATTCACACCCTGGCTCAACTACCTATATTCTCTGTCTGCCTAGGCAAAGGACAAAATGTACAAGGCTCAGCTTAATGGCCAGTAGAAATAGTTTTGTCTTAGACAAAGAAAGTAGAGAAAATCAGAAGAAATACTGAAATGAGAATTTTAAGAAAATCCACTGAATTTGTGTAATATCATTTAGGAAATACTGTATAACAGTCTTTTCTTAAAAAAAGATCTTTTTGCTTGTTTTGGCAGTACATATACCAAAATTGGAATGATATAGAGAAGATTAGCATGACCCCTGTGCAAGATGACATGCAAATTCGTGAAAAATTCCATATTTTTAACAAGTAGAAGCCCATAAAGAAGAAACAAAAAAATCCCAAAAGAATTACAGGAAAACACAACCGAACAGGTGAAGGTATTGAACAAAACTGTCCAGGATTTAAAAATGGAATTATAAAGAATAAAGAAAGCACAAAGGGAGACAACCCTGGAGATAGAAAACCTAAGGAAGAGACAAGGAGTCATAGATACGAGCATCTCCAATAGAATACAAGAGATAGAAGAGAGAATCTCAGGGGCAGAAGATACCATAGGAAAATTTGTACAACTATCAAAGAGAATGTAAAACACAAAAAACTCCTAGCCCAAAAGATCCAGTCAACACTGGATGTAATCATTAGGATAATAGGTATAGAAGAGAGTGAAGACTCCCAGCTTAAAGGGCCAGTAAATATATTCAACAAAATTATAGAAGAAAACTTCCCTAATCTAAAGAAAGCGATGCCCAGAAATATACAGGAAACCTACAGAAGTCAGAATAGATTGGATCAGAAGAGAAATTACTCCCATCACATAATAGTTAAAACACCAAGTGCACAAAACAAAGGAAGAATATTAAAGGCAGCAAGGGAAAAACGTCGAGTGACGTATAAAGGCAGACCTATCAGAATTACATGAGACTTCTCACCAGAGACTATGAAATCCAAAAGATCCTGGGCAGATGTCATAAAGACCCTAAGAGAATAAAAATGCCAGCCCATGCTATTATATCCAGCAACATTCTCAATTAACATAGAAGGAGAAACCAAGATATTCCATGACAAAACCAAATTTACACAATATCTTCCTATAAAGGATATAAGATGGAAAACTCCAACACAAGGAGAGAAACTATGTCATGCAGAAAGCAAGAATATAATCTCCTTGCAATGAAACTAAAAGAGAGACACACAAACATATTTCTACCTCTAACAACGAAAACAACAGGGAGCGACAATCACTATTTCTTAATATATGTCAACATCAATGGAATCAATTCCCCAATAAAACGTCATAGACTAACAGACTGCATACATAGAGAGGACCCAGAATTTTGCTGCATACAGGAAATAAACCTGAGAGACCACAGCAGACTCTACCTCTGAGCAAATGGCTGGAAAAAAATTTCCAATCGTATGGCCTGAAGAAACAAGCTGGGGTTGCCATTCTAATATTGAATAAAATTGACTTTCAACTAAAAGTCATCTAAAAGATAAGGAAGGACACTTCATGTTAATCAAATAAAAATTCACAAAGATGAATTCTCAATCATAAATATCTATACTCCAAATGCAAGGGCACCTACATTCATAAAAGAAACCTTACTAACGCTCAAATCACACATTGCACATCCTACAATAATAGGTTCAGCGCTCCACTCTCATCAATGGACAGATCATGGAAACAGAAATTAAAAAGGGACATAGAGGAACTAACAGAAGTTATGAACCAAATGAATTTAACAGATATTTATAGAATGTTCCATCCTAAAACAAAATGATATACATTCTTCCCAGCACCTTATGGTACCTTTTCCAAAATTGACCATATAATTGGTCACAAACAGGCCTCAACAGATACAGAAAGATACAAAAACGTCCATGAAGCCTATCAGATCACCACAGAACGAAGTTGGTCTTCAATAACAACAATAATGACAGAAAGTCCAACAGACACATGGAAGTTGAACAATGCTCTATTCAATGAAAACTTAGTCAAGTAAGAAATAAGGAAATTAAAGACTTCTTACAATTTAATGTAAATGAAGACGCAACATACCAAATTTATGGGACATAATTAAAGCTGGGCTAAGAGGAAAACTCATACCTGTGAGGGCCTGAAAAGAAAAAGGGGAGAGCGTATGTCAGCAGCTTGACAGCACACCTAAAAGCTCTAGAACAAAAAAATGAGCCCAAGAGAAGTAGAAGGAAGGAAATAATCAAGCTCAGGGCCAAAATCAAACAAGTAGAAATGAAAATGACTATACAAAGAATCAACAAAACCAGGAGTAGCTTCTTTGAGAAAAATAAAAAAAAAAGATAAATCCTTAACCAGACTAACCAGAGGTCACAAAGAGTGCATCCAAATTTTCAAAATCAGAAATGAAAAGGGGGACACAACAACAGAATCTGAGGAAATTAAAAAAATCATCAGATCCTACTGCAGAATCCTATATTCAAAAAAAGTCTGGAGGAAATTCACAATTTTCTAGACAGATACCAGGTACCAAAGTTAAGTCAGTAACAAATAAACCATCTAAACAACTCATAATTCCTAAATAGAAGCAGTTATTAATAGTTTCCCAACCAAAAAGAGCCCAGGACCAGATGGGTTTAGTGCAGAATTCTATCAGACCTTCATAGAAGACCTCATACCAATATTGTCCAAATTATTCCAGAAAATAGAAACAGAAAGAGCAGTACCATATTTATTCTATGAAGTCACAATTACTCTTATACCTAAACCACACAAAGACCCAACAAAGGAAGAGAACTTCAGACCAATTTTCCTTATGAATATTGATGCATAAATATTCAATATAAATCTTGCAAACCAAATCCAAGAACACATCAAAAGGATCATCCATCATGATCAAGTAGGCTTCATCTCAGGATGCAGGGATCATTTAATATATGAAAACCCATCAATATAATCCACTAAATAAACAAACCCAAAGATAAGAACCACATGATCATTTCATCAGATGCTGAGAAAGCATTTGACAAAATTCAACACCCCTTCATGATAAAAAGTCCTGGAAAGATTAGGAATTCAAGGCCCATATCTAAACATATTTAAAGCCATATACAGCAAACCAGTAGCTAACATCAAACTAAATGTAGAGAAACTTGAAGCAATCCCACTAGAATCAGGGACTAGACAAGGCTGCCCATCCTCTCCCTACTTATGTAATACAGTACTCGAAGTCCTAACCAGAGCAATCAGACAACAAAAGGAGGTCAAAGGGATACAAATTGGAAGGGAAAAATCAAAATATCACTATATGTAGATGATATGATAGTAAACTTAAGTGACCCCAAAATTTCATCCAGAGAACTACTTAACTTAATAAACAACTTAAGCAAATATTCAGGGTATAAAATTAACTCAAACAAATCCCTGGCCTTCCTCTACTCAAAGGATAAACAGGTTTGGAAAGAAATTAGAGAAATGACACTCTTCACAATAATCCCAAATATTATACAATATCTTGGTGTGACTTTAACCAACAAGTGAAAGACCTGTATGACAAGAACTTCAACTCTCTGAAGAAAGAAACTGAAGAAGATCTCAGAAGATGGATGGGTCTCCCATGATGATGGATTTGCAAGATTAATGTAGTATAAATGAACATTTTGCCAAAAGCAATCTACATATTTAATGCAAATCCCTTCAAATCCCTTCTCAAATCTTCATAGAATTAGAAAGAGCAATTTGCAAATTCATTTTGAATAAAAAGAAAAAGTGAGAATAGCAAAAGTATATTCAAAAATAAAAGAACTTCTTTGGGAATTATCATACCTGACCTCAAGCTATATTACAGAGCAATAGTCATAAAAACTGTATGGTATTGGTAGAGAGACAGGCAGATAGATCAGTGCAGTAGAATTGAAGACCCCCACATGAACCCAGACACCTGTGGTCACTTGATCTTTGACAAAACAGCTAAAACCATCCAATGGAAAAAAAGATAGCATTTTCAACATATGGTGCTGGTTCAACTGGAAGTCAGCATGTAGAAGAATGCAAACAGATCCATTCTTATCACCATGTACAAAGCATAAGTTCAAATGGATCAAGAACTTCCACATCAAACCAGATACACTCAAATTAATTGAAAAATTAAGTGTGTATGAGTATCGAACACATGGTCACTAGGGAAAATTTATTAAACAAAACACCACTGGCTTATGCTCTAAGATCAAGAATCAACAATGGGACATCATAAAACTGCAAAACTTTCGTAATGCAAAAGACACTGTCATTAGGACAAAATGGCAACCAACAGATTGGGAAAAGATCTATACCAATCTGATAGAGGACCTATGTCCAAAATATACAAAGAACTCAAGAAGTTAGACTCCAGAAAGCCAAATAACCCTATTAAAATGGTGTATAGAGGTGAAAGAAACATTCTCAGCTGAGGAATATTGAAAGACTGAAAAGCACCTAAAGAAATGTTCAACATCCTTAGTCCTCAGGGAAATGAAAATCTAAACAACCCTGAGATTCTTCCTCATACCAGTTAGTACAGCTAAGATGAGAACCTCAGGTGACAGCAGATGCTGGAGAAGATGTGTAGAAAGAGGAACACTCCTTCACTGTTGTTAGGATTGCAAACTGGTAAAGCCTCTCCAAAATTAGTCTGGAGGTTCCTCAGAAAATTGGACATTGCACTACCTGAAGAGCCATCTGTACCTTTCCTGGGCATATACCCAAAAGATGCTAAAACATACAACAAAGACACATTCTCAACTATGTTCATAGCAGCCTTATTTATTATAGCCAGAAGCTGGTAAGAACCCAGATGCCCTTTCACAAAGGATTGAATTAAAAAATGTGGTACATCTACACAATGGAGTACTACTCAGCTATCAAAAACAATGACTCTCTAAAATTCATAGGTAAATGGAATGAACTCAAAAACATAATCCTGAGCAAGGTAACACAATCACAGAAAAACATACATGGTATTCAGTCATTAATAAGTGGATATTAGCCCAAGAGCTTGAATTACCCAAGATGCAATCTAAAGGCCACAGGAAAATCAAGAAGAAGCATGATGGAAATTCAGATTCTCCCACCCCTTGATCAAAGGGGTAACAAAAACATCCATAGGAGAGGATACAGAGGCAAAGTTTAGAACAGAGCCACAGAGCCTGAAGGAACAGCTATTCAGAGCCTATACCACATGTGGCATATATACATACATATATATATATGTATATATATATATATATATATATATATATATATATGTTTGAAAATAAAAAAATGCATGCTGAAAGGGACCAGATATAGATCTCTCCTGAGAGATACATCCAGAACATGTCAAATACAGAGGTCAATGCCAGCATCAAACCATTGAACAGAGAACAGGACCCCCTTTCAGGGAATTAGAGGAAGGATTGAAGGAGCTGAAGGAGCTTGCAAACCCATAAGAGCAACAATGCCAACCAAGCAGAGCTTCCAGCAACTAAATCACTACCCAAAGTCTATACGTGGACTGACCCAGGGCTCCAATTGCATGTGTAGCAGAGAATAGCCTTGTTTGGGCACCAGTGGAAGGGGAAGACCTTGGCCCTGACAAGGTTTGACCCCTAGTGCAGGGGAATATTGGTGGGGGGCTGGTAGGGGAGTAGATGGAGCGGAATACACGTATGGTGGAGGGGGAGAGGATGGTTGCTTATGGACAGAAATCTTGGAAAAGGAATAACATTTGAAATGTAAATAAAGAAATATATTTAATAAAAATAAAATAAAATAATAAAAATAAAGATTTTTTTTTATTGTATATGAGTACCCTTTAGCTATTTTCAGACACACCAGAAGTAGGCATCAGATCACATTATAGATAGTTGTGAGCCACCCTGTCGTTGCTGGGAATTAACTCAGGACATCTGAAAGAGCAATTAGTGCTCTTACCCAATGAGTCATCTCCCTAGCCCCATAACATAGTCTTAAAAGACAATTTTCTGTTGTAAGGGAGCTTAGCAATATCTGTTGTCAATTTAGAATATCAGGCCATCTCTACAAATCAAGCCTTTGCTTGTGCTTTGTCATTATAATTAGAATAACACATATCATTTTATTCTTATTTGATTCTTTATAGTATCTATTTCTTCCCACCCCATTTTGAACAGTCTGGTCATTGTATACTATGAATTCCAACATCCCTAAGCAACAATGTTTTATTAAAGCCAAGAGTGATATGAAGGGGACAATCCCAATACTTTTCTTACATAGTCATATAGCTGCTAGCTATAGTGTTTTTGTGGAACTCCTAACAGGGGGAGTGGTTCTTTTGCCTGATCTTGAAACTCTTCCCCCTTATTGTGTTGTCTTTTTTAGCCTCAACATGAAGGCTCTTGTCTTGCCTTACTACTATGTCTTGATTTGTCCAATTTGACTGTCATCTCTTGGAGACCTGCAATTTTCTGAAGAGAAAAAGAGGGGGAGTAAATTTGGGAAATAAGAGAGATGGGAGGAGCTGGAAAGAATTGTGGAGGGAGGAGTGGCCTGGATGTATGGTATTAGACAAGAATAAATTTTCAATAAAAAATTGTAATAAAACGTCAGTGAGTAACTATGGCCATAAGAAAATCTCATTGTATTCAACTTCCTTTTTCTATGAACTGTATCATGGTGACAGTACTTCTGTTTGTTTTTTCACCATTAGGACAAATTGATTTTATATGAATTGTGTCATATAGAGGTCATGGACAAGATAATGCATCTTCTTTTATTCAAGATATCTGAGTAGCACTAGACACACCTTATTTACTTAGTTGTATTTGTCATAGTGTATGAAATTACACTTATTGAGAATGCTTGTGTAAATGTTTATGGTAACAAATATATATTTTAAATATATAGTTAAACCTGGGCATGGTCACTTCTAACCTTGGGAAAGTAAAGAAGATTGGTAGATAGTCTGAGCTATAACATGAGACTTTTGTAAACATGAAGAACAGTGTTTTATTGATCACATTTTTGTAATTTTGTGTTTATCACTAGGATAATGTCCACATGAAGGATAGATTAAAGAGCATCAGCTAGCTAGTTAGTCAATTATGAGGACATCTTGATTCTGAGCCACAGGATAAAAGTTCTGTGTTGTCTGATCAGAGCTGGTTCAGTAAGTAGGAACTCAATGGATCACACTACTGGTACTTACACGCTCTCTCTCATTCTCCTCTCACTCTGAAGACAGAGTTCTGGGAGAGGGAAGATTCCTCCTGGCCCCACCCCTCTTCCAATTATTGACAATTTACTCCAGCTAGATATAAAGAATGTCACTCAATATTTAGCCAATGTAAGTATGTATAAGTATACCTTATGCTCCTTTAGTACCTTGCAAAGAAAGATAAATTGGACTGTTCTCTTAAATTATTCATTTTATATTATATTTACATTAGTATTATTTGATATTATAATATATTACACTTTCTCCTAACATGGTGAAAGATGTGACTTGTTCCTTACCAGAGACCTTTAGCAAAAATTGTTGGAAATGATTGTAAGACAAAAATGGGAAGAAGTATACAAGCTTTTGCAATTTTGCAAGCTGTCCCATACACTTCTTGTTCTATTTAAAAATCCATGGCCTATTCTTTTTATTAAGTGTTATTACAGGTGTATATGTACTATATATATATAATTCCTACATATAACCTCTGTAGTCTGTATAATGTTATTTTGTGCATATTTTCAGAACTGGTCAAACCAATAATGTAATCATCGATTATAAAGTTAGAAACCTGTAAAGTTGCATTTCTTGTCCCCATCAGAAATCGAGGAAAAAGTGATTTCTATTTTAAATTAGAGAACTTTTGGGTCTTTGCATATTGTAATAACATTTGCAAACTTGCAGAAGTTGTGTATACGTCTTTTGATCTTCATTTAATTGCTGTTTAACATAGTTTTTTCTTAAGTGTCTGGTAAAGGGTACAATACCTCCAAGGGAGGCTGCACTTTAGAGATGCAGTTTTATTGGATGTAGCCTTTGAATAACTGATGCTCTCTGAATAACATGCTTTATTAAAAGAAATATCTATAGATGTGGCATAATACAGGGAATAAGAGAACTAAACATTTATGATCCTATCTAAATTGATTTTTATTCTGTGTCCAGGACCATGACTGCCCCAGTGTAAGAAACTGTTCTCTTAGCAGATGCACATGCTGTGTGCAGCTTGTAGTAATGACAGAATGAACCTGGTGTTCTCACTACGGATTTCTTTTTCTCTTACTGGATATTTTATGTCTTTACATTTCAAATGTTATTTCCCATCTGGGTTTCCCCTCTGCAAACCCCCTATCTAATCACCCTTCCAGTACTTCTCTGAGGGTGCTCCCCCATCCCACCAACCCAATCCCACACCAGCGTCCTGACATTACACTGGGACAGGGAGCCTCCACAGGACCAAGGGCCTCTCCTCTCATTGGTGCCAGATTAGGCCATCCTCTGCCACATATGTAGCTGAAGCCATGGGTCACTCCATATGTACTCTTTGGTTGGTGGTTTAGTCCGTAGAAGCTGTGGGATGTTGGCTTGGTTAATACTGTTGTTCTTCCTCGGGGGTTTCAAATACATTTAACTCATTCAATCCTTTTCCAAACTGTTCCACTGGGGTTGCTGTGCTCAGTGCAATTGTAGTCTACAGTCAGCCTCATCTGTATTTGTTAGGCTCTCATGAGAGAGATATATCAAGCTCCTGTCAGCAAGCACTTCTTGGCATCAGCAATAGTGTCTGGGTTTGGTGTCTGTATAAAGGATGGATCCCCAGGTGGGGCAGTCTCTGGATGGTCTTTCCTCAGTCTCATTATGTATTTCCACTCTTTTTCTAGGGGCTAAGCTCCACAAGAAAAGTTGTACAGGTGTTTCTGAAACCATCATCTGAGCATTGATACTTATTTTAGTATTGAGTCAAAGTGGAATTAGATTGCCCAGGCCTCAAGTGTTAAAAGAATACCAATGTTGAGGGTTTTTTTTTTAATTGGATTTTTTTAAATTTACATTCCAAATATTATTCACTTCCCCAGTTTCCCATATATAATGCCCTATCCAAAACCCGCCTCCCCATTCTTCCATAAGGGTGTCCCAAGCCATTCTTGCCTCCCTGACCTGACATTCCACAACATTGGGGGCAGGGTCCAGCCTTGGCAGGACCAAGGGCTTCTCCTCTCATTGGTGCTCAACAAGGTCATCCTCTGATACATATGCAGCTGAAGCCATGGGTCTGTTGGTGTGTAGATTTTGAGTTGTAGTTGAATCCCTTGGAGCTGTTGTTGGTTGGTATTATTGTTCTTATAGTGTTGCAAGCCCTGTCAGCTTCTTCTACTTTTTTTTTTAATCTCTTAAGTTTTTTTTTAATTGAAATGAGAAGACCATGTTATTTGTCCTATCTTACATATTACTCTGATAATCTTTTAGTTTTGACTTTCATTACCATGAATCAAGAGGGCAGGGACAGTGTAAACAATCAGAAGACACAGAGCGTACACCAGCCCAGGAATGCTCATGTATGCCTTTCCAGTCCACTCATCTGCTGTGGGCGATAGGTTTCCCCATTCTATTTTTTTATTATTTTTTTCATTATCTTTATTAACTTGAGTATTTCTTATTTACATTTCGATTGTTATTCCCCTTTCCGTTTTCCAGGTCAACGTCCCCCTAACCCCTCCGCCTCCCCTTTTATATGGGCTTCCCCTCCCCATCCTTCCCCCATTACCACCCTCCCCCCAACAATCATGTTCACTGGGGGTTCAGTCTTGGCAGGATTACCACATGAGCGTGAATGATATTTTCTTTCTTTTTTTTCCCAATTTTTTTCTTTTTTTCTTTTTTCTTTTTTATTTACTTGAGTATTTCTTATTTACATTTTGAATGTTATTCCCTTTCCCGGTTTCCCAGCAAACATCCCCCAAATCCCTCCCCCTCCCCTTTTTTATGGGTGTTCCCTTCCCCACCCTCCCCCCATTTCCGCCCTTCCCCCAACAATCACTTTCACTAGGGGTTCAGTCTTAGCAGGACCAAGGGCATCCCCTTAAACTGGTGATCTTACTAGGATATTCATTGCTACCTATGAGGTCAGAGTCCAGGGTCAGTCCATGTATAGTCTTTAGGTAGTGGCTTAGTCCCTTGCAGCTCTGGTTGCTTGGCATTGTTGTTCATAAGGGGTCTGGAGCCCCTTCAAGCTCTTCCAGTTCTTTCTCTGATTCCTTCAATGGGGGTCCTACTCTCAGTTCAGTGGTTTGCTGCTGGCAATCGTCTCTGAATTTGCTGTATTCTGGCTGTGTCTCACAGGAGAGATCTACATCCGGCTCCTGTCGGCCTGCACTTCTTTGCTTCATCCATCTTGTCTAATTGGGTGGCTGTATGTGTATGGGCCACATGTGGGGCAGGCTCTGAATGGGTGTTCCTTCTGTCTCTGTTTTAATCTTTGCTTCTCTATTCCCTGCCAAGGGTATTCTTGTTCCTCCTTTTAAAGAAGGAGTGAAGCATTCACATTTTGATCATCTGTCCTGAGTTTCATGTGTTCTATGCATCTAGGGTAATTCAAGCATTTGGGCTAATAGCCACTTATCACTGAGTGCATACCATGTGTGTTTTTCTGTGATTGGGTTACCTCACTCAGGATGATATTTTACAGTTCCAACCATTTGCCTATGAATTTCATAAAATCATTGTTTTTGATAGCTGAGTAATATTCCATTGTGCAGACGTACCACATTTTCTGTATCCATTCCTCTGTTGAAGGGCATCTGGGTTCTTTCCAGTTTCTGGCTATTATAAATAAGGCTGCTATGAACATAGTGGACCACATGTCTTTTTTATATGTTGGGGCACCTTGTGGGTATATGTCCAAGAGAGGTATAGCTGGATCCTCAGGTAGTTTAATGTCCAATTTTCTGAGGAACCTCCAGACTGATTTCCAGAATGGTTGTACCAGTCTGCAATCCCACCAACAATGGAGGAGTGTTCCTCTTTTTCCACATCCTCGCCAGCATTTGTTGTCACCTGAGTTTTTGATCTTAGCCATTCTCACTGGTGTGAGGTGAAATCTCAGGGTTGTTTTGATTTGCATTTCCCTTATGACTCAAGATGTTGAACATTTCTTTAGATGTTTCTCAGCCATTCGGCATTCCTCAGCTGTGAATTCTTTGTTTAGTTCTGAACCCTATTTTTTAATAGGGTTATTTGACTCCCTGCGGTCTAACTTCTTGAGTTCTTTGTATATTTTGGGTATAAGGCCTCTATCTGTTGTAGGATTGGTAAAGATCTTTTCCCAATCTGTTGGTTGCCGTTTTGTCCTAACCACAGTGTCCTTTGCCTTACAGAAGCTTTGCAGTTTTATGAGATCCCATTCATCAATTCTTGATCTTAGAGCATACGCCATTGGTGTTTTGTTCAGGAAATTTTTTCCAGTGCCCATGTGTTCGAGATGCTGCCCTAGTTTTTCTTCTATTAGTTTGAGTGTATCTGGTTTGATGTGGAGGTCCTTGATCCACTTGAACTTAAGCTTTGTACAGGGTGATAAGCATGGATCGATCTGGATTCTTCTACATGTTGACCTCCAGTTGAACCAGCACCATTTTCTGAAAATGCCATCTTTTTTCCATTTGATGGTTTTGGCAACTTTGTCTAAAATCAAGTGACCATAGGTGTGTGGGTTCATTTCTGGGTCTTCAATTCTATTCCACTTGTCTGTCTGTCTTTGTACCAATACCATGCAGTTTTTTATCACTATTGCTCTGTAATACTGCTTGAGTTCAAGGATACTGATTCCCCCACAAATCCTTTTATTGTTGAAGATAGTTTTAGCTATTCTGGGTTGTTTATTTTTCCAGATGAATTTGCAAATTGTTCTGTCTAACTCTCTGAAGAATTGGATTGGTATTGGAATGTTATTGGATTGGATTTGATAGGGATTGCATTGAATCTGTAGATCGCTTTATAAGACTTGCTTTGGCTGTGGTGTCTGTTCACAACTGTGAAACCTTAACTAAGGCATTGTTGTTAATATCATTATTGTTAATTATCATTTTTATCATCATCATCATCACCACCACCATCATCATCATCATTATTATTCATTCACTTCTGTAATTTTGCACTTCATCCACTCTTGCAGATTTCTTCCCCCATCATCTCTCCCCTGTCATTCTGAGAGTGTATCTTCAACCTATTTCCCCCTTCCTCACATATCAAATTTCTACAGGATTAGGAACATCCTCTCGAACTAAGGCAAGACAAGGCAATTCTCTGCTACATTTGTGGAAGGGGGGGCTTAAACTTTTCAGGACATGCTTTTAGGTTGGTGGCATAGACTTTGGGAGCCCCCAGGTGTCCAAGTTAGGTGACAGTGTTGGTCTTCCTATGGGGTCACTATACCCTTCAGTTCCTTTAATCCTTCCCCTACTCTTTAGTAAGAAGTTCTCTGACCTCAGTCCAATGCTTGGCTGTGAGTAACTGCATCTGTTTCAGTCAGTTCCTGGAAAAGCCTTTCAAAGGACAAACATGCTCAGCTCCTGTCTACAAGCATAATATAACACTGGTAACAGTGTCAACATTTGGTGTCCTGCCTATGGGATGGAGTCTTTTATTCATGAACAATTAAGTCCTAAAATCAATCTGGAAAACTCTTGCCTCAGTTATTTGTTGAACATGATCAAGAGACCTGTTGACTATTTTGAAGTGACATTTAACTGTAATCCAAATACCACCTGCCTGGGTCATCACAAGGTACATTGTGACATCAATTACCCAATATTTTGATTTCCAAATTCCAGTTCTCAAAAGTGCATGGCCCTGTGCTCACTCTGTACTTTTGGATGAAGTCCAATGTGGTGTTGCATGTAGATGAAGCAGTAAACGAAGACTTGATTGATCATGGGGAGTAATTTGCTGTAAGAAGAAGCATCCCACTAGCTGAAAAATTAATAAAGGCCTTGGTAAGTAAGTGTGCATGTTCATATGTTGGCTGTGTAGCAATCATAGTGAGAAACAAGATAGAAAGAAAAGCCAGACTTGATCCTATGGCTTATCCACTGCCTCTCTATGGTTATGTCTTCTCAGATGCCCTTTCTCTTTCTGGGATCACATTGTTGTTTCTGTTATTATTTGTTAGGAAAGTTTTTAGCCATGTAAGCAAGGGAAAGAGGCAAGACCTTCACACTCATGACCCTTCAGAATTTAAGAATGGGGAAAGGGAACATTGAGGACCATGTTCAAGAGTAAGCACAGTCCTCAGACACAAAACCTGCCTTCAGAGAGCTGGTATGACAGGAACACTCTGCCTCCTAAACCAACAGCCCAGAGGTAGGACCTTACTTTCTCTCAACTGACTCCCATAAAGAGACCCACCATTAGTGGAAGGATTCAGAAGCCACCAGGTAGCCTGGAACAGGACACTTCTAGTCTCCATCTATGCCCAGAGCTGGGGCTGTTCCACATCTCTCTGAACCAAAAGCTGCCAGCAGAGAGCAGGTCTCCCAGGAGCACTCTTATTTCAAAGATCACAGGCTCATGGGCTCATAGGCTCACAGGGTCACAGGCTTACAGTCCCACAGACCCAAATTAGAGACACGCTCCACTCAGAGACTGTAAGACCAACTAACATCGGAAACAACTAGATTGTGAGAGGCAAGAGCAAGAACCTAAGCACAAGAAACCAAGACTACTTGGCATAATCAGAACCCAGGTCTCCCAACACAGTAAATACTGGATATCCCAACATACCTGAAAAGTAAGATTTGGCTTTAAAATCACATCTCATGATGCTGTTAGAGGACTTTAAAGAAGGACATAAACAACTACCTTAAAGAATTACAGGAAAACCCAACCAAAAGGGTGAAGGAATTGAACAAAGCCATCTAGGATCTAAAAATAGGAATAGAAACAATAAAGAATTTACAAAGCAGGATAACACTGGATATAGAAAACATAGGAAAGAGATCATGAGTCATAGCTGCATTCATCACCAATAGGATACAAGAGATTGAAGAGAGAATCTCAGGGACAAAAGATACCATAGAAAACATTGACATAATAGTCAAAGAAAATTCAAAAGCAAAAATCTCCTAACCCAAAACTTTCAGGAAATCCAGGCCATGGGGACCCACATGAAGACCAAGATGCACATATGTTGCATATGTACAGGTGTACAGGTATGTTCAGTCCATACTTGCTCTTGGTTGGTAGTTCAATCTCTGGGAATCTCCAGGGGTCCAAGTTAGTTGATTCTGTTGGAGTGCCTATCTTCTTGTGGTCTCTCAATCCTTCCCCAACTCTTTCACTAGACTCTCTGTGCTTTATTTAATGTTTGGATTTGTGTATCTGTATCTGTTTCCATTGGCGTCTGGGTAGAGCCTCTCAGATGACTGTTA
Source organism: Rattus norvegicus (assembly GCF_021556685.1). Classification (NCBI taxonomy): domain Eukaryota; kingdom Metazoa; phylum Chordata; class Mammalia; order Rodentia; family Muridae; genus Rattus; species Rattus norvegicus. The sequence goes on from NC_141534.1 coordinate 250,544,194, forward strand.
TGCTAGGCTCTGGTCTCCAAGCATAATCTATTATGTCTAGTATCCTTAATAGTGTCCAGGATTGGATTTTGCTCATGGGATGGATCTCGATTTGGTTGGCTCTTCCTCCATCTTTGCTCCTTCTTTGTCTCTGCACATCTTGTAGGCAGACTACACTTTAGGTAGAAAGTTTTGTGGGTGAGTTGGTGTCTTTATTTATCCACTTTGAGTCCTGCCTGGCTCCAGGCCATGGTCACTTCAGATGCCACATCCCGCACTGCTAGAAGTCTCAGGTAGAGTCACTCCCATAGATTCCCTGGGGCCTCCCCTTTGAGATATTTATTAACAAAGAGTGTAGTCTATGACATGGAAGGACATTTTAGAAGAGAAATATTATTAGGATTCCTAATGTGGAGGAAACAACTGGCAAAAAAAGTGTTTCTAATTTCCAAGTCATTACATAAGGACTTGATATTAATAATAGGTATTATGAATTCTATTCAATTTTGTAATCAATATGCACTAATATTTTTTTCAAAATGACATAGAAATGCTTCAAAATATGTGTTGATGGGTGAAGATACATGCCAATAAATGAAATGATATGAAGAAAAGCGTCAAGAAAAAGTTTACACAAAATCTTTAATCTTAGATAGAGTTGCAATGATTGCTGATACGCCATGCATCACTAACAGCTCCTTCCTCAAAAATCAAGCAAAATATAGTCTACTTGAGCTCAGAGCCTCATCTCTCTCTAAGTATTCTGTAATTCTTATATTTGATAAAGGAAAAGTTGATCCAAAGGCCCAAAATGTCTTATAAGTAAGTGAAATTGTACCAGAATCAATATCTCTCCAGGCATAAAAAGATATCTGATTGTATGCATACATATAATCTATTTTTTGGGGGGGGATTTTAGAGTTATATAATATGATAACAACAAACTTCTTCTTTCTCTGCTGTAAATGATGAGAATAACCCTGACATTGGGCCACTGAAGTTCTGAACATTATAAAATAAATAAAGCTTTTTGACTCTAAGGTTAAAGAATATAATTATTAACTAGAGTCATGTTTATTTTTTGTGATAGTGGTTATCATCAATATATTTACATAATGAATAGTCAAGTAATTATGGACATAATAGTTCAGAATTGAGCTGTTGTTTATGTAGAAATGTCCTCCTTAGCCTCAGACATTTGAACACTAGGTACCCTGTTGGTACTGCTGTTTGGGAAGACTTAGCTGGTATCAGTTATTGTTATTTTCTCTGTACAGAATCATGCTTAACCAGTTTCATATGTGCAGTAGTGGAAAATGGAGAATCATGAAACTTTTCTTCAAGAATCTATAATAAAGTCAGGGTAATAAGCATGCTCGTTAGATATTCACAGTGGATTTTAAATTCTTCCAACTATGATCTGTGAGATACTGACAGTTCTTTTTGTTTCACCACCCTTAGAAAAAGAATAATGGTCTTTTATAATTGAGTAAAGATGTGTGACTGACATGTATGTTTTCTGTTCTTTGTTTTGTATTGGACAAGAGTAAAATAAGGAGCTATAAAGCATATGTTATTGAACAAAATCTGTTGGAATGTTTAGTATAGAAAATAAACATTTTAAGTATGCATGATCTTTGTGGTATGTAAATATATTTCTGGTTATTAGGGCAATGTAGCAGAAGAGCTGTCAGTTAGAGACCTGCCTATGTTATATAGTATGATTTTGTTAAAAATAAACATATTTCATTGAGTATATAAATATCATAAGTAATATATGACTTAAGTCATATATGGAGGAGTTTTCTTGAATCTTAAAATTAATATATTAATTCTGAAGAATTACCACACATTAGAAAATATTTGTTTACTTTTATTATCAGTAATTGGGCACCAATCCTTAGTATTAGCCAGAAATTCAAATGGGCACTGTATAAAGGTCAAAGTAAATGATATCTTATATTTATCTCTATCAAAGGGACAAAGATCACTTGATAGAGAGCAAGTGGGATTAAAGATTCCCTAATGGACTAATCAATGATGCTCAAAGAGGTGCATGTTGTTTCAGCATGTTATAAAATCTCTGTGCTGCCTGATCACAACTGCATCAGTAAGGAGGGTCTCCATGGATCTGGTCACTTTCCTGGTACTTACTCTCTCCTCTCTCATTCTCCTTTCACTCTGGAGACAGAGCTCTAGGAGAAGGAAGCTCCCTCCTGGCCCCACTCCTCTCCCAATTATTGGTAATTTCCTCCAGATAGATGTCAAGAACATCAGCCAATCCTTAACCAAGGTAAGTATTGTCTGTGATCCTGTAATAACTTGATAAGGAAGATAAATTAGAACTTCTTTTAAATGAAAATATAGTACTGAAGACAGTAATGTTATAAACAATCATAAAGTCATACCTCTCACCAAGTATTGTGTAGCTTATGCCTTTTATAACTGGCACTTGTCAGGAATTGAATAATGAGCAAGGTTTCATGTTGAAGAAAGTTAGGTCATGGCATTAATTTATTAATTATTTTAGTAACTCAAATCCTGACTGTAGCTTCTTCTTAGCTCTTCCTAATATTTGGTTGTGAGTTTCCATCTATTTCCAACTGCTGATTGTTGAAGCCTATCAGATGACAGTTATGCTAGTCTCATGTCTGTAAGTATAGCAGAATATCATTAATAGGGTCAAGGATAGGCTTTTTCTTAAGGAATGTCTCTCAAGTTGGGCCAGGCATTGTTTGGTAATTTCTTCAAATTTTGCTCCAGCTTTATCCATACACAACTTGTAGACATGAAAAATTGTGACTTGAAGGTTTTGTGGCTGGGATGGTGTCCCTGCCTGTCCACTAAAGTTTTGCCTGGTCTTAGCAGATGGCTATTTTAGCGTCTATATCCCCTACTGAAACAGTTATGGCTACAGTCACCCTCATAGATTACTGGAGTTTCTATTTTACTAGGTTCCTAGCTTGTTCAAGAAGGATTTTCTTTTCTTTTCTTTCCCTTCCTTCCTTCCTTCCTTCCTCCTTCATTCCTTCCTTCCTCCCTCCCTCCCTCCCTCCCCCTCTCTCTCTCTTTCTCTCTTTCTTTCTTTCTTTCTTTCTTTCTTTCTTTCTTTCTTTCTTTCTTTCTTTCTTTCTTCCTTTCTGTCTGTCTTTCAATACACACCACAGGGGATCAATGAGTTTGAGGCCCTTTCCATGTTCTCTCAGATAAATCATCTAAACTGACCCACGAGCCCAAGGCAAGAGAAGCAGTCATTAGAAGTCTGCCAACCAAAGATTAAAACAGGGGCAGAAGGAACACCCATTCAGAGCCCGCCCCACATGTGGCCCATACATATAGAGCCACCCAATTATACAAGATGGATGAAGCAAAGAAGTACAGGCCGACAGGAACCGGATGTAGACCTCTCCTGAGAGCAACAGCCAGAATACAGCAAATACATAGGTGAATGCCAGCAGCAAACCACTGAACTGAGAACGGTACCCCCATTGAAGGAATCAGAGAAAGGACTGGAAGAGCTTGAAGGGGCTCGCAACCTTACATGAACAACAATGCCAACCAACCAGAGCTTCCAGGGACTAAGCCACTACCCAAAGACTATACATGGACTGACCCTGGGCTCCAACCTCATAGGTAGCAATGAATAGCCTAGTAAGAGCACCAGTGGAAGGGGAAGCCCTTGGTCCTGCCAGACTGAACCCCCAGTGAACGTGATTGTTGGAAGGAGGGCAGTAATGGGGGGAGAATATGGAGGGGAACACCCATATAGAAAGGGACGGGGAGGAGTTAGGGGGATGGTGGCCCAGAACCGGGAAATGGAATAACAATAAAATGTAAATAAAAAATACCCAAATTAATAAAGATGGAAAATAAAAGAATACTTAAAAAAATATAAATGTTACCCCCTTTCCAGGTTTACTGTCCGTCAGCCCCCTAACCCCTCCTCCCTTTCTGTAAGAGTGTTCCCCTTCCCATCCATCTCCCCCTAACCTCTGTAAACAATCCCCTGAAGTGGGATTCCAACCTTGGCAGGACCAAGGGCTTGCCCTTCCATTGGTACCCCAACAAGGCTATTCACAGCTACATGTGTAGTTGGAGCCCAAGGTCAGTCCATGTATTGACTTTGGGTGGTGGTTTAATTCCTGGAAGTGCTGGTTGGCTGTCATTGTTATTCTTTTGGGGTCGCAAGCCCCTTCAGCTCTTTCAATTCTTTCTCTAATTCCTCCAACAGGGGTCCCATTCTCAGTTCAGTGGTTTGCAGCTAGCATTCGCCCCTGTATTTGACATGTTCCGTTGTGTCTCTTGGGAGAGATCTATATCTGGTTCCTGTCATCATTCACTTCTTTGCTTCATGCATCTTATCTGTTTTGCTGGATATATGTGTGTATATATATATATATATATATATATATATATATATATATATATATGTATGTATATGGGCCCCATGTGGTACCGGCTCTGAATGGCCATTCCTTCAGTCTCTGCTCTAAATTTTGCCTCCATATCCCCTCCTATGGATATTTTTTATTTTCCCTTTTAAGAAGGAATGAAGCATCCACATTTTGTTCATCTTTCCTGAGTTTCATGTGATTCATGCATTGCATCTTGGGTAATTCGAGCATTTGGGCTAATATACACTTATCAATGAGTGAATACCATGTGTGTTTTTTGTGATTGGGATACTTCACTCAAAATGATATTTTCTAGTTCCTTTCATTTGCCTATGAATTTCATGAAGTCATTGTTTCCATAGCTCAGTAGTACTCTATAGTGAAGATGTAATACATTTTCTGTATCCATTCCTTGATTGAAGGGCATCTGGGTTCTCTCCAGCTTCTGGCTATTATAAATAAGGCTGCTATGAACATAGTGGAGCATGTGCCTTTGTTGTATGACAGAGCATCTTTTCTTTTGAATATATGCCCAGGAGAGGTATAGCTGGGTCCTCAGGTAGTGCAATGTCCAATTTTCTAAGGATCCTCCAGACTGATTTCCAGAGAGGTTGTACTAGTTAGAAATCCCACCAACAATGGAGAAGTGTTCCTCTTTCTCCACATCCTCATCAGCATCTGCTGGTGGCTGAGTTTTAGATTTTACCTTTCTGACTGATTTGAGGTGGAATCTCAGGGTTGTTTTGATTTGCATTTCCCTGATGACTAAGGATGTTTAACATTTCTTTAGGAGCTTAGCAGCCATTTCATATTCTTTAACTGTGAATTCTTTGTTTAGCGCTGTACCCCATTTCTTTTTTTTTTTATTAACTTGAGTATTTCTTGTATACATTTCGAGTGTTATTCCCTTTCCCGGTTTCCGGGCAAACATCCCCCTCCCCCCTCCCCTTCCTTATGGGTGTTCCCCTCCCAACACTCCCCCCATTGCCGCCCTCCCCCCATAGACTAGTTCACTGGGGGTTCAGTCTTAGCAGGACCCAGGGCTTCCCCTTCCACTGGTGCTCTTACTAGGATATTCATTGCTACCTATGGGGTCAGAGTCCAGGGTCAGTCCATGTATAGTCTTTAGGTAGTGGCTTAGTCCCTGGAATATCTGGTTGCTTGGCATTGTTGTACTTTTGGGGTCTCGAGCCCCTTCAAGCTCTTCCAGTTCTTTCTCTCATTCCTTCAATAGGGGACCTATTCTCAGTTCAGTGGTTTGCTGCTGGCATTCGCCTCTGTATGTGCTGTATTCTGGCTGTGTCTCTCAGGAGAGATCTACATCCGGCTCCTGTCAGTCTGCACTTCTTTGCTTCATCCATCTTGTCTAATTGGGTGGCTGTATATGTATGGGCCACATGTGGGGCAGGCTCTGAATGGGTGTTCCTTCAGTCTCTGTTTTAATCTTTGCCTCTCCCTTCCCTGCCAAGGGTATTCTTATTCCTCATTTAAAGAAGGAGTGAAGCATTCACATTTTGATCATCCGTCTTGAGTTTCGTTTGTTCTAGGGATCTAGGGCAATTCAAGCATTTGGGCTAATAGCCACTTATCAATGAGTGCATACCATGTATGTCTTTCTGTGATTGGGTTAGCTCACTCAGGATGATATTTTCCAGTTCCAACCATTTGCCTACGAATTTCATAAACTCGTTGTTTTTGATAGCTGAGTAATATTCCATTGTGTAGATGTACCACATTTTCTGTATCCATTCCTCTGTTGAAGGGCATCTGGGTTCTTTCCATTTTCTGGCTATTATAAATAAGGCTGCGATGAACATACTGGAGCACGTGTCTCTTTTATATGTTGAGGCATCTTTTGGGTATATGCCCAAGAGAGGTATAGCTGGATCCTCAGGCAGTTCAATGTCCAATTTTTTGAGGAACCTCCAGACTGATTTCCAGAATGGTTTTACCAGTCTGCAATCCCACCAACAATGGAGGAGTGTTCTTCTTTCTCCACATCCTCGCCAGCATCTGCTGTCACCTGAGTTTTTGATCTTAGCAATTCTCACTGGTGTGAGGTGAAATCTCAGGGTTGTTTTGATTTGCATTTCCCTTATGACTAAAGATGTTGAACATTTCTTTAGGTGTTTCTCAGCCATTCGGCATTCCTCAGCTGTGAATTCTTTGTTTAGCTCTGAACCCCATTTTTTAATAGGGTTATTTGTTTCCCTGCGGTCTAACTTCTTGAGTTCTTTGTATATTTTGGATATAAGGCCTCTATCTGTTGTAGGATTGGTAAAGATCTTTTCCCAATCTGTTGGTTGCCGTTTTGTCCTAACCACAGTGTCCTTTGCCTTACAGAAGCTTTGCAGTTTTATGAGTTCCCATTTGTCGATTCTTGATCTTAGAGCATAAGCCATTGGTGTTTTGTTCAGGAAATTTTTTCCAGTGCCCATGTGTTCCAGATGCTTCCCTAGCTTTTCTTCTATTAGTTTGAGTGTGTCTGGTTTGATGTGGAAGTCCTTGATCCACTTAGACTTAAGCTTTGTACAGGGTGATAAGCATGGATCGATCTGCATTCTTCTACATGTTGACCTCCAGTAAAACCAGCACCATTTGCTGAAAATGCTATCTTTTTTCCATTGGATGGTTTTGGCTCCTTTGTCAAAAATCAAGTGACCATAGGTGTGTGGGTTCATTTCTGTGTCTTCAATTCTATTCCATTGGTCTATCTGTCTGTCTCTGTACCAATACCATGCAGTTTTTATCAATATTGCTCTGTAATACTGCTTGAGTTCAGGGATAGTGATTCCCCCTGAAGTCCTTTTATTGTTGAGGATAGCTTTAGCTATCCTGGGTTTTTTGTTATTCCAGATGAATTTGCAAATTGTTCTGTCTAACTCTTTGAAGAATTGGATTGGTATTTTGATGGGGATTGCATTGAATCTGTAGATTGCTTTTGGTAAAATGGCCATTTTTACTATATTAATCCTGCCAATCCATGAGCATGGGAGAACTTTCCATCTTCTGAGGTCTTCTTCAATTTCTTTCCTCAGTGTCTTGAAGTTCTTATTGTACAGATCTTTTACTTGCTTGGTTAAAGTCACACCGAGGTACTTTATATTATTTGGGTCTATTATGAAGGGTGTCGTTTCCCTAATTTCTTTCTCGGCTTGTTTCTCTTTCGTATAGAGGAAGGCAACTGATTTATTTGAGTTAATTTTATACCCAGCCACTTTGCTGAAGTTGTTTATCAGCTTTAGTAGTTCTCTGGTGGAACTTTTGGGATCACTTAAATATACTATCATGCCATCTGCAAATAGTGATATTTTGACCTCTTCTTTTCCGATCTGTATCCCCTTGATCTCCTTTTGTTGTCTGATTGCTCTGGCTAGAACTTCAAGAACTATATTGAATAAGTAGGGAGAGAGTGGGCAGCCTTGTCAAGTCCCTGATTTTAGTGGCATTGCTTCAAGTTTCTCTCCATTTAGTTTAATGTTAGCAACTGGTTTGCTGTATATGGCTTTTACTATGTTCAGGTATGGGCCTTGAATTCCTATTCTTTCCAGGACTTTTATCATGAAGGGCTGTTTAATTTTGTCAAATGCTTTCTCAGCATCTAATGAAATGATCATGTTTTTCTGTTCTTTCAGTTTGTTTATATAATGGATCAACTTGATGGTTTTCCGTATATTAAACCATCCCTGCATGCCTGGGATGAAGCCTACTTGATCATGGTGGATGATTGTTTTGATGTGCTCTTGAATTCGGTTTGCCAGAATTTTATTGAGTATTTTTGCGTCGATATTCATAAGGGAAATTGGTCTGAAGTTCTCTTTCTTTGTTGTGTCTTTGTGTGGTTTAGGTATAAGAGTAATTGTGGCTTCGTAGAAGGAATTCAGTAGGGCTCCATCTGTTTCAATTTTGTGGAATAGTTTGGATAATATTGGTATGAGGTCTTCTATGAAGGTTTGATAGAATTCTGCACTAAACCCGTCTGGACCTGGGCTCTTTTTGGTTGGGAGACCTTTAATGACTGCTTCTATTTCCTTAGGAGTTATGGGGTTGTTTAACTGGTTTATCTGTTCCTGATTTAACTTCGATACTTGGTATCTGTCTAGGAAATTGTCCATTTCCTGAAGATTTTCAAATTTTGTTGAATATAGGTTTTTATAGTAAGATCTGATGATTTTTTGAATTTCCTCTGAATCTGTAGTTATGTCTCCCTTTTCATTTCTGATTTTGTTAATTTGGACGCACTCTCTGTGTCCTCTCGTTAGTCTGGCTAAGGGTTTATCTATCTTGTTGATTTTCTCAAAGAACCAACTTTTGGTTCTGTTGATTCTTTCTATGGTCCTTTTTGTTTCTACTTGGTTGATTTCAGCTCTGAGTTTGATTATTTCCTGCCTTCTACTCCTCCTGGGTGTATTTGCTTCTTTTTGTTCTAGAGCTTTTAGGTGTGCTGTCAAGCTGCTGACATATGCTCTTTCCTGTTTCTTTCTGCAGGCACTCAGCGCTATGAGTTTTCCTCTTAGCACAGCTTTCATTGTGTCCCATAAGTTTGAGTATGTTGTATCTTCCTTTTCATTAAATTCTAAAAAGTTTTTAATATCTTTCTTTATTTCTTCCTTGACCATGTTATCATTGAGTAGAGCGTTGTTCAATTTCCACGTATATGTGGGCATTCTTCCCTTATTGTTATTGAAGACCAGTTTTAGGCCGTGGTGGCCGATAGCACGCATGGGATTATTTCTATCTTTCTGTACCTGTTGAGGCCCGTTTTTTGACCAATTATATGGTCAATTTTGGAGAAAGTACCATGAGGAGCTGAGAAGAAGGTATATCCTTTTGCTTTAGGATAGAATGTTCTATAAATATCCGTTAAGTCCATTTGGCTCATGACTTCTCTTAGTCTGTCGACATCACTGTTTAATTTCTGTTTCCATGATCTGTCCATTGATGAGAGTGGGGTGTTGAAATCTCCCATTTTTATTGTGTGAGGTGCAATGTGTGTTTTGAGCTTTAGTAAGGTTTCTTTTACGTATGTAGGTGCCCTTGTATTTGGGGCATAGATATTTAGGATTGAGAGTTCATCTTGGTGGATTTTTCCTTTGATGAATATGAAGTGTCCTTCCTTATCTTTTTTGATCACTTTTAGTTGGAAATTGATTTTATTTGATATTAGAATGGCTACTCCAGCTTGCTTCTTCTGACCATTTGCTTGGAAAGTTGTTTTCCAGTCTTTCACTCTGAGGTAGTGTCTGTCTTTGTCTCTGAGGTGTGTTTCCTGTAGGCAGCAGAATGCAGGGTCCTCGTTGCGTATCCAGTTTGTTAATCTATGTCTTTTTATTGGGGAGTTGAGGCCATTGATATTGAGAGATATTAAGGAATAGTGATTATTGTTTCCCTTTATATTCATATTTGGATGTGAGGTTATGTTTGTGTGCTTTCATTCTCTTTGTTTTGTTGCCAAGACGATTAGTTTCTTGCTTCTTCTAGGATATAGCTTGCCTCCTTATGTTGGGCTTTACCATTTATTATCCTATGTAGTGCTGGATTTGTGGAAAGATATTGTGTAAATTTGGTTTTGTCATGGAATATCTTGGTTTCTCCATCAATGTTAATTGAGAGTTTTGCTGGATACAGTAACCTGGGCTGGCATTTGTGTTATTTTAGGGTCTGTATGACATCAGTCCAGGATCTTCTGGCCTTCATAGTTTCTGGCGAGGAGTCTGGTGTGATTCTGATAGGTCTCCCTTTATATGTTACTTGACCTTTTTCCCTTACTGCTTTTAATATTCTTTCTTTATTTTGTGCGTTTGGTGTTTTGACAATTATGTGACGGGAGGTGTTTCTTTTCTGGTCCAATCTATTTGGAGTTCTGTAGGCTTCTTGTATGTCTATGGGTATCTCTTTTTTTAGGTTAGGGAAGTTTTCTTCTATGATTTTGTTGAAGATATTTACTGGTCCTTTGAGCTGGGAGTCTTCACTCTCTTCTATACCTATTATCCTTAGGTTTGATCTTCTCATTGAGTCCGGGATTTCCTGTATGTTTTGGACCAGTAGCTTTTTCCGCTTTACATTATCTTTGACAGTTGAGTCAATGATTTCTATGGAATCTTCTGCTCCTGAGATTCTCTCTTCCATCTCTTGTATTCTGTTGGTGAAGCTTGTATCTACAGCTCCTTGTCTCTTCTTTTGGTTTTCTATATCCAGGGTTGTTTCCATGTGTTCTTTCTTGATTGCTTCTATTTCCATTTTTAATTCCTTCAACTGTTTGATTGTGTTTTCCTGGAATTCTTTCAGGGATTTTTGTGTCTCCTCTCTATGGGCTTCTACTTGTTTATTTATGTTTTCCTGGAATTCTTTCAGGGATTTTTGCGATTCTTTCTGGCATTTTTGCGATTCCTCTCTGTAGGCTTCTACTTGTTCTCTAAGGGAGTTCTTCATGTCTTTCTTGAAGTCCTCCAGCATCATGATCAAATATGATTTTGAACCTAGGTCTTGCTTTTCTGGTGTGTTTGGATATTCCGTGTTTGCTTTGGTGGGAGAATTGGGCTCCGATGATGCCATGTAGTCTTGGTTTCTGTTGCTTGTGTTCCTGCGCTTGCCTCTTGCCATCAGATTATCTCTAGTGTTACTTTGTTCTGCTATTTCTGACAGTGGCTAGACTGTCCTATAAGCCTGTGTGTCAGGAGTGCTGTAGACCTGTTTTCCTCTCTTTCAGTCAGTTATGGGGACAGAGTTTTCTGCTTTCGGGCGTGTAGTTTTTCCTCTTTACAGGTCTTCAGCTGTTCCTGTGGGCCTGTGTCTTGAGTTCACCAGGCAGCTTTCTTGCAGCAGAAAATTTGGTCTTACCTGTGGTCCTGAGGCTCAAGTTCGCTCGTGGGGTGCTGCCCAGGGGCTCTCTGCAGCGGCAACAACCAGGAAGACCTGTGCCGCCCCTTCCGGGAGCTTCAGTGCACCAGGGTTCCAGATGGTCTTTGGCTTTTTCCTCTGGCGTCCGAGATGTGTGTGCAGGGAGCAGTCTCTTCTGGTTTCCCAGGCTTGTCTGCCTCTCTGAAGGTTTAGCTCTCCCTCCCACGGGATTTGGGTGCAGAGAACTGTTTATCCAGTCTGTTTCTTTCAGGTTCTGGTGGTGTCTCAGGCAGGGGTCCTGCCGCTCCTGGGCCCTCCCCCACGGGAGCCCAGAGGCCTTATACAGTTTCCTCTTGGGACAGGGATGTGGGCAGGGGTGAGCAGTGTTGGTGGTCTCTTCTGCTCTGCAGCCTCAGGAGTGCCCACCTGACCAGGCGGTTGGGTCTCTCTCTCACGGGGTCTGGGAGCAGAGAGCTGCTGCGGGCCGGGATCCGCGGGTGTGGGACTTCCGGTAAACACAGAACTTGCCTGGTCCTAGAGAAATTCTGCTTCCGTGTGTCCCAAGCTCATTGGCAGCTTTCTTGCAGCAGAAAATTTGGTCTTACCTATGGTCCCGAGGCTCAAGTTCGCTCGTGGGGTGCTGCCCAGGGGCTCTCTGCAGCGGCAGCAACCAGGAAGCCCTGTGCCGCCCCTTCCGGGAGCTTCAGTGCACCAGGGTTCCAGATGGTCTTTGGCTTTTTCCTCTGGCGTCCGAGATGTGTGTGCAGGGAGCAGTCTCTTCTGGTTTCCCAGGCTTGTCTGCCTCTCTGAAGGTTTGTACCCCATTTCTTAATGGTGTTATTTGGCTCTCTGGATTCTAACATCTTGAGTTTTTGTATATTTTGGATATTAGCCTTCCATCGGATGTACAAGTGTTAAAGATATTTTCCAAATCTGTTGGTTACCGTTTGTTCTAATGACAGTGTTCTTTGCCTTACGGAAGCTTTGCAGTTTTTTGAGTTTCCATTTGTCAATTCTTGATATTAGATTATAAGCCATTGGTGCTCTGTTCAGGAAAGTTTCCCCAGTGCCCATGTGTTCAAGACTCTTCCCTACTTTTTCTATTACTTTGAATGTATCTGGTCAGATGGGGAGAGAGTACTCTCCTCTTGTTTCTCAGAGTATATAGCTCCCCCCACTGCAAGTGATTTGGGTATAGGGAACGGTTTGACTGGTTCAGTTCAGATCTGGGCACAGATCTGGATCTTGGGGCTCCTGCAGCTGACTGCTGCTATATATATTTTTTTAACTTTTTGAAACTTAATTTTTATTTTAAATCTTTTTTTTATTAACTTGAGTATTTCTTATATACAATTCGAGTGTTATTCCCTTTCCCGGTTTCCGGGCAAACATCCCCCTCCCCCCTCCCCTTTCTTATTGGTGTTCCCCTCCCCATCCTCCCCCCATTGCCGCCCTCCCCTCAACAACCTAGTTCACTGGGGGTTCAGTCTTAGCAGGACCCAGGGCTTCCCCTTCCACTGGTGCTCTTACTAGGATATTCCTTGCTACCTATGAGGTCAGAGTACAGGGTCAGTCCATGTATAGTCTTTAGGTAGTGGCTTAGTCCCTGGAATATCTGGTTGCTTGGCAAGGTTGTTCATAAGGGGTCTCAAGCCCCATTCAAGCTCTTCCAGTTCTTTCTCTGATTGCTTCAACGGGGGTCCTATTCTCAGTTCAGTGGTTTGCTGCTGGCATTCGCCTTTGTGATTGCTGTATTCTGGCTGTGTCTCTCAGGAGCGATATACATCTGGCTCCTATCGGCCTGCACTTCTTTGCTTCATCCATCTTGTCTAATTGGATGGCTGTATATGTATGGGCCACATGTGGGGCAGGCTCTAAATGGGTGTTCCTTCTGTGTCTGTTTTAATCTTTGCCTCTCTATTCCCTGCCAAGGGTATTCTTGTTCCTCCTTTTAAAGAAGGAGTGAAGCATTCACATTTTGATCATCTGTCCTGAGTTTCATTTGTTCTAGGCATCTAGGGTAATTCAAGCATTTGGGCTAATAGTCGCTTATCAATGAGTGCATACCATGTGTGTTTTTCTGTGATTGGGTTACCTCACTCAGGATGATATTTTCCAGTTCCAAACATTTGCCTACGAATTTCATAAAGTCATTGTTTTTGATAGCTGAGTAATATTCCATTGTGTAGATGTACCACATTTTCTGTATCCATTCCTTTGTTGAAGGGCATCTGGGTTCTTTCCAGCTTCTGGCTATTATAAATAAGGTTGTGATGAACATAGTGGAGCACGTGTCTTTTTTATATGTTGGGGCATCTTTTGGGTATATGCCAAAGAGAGGTATAGCTGGATCCTCAGGCAGTTCAATGTCCAATTTTCTGAGAAACCTCCAGTCTGATCTCCAGAATGGTCGTAACAGTCTGCAATCCCACCAACAATGGAGGAGTGTTCCTCTTTCTCCACATCCTCGCCAGCATCTGCTGTCACCTGAGTTTTTGAACTTAGCCATTCTCACTGGTGTGAGGTGAAATCTCAGGGTTGTTTTGATTTGCATTTCCCTTATGACTAAAGATGTTGAACATTTCTTTAGATGTTTCTCAGCCATTGGGCATTCCTCAGCTGTGAATTCTTTGTTTAGCTCTGGACCCCATTTTTTAATAGGGTTATTTGTCTCCCTGCGGTCTAACTTCTTGAGTTCTTCTTATATTTTGGATATAAGCCCTCTATCTGTTGTAGGATTGGTAAAGATCTTTTCCCAATCTGTTGGTTGCCGTTTTGTCCTAACCACAGTGTCCTTTGCCTTACAGAAGCTTTGCAGTTTTATGAGATCCCATTTGTCGATTCTTGATCTTAGAGCATAAGCCATTGGTGTTTTGTTCAGGAAATTTTTTCCAGTGCCCATGTGTTCGAGATGCTGCCCTAGTTTTTCTTCTATTAGTTTGATTGTATCTGGTTTGATTTGGAGGTCCTTGATCCACTTGGACTTAAGCTTTGTACAGGGTGATAAGCATGGATCAATCTGCATTCTTCTACATGTTGACCTCTAGTTAAACCAGCACCATTTGCTGAAAATGCTATCTATTTTCCATTGGATGGTTTTGGCTCCTTTGTCAAAAATCAAGTGCCCATAGGTGTGTGGGTTCATTTCTGGGTCTTCCATTCTGTTCCATTGGTCTATCTTTCTGTCTCTGTACCAATACCATGCAGTTTTTATCACTATTGCTCTGTAATACTGCTTGAGTTCAGGGATAGTGATTCCCCCTGAAGTCCTTTTATTGTTGAGGAGAGTTTTAGCTATCCTGGGGTTTTTGCTATTCCAGATGAATTTGCAAATTGTTCTGTCTAACTCTTTGAAGAATTGGATTGGTATTTTGGTGGGGATTGCATTGAATCTGTAGATCGCTTTTGGTAAAATGGCCATTTTTACTATATTAATCCTGCCAATCCATGAGCATGGGACATCTTTCCATCTTCTGAGGCCTCTTCAATTTCTTTCTTCAGAGTCTTGAAGTTCTTATTGTACAGATCTTTTATTTGCTTGGTTAAAGTCACACCGAGGTACTTTATATTATTTGGGTCTATTATGAAGGGTGTCGTTTCCCTAATATCTTTCTTGGCTTGTTTCTCTTTTGTGTAGAGGAAGGCTACTGATTTATTTGAGTTAATTTTATACCCAGCCACTTTGCTGAAGTTGTTTATCAGCTTTAGTAGTTCTCTGGTGGAACTTTTGGGATCACTTAAATATACTATTATATCATCTGCAAATAGTGATATTTTGACTTCTACTTTTCTGATCTGTATCCCCTTGACCTCCTTTTGTTGTCTGATTTCTCTTCAGATCATATAAATCTTTTGCCGTGCTCCTATATTTCTATGCTCAGAGTCACTACGCAGTTTCCTCTTGTGACTGTGATGTAGGCAAATGTGGGCAGAAGTTGCAGTCTGTACTGCCCTGCAGTCTCAGGATTGCCTGCACTTCTGAGTGTTCTGTTCTCTCTCCCATGGGTTTGTGAGCAGGGAGCTGTGGGCTGGGATCAGATATGTTCTGGCCACAGTCAGAAACCAGAAGTGCCCATTCCCAGAGTACTTCTATCTTTGTGTGTCCTGAGTCCACCAGGCAGGTCACTTGGAGCAAAACAGTTGGCCTTACCTCTGCTCTCAGGCATATAGTTGCTTCTGACAGCTGGCTTTCAGCTCTTGGTGAGGGCAGCAACTGGAAGGGTCCTGCCTCTATTGCTCCTAGTTCCCTGTTCCCAGGGCAGAGATGGCACTAGGTATTTTCCTCTTTAGACCAGAAGGTGGGTAGAGAGTAGTCTCCTCTCGTTTCTCAGGAGTGTCCACACTTCTGAGGGTCTAATTCTCCACCCCCACGGGATTTGGATGCTGGGAGCTGTTTGACCTGTTCAGTTCAGATCTGGGCACAGATCTCCACCTTGCTCCTGCAGATGACTGCTCCTATATTCCTGTGTCCAGAGGCACTATGTGGTTTCCTTTTGGGCCAGGGATGAGGACAAGGCTAGGCAGAAGTGGCAGTCTGTTCTGCCCTGCAGTCTCAGGATTGCCCGCACCTCTTGGTGTTCAGCTCTCTCTCCCATGGGATTTGGGAGCATGGAGCTGTGGGCCAGGATCAGAAAAGTTACAGCCACAGTAAGAAACTGCATTTTTATTGATAAAATAACCAATGATTATGAATTGCTGTTATTCTCATGATAATGGTGTGTGTGTGTGTGTGTGTGTGTGTGTGTGTGTGCATACACCTTCTTTTGATTTTATTTGTAAGGAATTATTTATTTCTTGTGTTTTCATGGGTATAGTCAATATCCTTGAGTTAAAGTTTTCCTTCCAGTATCTTCTATAGGGCTAGATTGTTGAAAGATATTCTTTTAAATTTGGTTTTGTCATGGAATATCCTACTTTCTCCATCTATGGTGAATTTGAATTTTGCAGTGTATAGTAGTTTAGGTTGGTTTTGATGGTTTCACAGATTCTACAAGACATTTGTCTGGGATCATTTCATTTTTAGAGTCTCTATTAAGAATTCAGTATAATTCTGTTAGGTCTCCCTTTGCATGTTACTTGGTATTTCTTCCTTGGATCTTTAAATATTCTTTGTTTGTTCTTTAGGTTTTATGTTTTCATTAATATACAGTGGAAATATTTTCTTTTCTGGCTCAATCTAGTTGGAATTTTGTAAGCTTTGCATATGTTCATAGTCAGTTTTTTCTTTAGCTTGGGGGAAATTTTCTTCTATGATTTGATTGAAAATACTTTCTGGGCATGTAGCTGGCAATCTTCTTTTACTACTATCATTCTTTGGTTTGGTCTTTCATACTGTCCCAGATTTTATTAATGTTTTGTGTCAGAAACTTTTTATATTTATCATATTCTTTACAGATGAATTGATTTATTCTATCATACCTTTTTATGCTTGTGATTATTTCTTTGATATCTTTTAATTTGTAGCTTCTGTTCTTTTACCTAATTGTTTTATCTCCAGGATTTTTATATTTGTGTATTTTTTGTTTGTGTTTGTTGCTGTTTGGTATTTATTTGTTTGCTTACTTATTTACTTATTTATTGCTTTATTTCCATTTTGAGAACTTAAACAGTTTTATTCATTTCCTCGTAAAGTCCTCTATCATCTTTATTGGATTTAAGGTCATTTTTTCATGTTTTAACTATGTTAGCATATATGCGGCTTGCTAGAGTAGAATATCTAGGCTCTGGTGGTGCCATTTTGCCCAAGTTTTTCTTGATTTTGTTCTTAAGCTGCCTTTTACCAAAGTGACTGTCCCAGTTACTGGCAGGCCTCCAGGAATGCAGGCAGAGTTTTGAGCTGCACAATGGAACACAAGAGACCATGTGCAGCTTAGGACCCTTTGGTATGATTTAGAGGGTATTGGTTTGCAGGGACCTTGGAGGTGAGCATTTTTACCTGGTTTCCCCCACTGCATGCAGTCTCAGAGAATGGAGATACAGGGACAAAATGGAACACAGGGGGTAACGTTCAGGTTGCTTTTGCTTGGTGGCCCATGGAGGCAAGCAGTCTGGGGCTGGTTCTTACCAAATTATCCTTGAGCATGTAGGTCTCCAGAAAAGTTGGAAGAGCTCAGGGGACAGGGCATAGATCGTTGGTGATGGGCATATGAGAAATGGAAGGCACACTTTGTGAGGGAGGGGTCCAAATGCTTATCCCTGGTGCTTTCAGGCCTCCAGGAATGCAACTGAGCTATAAGTTGTAAATGGCGCTCCAGCTCAAAACATTTTTTAAATAAAAAATAAAAATCCACTCAAACTAGAAAATTTATGAATATTTGTTTTCTTTTTAAAAAACAGCTTTTCCGATTAGTTTTGTTTGGGAGTCAATAGTGAGTAACATTTTATTCAATAAGTCAGGTATACTTTTAGACATATATCTTTATTGAGGTTATCTACTTGACACTGGACTCTAGAGAACTAATACCTAATTTATCTAAATACCAATGGACATGGAGTAACACAAGAAATGCAAAAATATCATTCTGCATATTTACAGATATTCATATCCATTTTTGGTTCATGCATGCCTAAATCTGGTGTTAAGAATACTGCCATATAAGGGACCAGTTTTTCAGGAAATACTGTATACCTGTGGTGTTCACACCTGCTTCTGCAGTGTTCATTCTCTGTGTTTGTGGTAGCAGTAAGCCAAATCTGGACTCATCAATAGAATCATTGGTGTTGTCTTAAAAATTTACACTTCAAACATTAATTGGGCCTAATTTTGCTGATTTATGTCTGCATCATTAAAATGCAAAGACAATGTTAGTGTGAATGAGGTTTACACTATGTAGATTAAGATAACATATGTTTGCTAGTATTTGCATTTTCTTTCCTATTTCCAGTTTTCAAAAACCTATGGCCCTGTGTTCACTCTGTATTTGGGCTCACAGCCCACTGTCATATTGCATGGATATGAAGCAATAAAGGAAGCTCTGATTGATAACGGGGAGAAGTTTTCTGGTAGAGGAAGCTATCCAATGATTGAAAATGTTACTAAAGGTTTTGGTAAGTAAGTGTACATATTTATGTGTGTGTTGTACCATGTTTATATTAAGATATAAGTTTGAACGAAAGAGGTGGACTTCCTTCTTAAGCACAGTAGGACACCTCTATGGCTTCCATTTTCATCTGTTCCTAGCATCTATTTCCAGTATCTTCTCATTTCTTTAGGCATTGTTTTTAGCAATGGAAACAGATGGAAAGAGATGAGACGATTCACAATCATGACCTTTCGGAATTTGGGAATAGGAAAAAGGAACATTGAGGACCGTGTTCAAGAGGAAGCACAGTGCCTAGTGGAAGAACTGAGGAAAACAAAAGGTAAATACAAATTTATACATTTACATCTTAGTTAGGGTATGCATGGCTAAGTTATGTTGATAATGTTCTATCTAAAACAATTTCATTGTTTTTAATCAGAAATAACAATATATGCTTCATGTAATTTTATGCTGAGTTGTGGAACTATGTAGTCTTATTAGAATAGATGTGGTTTCCCCATTTTGTATCATTTCATCAAAGAATAAATGCTACTGATAAAGGTGGCAGAAGATATTTGCTTACATTTTCTTGAACTACAGATAAATTACACTGTATTAACTACAGATTCATTCCAACATCAAACTAAATGGAGGGAAACTTGAAGAAATCCCACTAAAATTAGGGACTATCCAAGGTTGCCCACTCACTCTACATTTTCAATATAGTAGTTGGAGTCCTAGCAAGAACAATTAGACAATTAAAAGAGGTTAAAGGGATACAAATTGGAAAAGAAGATGTCAAAGTATCATTATGTGCAGATGATATGATAATACAAATTAAGTGACCCCAAAACTTCCATGAGAGGAATGCTAAACTGATAAACAATTTCAGCAAAGGAGTTACGTATAAAATTAACTCAAACAAATCAGTAATCTTCCTCTACTCAAAGGATAAACAAGCTGAGAAAGAAATTAAGGAAAAGACACCCTTTACAATATTCACAAATAATATAAAATACCTTGGTGTGACTCTAATCAAGGAAGTGAAACATCTGTATAACAAGAGCTTCAAGTCTCTAAAGAAAAAAGTTGAAGTTCTCAGAAAATGAAAACATATCTCATGCCCATGGATTGGCAGGGTTAATATAATGAAAATGGCCATTTTTCTGAAAGCAATCTACAGATTCCATTCAATCTCCAGCAAAATTCAAAGTCAATTCTTCATCCACCAAACCCAGTCACTACTGCTGATACCAAGAAGTGCTTGCTGACAGGAGTCTGATAGAGGTCTCCTGAGAGGCTCTGCTATATCCTTACTAATACAGATGATGATGCTTGCAGCTAACCACTGGACTGAGCACAGGGATTCCAATGGAGGAGTTAGAGTAAACACTGAAGAAGTTGAAGTGGTTTGCAACCTGATAGGAAGAACAACAATATCAACTAACACTAACTAGACCTCTCAGAGCTTCAGGGACTAAACCACCAACCAAAGTGTTGGGAGACATTTAATGACTGCTTCGATTTCTTAGGGGTTACAGAACTATTTGGATTGTTTATCTGACCCTGATTAAACTTTGGTACCTGGTATCTGTCTATAGAATTGTCCATTTCATCCAGATTTTCCAGTTTTGTTGAGTATAGTCTTTGGTAGTAGGACCTGGTAATTTTTTGAATTTCCTCAGTTTCTGTTATGTCTCCCTTTCCATTTCTGATTTTGTTAATTTGTATACACTGTCTGTTCCCTCTGGTTAGCCTGGCTAAGTATTTATCTATCTTGTTGATTTTCTCAAAGAACTAACTTGTGGTTTTGTTGATTCTTTGTATAATTATTTTTGTTTCAACATGGTTGATTTCAGCACTGAGTTTGATATTTTCTACATTCAACTTCTCCTGGGTGTATTTGCTTATTTTTTCTAGAGTTTTCAGGTATGCTATCAGGCTTGTTGGATACATTATATATGATTTTACAACCAAACAGCTCTGCCAAGGGTCATGCAGGAGAAATGACAAATGGCTTTAGAATTTATGTAATTCAGTCCATGGGTTACCATAGCACTATGGGAGGGCCTTTTTGTGTCACAGCCCTGAGACCTATGTGTCCCGTGGACATTATGCTGTTATGGAGTTCTGCTCTGTTTGTTGCACTCTTAGTTTAAGAGTTATATGAAAACTTTAAGCAGGCTTCCATTCCCTCACTGGGAAGTCTTGGTGGCATTCACAATATTAGTGCCTGATTTATTTTTGGCATTACTACTGGAACACTACCTTAGAGAAGAACTTAGAGATTTAGATTGTGAACAATGACTACCACCCTTAGAAAACTTTGGGAAAAATAAGTCAGTTAAGCTTGGTTGAGATAATTTTTATTACTGTTTCCTATGTAAAAAATCTTAGGGAACAGTGTGAAGTTCAGAAAGGTACACTTTTAGTTAAGCTAGGGACCTTTTATGGTCAGGGAACAAGAACAGTGTCATTATTCTCTGATGTCATTACATCTCATTGAGGATGGACTGGTGATAACTGATTTCATATATCATATTTTGCATTCAGCTTTCCGATATGATTTATTAACTATTGTTGATGAGTAGATGTACATTTTGAGGATTTAAGACAGCTATGACTGTGAGTAAGAGAGCTGAACACCCAAAGTGCAGACCATCCTGAGACCTCAAAGCAGACTGCCACTTCTACCCACTTTTGCCAATATTGCTTTTTCAAGAGGAAACTTGATAGTGCCTCTGGACACAGGAATATAGGAACAATCAGCTGCATATACCTGCCATTCTGGTCTTTGCCCAGAACTGAACTGAACTGGACAAACAGTTCCCTGAACCCAATCCCTCAGGGGAGAGAGTTGGACCTACAGAAGTGCAGACACTTCTGAGAAATCAGAGGAGACTACTCTCTGCCCACATACCCCACCCAAGAGGGAATCACGTAGTGCCAGCTGTGCCTGCTGGATGCAGGGAACTAGGAGCAGTCAGGCACAGGACCCTTCTGATTCTTGCCTTCGTCGAGAACTGAAAGACAGTAACCAGGAGCACCTACACACCTGAGAGCAGAGGTAAGACCTATTTTTCTGCTCCAAGTGACCTGCCTGGTAGACTCGAGACACACAGAGGCAGAATTCCAAATCCAAACAACCCTGAGATTCCACCTCACACCAGTCAGTCTAAGATGAAAAACTCAGGTGATAGCAGACGCTGGCAAGAATGTGGAGAAAGAGGAATACTCCTCCATTTTTGGTGGGACTGCAATCTGGTTCAACCACTCTTGAAATTAGTCTGGAGGTTTCTCAGAAAATTGGACATGGCACTTCCTGAGGAGCCAGCTATACTTCTGCTGGGCATGTACCCAAAAGATGCTCCAACATACAACAAAGACACATGCTCCACTATGTTTACAGCAGCCTTATTTCTAACAGAAGCTGGAAAGAACCCAGATGCCCTTCAAAGGAATGTATTAAGAAATTGTGGTACATCTACACAATGGACTATTACTCAGTAATCAAAATCAATGACTTCATGAAGTTCATAGGCAGATGGAATGAACTAGAAAATATCATCCTGAGTGAGGTACCCCAATCACAGAAAAACACGTATGGTATGCACTCAGTGATAAGTGGATATTAGCCAAAAATCTCGAATTACCCACGATGCAATCCACAGACCACAGGAAGCTCAAGAAGAAGGATGACCAAAATGCAGATGCTATCACTCCTTCTTAAGAGGGGTAGCAAAAATGTCCATAGGAGGGGATATGAAGGCAAAGTTCACAGCAGTGACTGAAAAATGGCCATTCAGTGCCTGCCCCATATGTGACCCATATGTATACAGCCGCCAAAGCTAGATAAGATTGATGACGTTATGAAGAGCATGTTGAAAGTGATTGCATATACATCTCTCCTGAGATACACAACCAGAGTATTTCAATTACAGAGGTGAAGGCTAGCAACAAACCACTGAACTGAGAATGGTGCCCCCTTTGGGGGAATTAGACTAAGGGTTGAAAGAGCTGAAGGGTCTTCAAACCCATAAGTACAGCAATGCCAACCAACCAGCAATTCCAGGGATTAAACGACCATCCATATACTGATCCAGGGCTCTGACTGAATAAGTAGCAAAGAATAGCTTTGTTGTGGCACCAGTGGAAGGGGAAGCCCTTGGTCCTGCCAAGGGTAGACTCCCGGTTCAGGGGAATGTTGGGGGGGTTATAAGGGGTGGTTGATTGGGGAAACATCCTTATGGTGGAGAGAGAATGGGAGGGTGATTATGGACAGGAAACCGGGAAAGGGAATAACATTTGAAATGTAAATGAAGAAACATGTCTAATAAAAAAGATAGATATGACTGATTTTTATATAAAAGTTTAGATTTGTGATTATGATTTTACAGGATTACTTTTAAAGATAAATAGTATTGTAATACTTCTTTCTTTATAACAGCAAATTGCTGCCTTCCAGTAAGAGAAAAAACCATGAGAAACTCTCTTGCTTGCTTACATTTTGTTAAACTATAGATGTTGCTTGTTTATGAATGCATATGATTTTTTAAGATTAATTTGATCTTTACATGTGCTATGTAATATTATATTTCCTAAAGTTAGGAGAAAACATACTGTTTCTTCATAATCATTCACCAGAAGAAAACTAACATGTAATCACATTATAATTATATACTGCTTGAAAGATTTTGCTGGGATATATGAGCTGTAGAAGAAAGAATAAACTAAGATAGGGTGTGGCTAGAACATTGTTTCTCTCATACATCAACTATGTGTATGTGAATGGTTTGGCATGGACATTGCCTCTCACAGCCATCAGCTGTAAGTGTGTGTGTGTAGAGTTTGTGCAAATGGGACTTGGAACATTGTTCCTTCCATCCACCAGTTGTGTGTATGTATGTATGTATGTATGTATGTATGTATGTATGTATGTATGTGTGTGTGTCTATGTATGTATGTATATATGTATGTATGTAATACTTGGACTTTGCATGCTGGAGCTTTTTTCTAACCATTCAATAGGTGAATATTTATTTGTCTGTCTGATCATCTGTATGCGTGTGTGTATGTTTGTATGTATATACGCAAGCATATTTGTGTGTATGAAGTTGGACTCTGCTTTTTGATTTGTCCATTCTATCTGTGAGTGTGTGTGTGTGTGTGTGTGTGTGTGTGTGTGTGTGTATGAACTTTCTCTTTCATCCTCTTTCTCTCTGACCCCAAGGAGTTAAAAGAGTTCATAGGGTTTTTTTTTTGTTTGGCTGTTTTTTTTGGGGGGGGAGGACTGGCAATATAGAGTGCCAGACCCAGCCAATTAAGCTCCCTTCCTTCAGCAAATATGTCTGCTGAGCAACTTCTCTAATCTGCCTTTAGCAGCAGCCCCTGTAGGTATCTCGATCAACCCTTGTCAGTGACTTTAAGCACTGACCTCCAATGGTTCAGTTTACCCACCATGTGGATGACAAAGCCAGTCACTAGCAATTAACAACTTATGAAACCAATAAGTGGGCTTATCATTACAGAGGTTAATTTTCCTCACCCCATCAGTCATATATAGCTCTCTGTCTAAGGGTAGCGTCTGAGCTTTTTATCTTCCCACATTAACACTCCTAATGATTCAGTCATTTTTCTAATTATTTTTGCAGCCATTTCCAGGACAAGTTTTCACAATAGATTTCATGCTATTCTTGTTCTTACAATGTTTCTGCCTCCTCTTCTGCATGTTCCCTGATCTACAAATGCAGAAGTTGAGACTTAGATGTGTTGGTTGAAGTTGATATCCCTACAATCTGTTGATATCTGCATTGTATCCAATTGTGCCTTTCTGTGATGGTCCCACATATGCTCTAAGAAGAGATATCTTTTATAAGGTGTGGCAGCTATACTTTTAGAGGAATTTGACACTTCCTCTTCCAGAAGCTAATAATTGCAAATAATTCCTTCACTATGTACAGCACATCATGCCCAGCTACCGTTTTAGGATGTGTTATGACTTTGGCTTGCACAGGTCTTGCTCATCCTATTATATTTGCTGTGACTTCATATGTGCAGCTGTCCTGCTGTGCCCAGAAGACATTTTTTCCTTGTGGTTATCCACCACCTTTCTGTTCCCTATTTCTCAATGTTCCCTGAATCTTTCAAGGAAGGAGGATAATACATAAGTTATATTTAGGACTGAACATTTTGAAGTCTCTTATTCTTTGCTCTGTGTTCTCTTGTTGTCTCTGTGTTGGTCATCATCTACTATAAACAGAAGCTTCTCTGACAGTGGTTAAGAAATGTCATGTATGTGTGGCATTCTTCTAGAGTACAATTGACATATTATAGACAGCCATACTTTTAAAGAAAGTCAAATAATTCTGTCTTAAGAACCAAGAAGTGCCAGTAATTCTTGACTATTGGTGGAACTTTGGAGCCTTCTCCCCTCTCCATCCTTTATGATCTAGTCGTATTCATTCCAGAGATTCAGGGACATTTTAATTAATAAAAATCAAGAAATATAATCAATTTAATTATTTCTTCTTTTATATACTCAGAATTCTGACGTATGTTCTAATAAAATACATATGACATCCCAGATCTTTTTTTTTTTTAAAGATTTATTTATTATATTTATATTACACTGTAGCTGTTCAGACACACCAGAAGAGGGCATCAGATCTTATTACAGATGGTTATAAGCCACCATGTGGTTGCTGGGATTTGAACTCAGGACCTTCGGAAGAGCAGTCAGTGCTCTTAACCACTGAGCCATCTCTCCAGCCCGACATCCCAGATCTTTAAAAATGCACAGAGAAGCTGTGGAAATATTTTCAAACTAAATCATTTTTTAAATTAAATGTCAACTATTTCAACTAACTCTGCTGCCTGCCATTTCTACACAAGTTAACTCTTTGTGAGTGTTTGTCTGAAAAAAGATTTTTCTTTTCCTACTACAGTGGATGGTACTACTCAACAAGTTTCTGAAGGAAAAATTTGATTAGCCATTTGATTTCTAATGATTTTTAAGTTAGTCTTCCAAATAAAGAGAAAGGAAAGAACGAAAAATCAAATTTAACCTGTGGGTAGCATGTATACACTCTTGAAAATTCCCAAATGTTTATCTTCCACTCCTTTTTGGTAAATTAAAACATTACTTGACAATATAGAATATAATTATGTTTTAAAAGTCCAGTATACTAACAGCAATTGTAAGGATTTTATTTTATTTAAATGTTCATTAATTTATTCAGAAAAGTGGTAATTTAATGATCCCTATGTGAAGTCTTCAGACTTAAATTAAGGATCACCTGGAAAATAAAGACTACTGATCATTTGATCAAAAAAATTCTCTATAGAAAGGACATCAGAAGAAACTTCCCTGAGAGACGGCTTATCACCTAGGAGAGTATGTTTCTCCAGAGGAGCAGCAATGGGTTCCCAGCAACTATATAAGGTAGCTCCATGACATATGACATGCTCTCCAGATCTCCCTAAGTATAAACACACACACACACACACACACACACACAACACAACACACACACAGACACACACACACAACACAACACAATGCTTCTGTGATGTATTCACAGAACTAAAAAAAGAATTTTCTTATGAATTTTGAACCTGTAAGATTATTGACATCAATGTGATGCATAATTTTAAGCATTATATTTACACAGAAATTTGATGATGATGATTTTTGAAAATGTTTACAAAAGTATAAATCTCGTTTTCCCCCAGACATTTTGTGTAGAGTGTGATTGAACATGCTTGTTATTTAGTTCTCTTGTAAAAAAGATCAATACTAATAGTATATATAGTGAGGGTTTCATAAAGACCCTTATTGTAGTGTACCATGTGCTTTGAACATGCTCACATACCATCACCTTTCTGGAAATTCTATTTCAGTTTTTCCTATTCCTTCCTTCTCCAGAATTGTTACTTAAATATTTGTGTTTATTTTTAGTTTCTTTATATAAATGCTTACCTACAAATATAGGAGTGCACCACTAGCATGCTTGGTGGTCACAGAAGTAAGGAAAGTGTGTCTGGTGATCCCCCTAACTATGCAGTTTTGAAACCAATTCTCCATTCTTTCCAATGTCTTTCTGAGGGTTCTCGGGTATCTATATGCGATCCTTTCTGTTTATCTCTCAGAATCATGTCTACAGCTGAGATAAAGACCTAGTACTGACACTTCTCTTTTCCATAACTTGGGTACCATTAGCTAAAAATGTCTACCTATGGACTGTCTTATCTTCTAGCACCTTGTGTTGTTGAGTTCCTTTGTGAAATTTCTTAATCTTTGCCCTAAGCACCCTGAAACTTTGGCCTATGGTACAAAATTGTGAATGCAAGACATGGCACTCAGCAAAATATATTGCTTTCAGGTGACAAAATGAATATAGAAGTCTCTATCAATTCTTTCATGTTTTTTCCCCTCCTAGAATATGTACGGTAAAATTTTATATTTAATTTAGTCATATCAACAAATCCACAGAGAACTGGCTGTTCTTGGAGTTGCACCATCTTCTTGTATAGCAAGGAGCAGTTCTCATCATGGTTTTTCCTCTCATACGGAAACCACCTGTAGTGTGGTCCTCTCCTCCTTTTTTGGATCAATAGTTGCTTTTTTGATTTATTGATTGTGGATACACAACTTCCAGGTATACACTTTTCTATTTCCTTCTGAGTATCAAATAGCCTATAGGCAGTGAAGTAAGATAAAATTCTGCTCTGAATCTCTGAATACATGAAAATTTTATTATAACGTTTTTGTTTCCTTTCAGTACAGAAGAGAGTTAAAACTGTTGAATTGGTATAATAGATGTTCCTTAAGAGTTTTAAACCTGTAAGATCATATACCTCAATATGATGCAAAATTGTAAGCACTATATCAGCACAGAAATTTGATGATATTGGAAAATATTTACAAACCTATAAATTTTGCTTCTCCCCAGAAAAATCACCTCAGGTTTAAGATCAAAGAGATATGTGAATTTTATATATAATAAATTCTTAGCTACTAGGAAAATTGTAGGCAAGATATGATTTAAAACTCCTAAAGAATATTTACCTTTTAACAGAAACAACGTGTCTTATTTGTCTATTTTAATGGTATTTTTCTAATTTTTTCTAAATCTTCAGGCTCACCCTGTGACCCCTCCTTGATCCTGAACTGTGCTCCATGCAATGTCATCTGCTCCATTACTTTCCAGAGTCATTTTGATTATAAAGATAAGGAAATGCTTACGTTCATGGAAAAAGTGAATGAGAATCTCAAGATTATGAGCTCCCCATGGATGCAGGTGATGTCAATATTTTTTTACCTTGTGAGAACACAAATGATACTTTACTGGCACAGATCTAATTCAATATTTCCCAAAAAGTGATGTGATAAGACACCTTGGTTCTGACCAATGTATTATGTAAAGAATATTCATTGATCTTCCCATGAATGGACAGAGAACTGTTGGTATAAAGCACAACATTTAATACACTTAAAGTGTGCCCAATAAATCACAGGACATTATTCAATGCAACATTCTTGTTGTCTTTAAACTACTAAGCAATGCTCATCATATTTCTGGACAGAAATACCTTAGTTTAGAATCAATATTCTCGTAAGGAGAAAGAATATCAGTGGCAATGAAATCTGCCTTGAAAGCATGTTTATTTTCAATGCTTTGATTTTTGAGCCACAATCCTAGTGATGAGGTGACAGGTAGAAATAGAATATGAATAGTTCAATGCTGTGTAGACCACAAATGTCCTTACATGGTTGTCATAGCTCGAATTAGCATCTCCTGAATTCTGCATAATAACTTTGTGGTCATAGAGAATCTTGTAAGTGGTATGATGTACATTTGCATTCAAGGCTCTTAGGAACCCCAACCACTTCTGAATATTCACTCTTTGCTGAGACTGGTTTTAGGAAGTTAAATATACCTTTTGTTCTGTAAATCAAGTCACTTAACACTTCCCTTCTGCTACCATCTGAATACTATAAATGGCAATAATTAACATATCATATTTCAAACTCAATAATGTGGAAACTTATGATCTTTGATCAATTGGTCAGGAATTTTTCACCCAATTCTTTCTATACTCAGAGGGCATTACATTATTCCGTGCCTGAAATGAAATACATTTCTTTATGTTAGACAACATTTTTATTCATGTCTGCATTCATAAACCCATGCTGGACAT
Source organism: Rattus norvegicus (assembly GCF_021556685.1). Taxonomy (NCBI): domain Eukaryota; kingdom Metazoa; phylum Chordata; class Mammalia; order Rodentia; family Muridae; genus Rattus; species Rattus norvegicus. The sequence continues at coordinate 250,572,629 of NC_141534.1, forward strand.
TGTATATATTTTAGATATGTGCATTTCTTCAAATCTATCCATTGAAAAGGATTCTTTGGCAAATGTATAATGAATATCATTTTGTATCTGTGTAGTAAATTAGCACAGAGGGTGCTTTTCTTTATCTTAGCTAGTTCCCCAACAATGACACAGATAGATCAAGACAGTTTCCAAGTTAAAACATAATATCTAGCATTAAAATTATATTCTAATTCTCTAATCAAATATGTCTGTCTACCAGCAAAATCCCCAACCATTTGAATTTTTGGATTGGTTTGACTATCTGGAATCCAAATGTATATTGCTTTTTATGTCTGTCTAGATCCCTTCCTCATGCTGAATCCTCTCTTCCTTTCTCTTCCTTATCCCCTGGCTGGTAAAAGTCCTGCCCTATACTTTCTATTGCCTAGTTATTTCCAGCTTTTATGGACAAGTCAGAGAATAAATGATGAACCTTGTTTACACAAACCTCATACAAGAGTTGCTTAACATAAGCAGTATAATGCTGTCTCAGATTGAAACAAGAGAGTAGGATAGGGTCATCAGCATTTGAGTGATAGAAGGATACATTTTACAGAGTACACAATATATTATGCCTATAGTCAGGGACTGAATAGATGCATCAGTGCTTAAGGTTGTGTGTTACCTTCCAAAGGATCTGAGTCCAATCTTCAGTACTCATGCCAGGTGGTTCACAACCACTAGTTTCAGAGGCTCTAATACATCTGGCCTTCAAAGGCACCCATCCATATATCATACACTTGCATGTGTATGTATAGACACACACAGATACACAAGCACAAACAATGACACACAGGTACACAAATACATACACATATTCACACACATACACGCACACATAAATAAAATTAAAGCAACACATATTAACAAAATAAATTATTGGTCTGGTTTTATAGGTCTGCAATAGTTTTCCTTCACTCGTTGACTATTTTCCTGGAACTCATCACAAAATAGCAAAAAATATTAATTATATGAAAAGCTATTTGTTGAAGAAAATAGAAGAACACCAGGAATCATTGGATGTTACAAACCCTCGTGATTTTGTTGATTATTACCTGATTAAACAAAAACAGGTAAAATGTTAATATAAGATTATTTTATTTTTCAAACATTTTCTGGTTTGTTGAACATTGAAACGTTTGTCAGAGATGTTTGACGTCAGTATACTTTGAAAAAGATTTCTGTATATGTTATATGTTAGAATGTAGCATGCAGATACTTGTGATATTAAGGGAATTTGTTAATCAGAGCACATTAACTCCACTGTAGTTGTGGAGAAAACAAGCCAAAGGGCAGATAAGATTAGAAAAATGTAAAAAAAAGTGTGGATGCTACAGTCCTACTCAGTAGGGGAAGAGAATAATCTCTGGGAAGTAGAGGGAGACAGGTATCTGGGAGGGAGAGAGGAGGGTGAGGGGAAAGTGAGGGCAGTTCAGATAAGGGAGGAGATTGGGAAGAAGTACAAAGAATCAAAATTTGAAGGTAAATGTGTAGAAATGGGGGAGGGGGAACTGGGGAGTAGCCACTTGAAAGTCCCAGATGCCAGGGACACAAGAGGTTTCCAGGACCCTACAGGTAGGACATTAGGCAAAATACCCAACAAAGGGGAGATAGAACCTATAGAGACCATATCCAGTGGATAAGTATGGCCCCAGGTTGAGGGATGGGACCACCCACCCACCTCAAAAATATTAATCCAGAATTCCTCCTGTCAAAAGGAAATGAAGGGACAAAGGGTGGAGCAGAAACTGAAGGAAAGGCCATCCAGAGACTGCCCTACCTAGGGATCCATCCCATCGGCTGACACCAAACCCAGACACTATTGCTGATGCCAAGAAGTGTTTCCTGAGAGAAGCCTGTTATAGCTGTCCCCTGAGAGGCTCTACAAGAACCAGACAAATACAGATGCAGATGTATACAGTCAAATATTAGACTACACATAGGGACCCAAATGGAGAAGTTAGGGCAAGGACTATAGGAGCTGAAGGGGTTTGCAACCTTATAAGAACAACAAGAATATCAACCAAACAACCCCACTAAGAGTTCCCAAGGACTAAAACACCAACCAAAGAGTATACAGGGGGTACCTATGACTCCAGATATGTAGCAGAAGATTGATTGATTTATCTGGCATCACTGGGAGGGTAACCTCTTGGCCCTCTAGAGTCCTGATGATTCTTGGTGATGGAATGCTAGGGTGCTGAGGCAGGAGTAGGTGGGCAGGTGGAGGAGGACCCTTATGGAAGAAGGGAGGTGGGAGGAGTGGATATGTGGCTTATGGAGGGGAAACAGAGAAGGGGGATAACATTTGCAATGTAGATAGGTAGAATAACAATAAAATGAAAAAAATTCTAATCAAGTAAAAAGCAACCAACTGTCATGGAAGTATGCATATTGGCACCATAAATGCACATATTGTGTGGCTAGATTTCCTGCATGTCTAGCGGATTAAACTTTATCTAGCTATATTGTTTATTTTATAATGATAGGTATAGAAGCTAATTTCTGAACGACTGAATGGTATATGAAAAGGCATGTTGTGGGAAGAGTTAGTGTATCAAAGAGCAAGACTTTGAGTATAACCTCAAGTTAATATTCACCAGAAGTGATTGAAGAGTGGTATCTGTTGCTTATCCTGGTAGCATGGACTGTGTTCGCACCATACAGTTTGTGCAAAAGACATTTCTCAACTGAATTTTCTTCAGACTCTGTATAAATGTGTTGACAATAGATTTTTGGGGTTGTTTGTGCACATCGATTCTGCTCCACTGATCTTAACTTTCTTTTGCTAGTCCACCACCATGATTTCTTCACTCCTGTAATTGTATAGCAGTACTTACTATCCAAGTGTTTAATGTCTTTGATTTTGCTGTAATTTGATTTCTCTTGAATGACTATTTTGTCACATCTGTGTCCTTTAAATTTGTATTCTTGTAAGATTATAATTCAGAAAGTCAGATCAGGATGTTTAATTGGTACCTCAGGGCAATAACCCTGTTTCTTTTATTTTATGGTGGTATTTTATGTGCCTACAAAACACTGCAAGTGCCAGTTTCTGCTGTTTGGAGAGCATCTTATCACTATGTAACCACTTATGAAAACCCCTGATGTCCTGTGATGTCTTGTAGATTTTATTTTATTTCTTATTTTGTTATTTTGCGTTTAGGTTCTTCTAAGTGTCTCTTGGCAGTAACTTCTGTGGCACAGTTCAGATTCCCCTGGGACAACTCTCAGCAGCAGTCTTCTCTTCTACTCTCTGATCCTACTCTTTTGTCTCTTGGTCTATTCTCCTGTTTAGTCTGCAATCTTCTATTTTTTATTTTTATTTTACTGGGTTTTTAATTTACATTTCAAATGTTATTCCTTTTCCTGGTTTCAGAGATATAAGCCCCCAATAGTATTCCCCTGCCCTTCTTCTATGAGAGTGCTCCCCTCCCCATCCACTCCCTCCCTTCATGCAAGCCCCCACCACCCCATGATATTTCCCTACACCGGGGGTCAAGGGCTTGGCAGGATCAAGGGCTTCTCCTTCCACTGGTGCCCAACAAGGGCATTCTCTGCTAAATATGCAGCTGGAGCCATGGGTCAATCCGAATATGTTCTTTGGGTAGTGGTTTAGTCCCTGGAAATTCTAGTTGGTTAGCAGTGTTGTTCTTCTGGGGTTGCAAGTCCCTTCACCTCTTTCAATCCTTTCTCTAATTCTTCCAACGGGGGACCTATTCTCAGTTCAAAGGTTTACTGCTAGAATTTGCCTCTGTATTTGCCATGCACTTACTGTATCTCTCTGGAGACATCTATATCCAGTTCCTGTCAGCATGCACTTCTTAGCTTCATCAATCTTTTCTAGTTTTGGTGGCTGTATATATATGGGCCACCAAACTTTGATTCCATATCCCCTCCTATGAATATTTTTGTTCCTCCTTTTAAGGAGTGAAATATCCCTACTTTGGTAACCGTTCTTCTTGAGCTTCATATGGCCTGTGGATTGTATCTTGGATAATTTGAGCTTTTGGGCTAATATCCACTTACATAATGTGCATTTTTTTTGGTTGCGTTACCTCACTCAGGATGATATTTTCAAGTTTAATCCATTGGCGGGTGAATTACTTGAAGTCATTGTTTTTGATAGCTGAACAGTACTCCATTGTGTAGATGTACCACGTTTTCTGTATCTATTCTTCTGTTTAACAGCATCTGGGTTCTTTCCAGCTTCTGGCTATTATAAATAAGGCTGCTATGAACATAATGGAACATGTGTTTGTGAATTGGTTTGGAATTTTGATGAGAATTGCATTGAATCTGTAGATTGCTTTTGTCAAAAGGGCCATTTTTACTATACTAATTCTGCAAATCCATGAGCATGGGAGGTCCTTCCATCTTCTGAGATCTTCTTCAATTTCTTTCTTCAGAGACTTGAAGATCTTCTCATACAGATCTTTCATTTCCTCGGTTGGAGTCCCTCTGAGGTATTATGGTATTTGGGACTATTGTGAAGGGTGTCAATTCCCTAATTTCTTTCTCAGCCTGTTTATTCTTTGAGTAGAAGAAGGGTCCTGATTTGTTTGATTTAATGTTATACCTACCCACTTTGTTTTTCAGGATTAGTAGTTCTCTGGTGGAACTTTTGAGGTAGCTTAAGTATACTACCATATCATCTGCAAATAGTGATATTTTGACTTCTTTCTTTCCTATTTTTCATCCCTTTGACCCCATTTCGTTGATGTTCCTTGAATTCCTGAACTTCCCAGGTCTTTTATCATGAAGGGGTGTTGAATTTTGACAAATGCTTTCTCAGCATCTAATGAGATGATCATGTGATTTTTATCTTTGAGTTTGTTTATGTGGGGGATTACGTTGATGCATTTCCATATATTGAACTATCCCTGCATCCCTTAGATGAAGCCTACTAGATTGTGATGAATGATAGTTTTGATGTTTTCTTGGATTCGTTTTGCAAGAATTTTATTGAGTATTTTTGTGTCAATATTCATAAGGAAAATTGTCTGAAGTTCTCTTTCTTTGTTGGGTCTTTGTGTGATTTAGGCATAAATATAACTGTGCCTTCATAGAAAGAATTTGATAGTGTTCAGTCTGTTTCTATTTTCTGTAATAGTTTTGACAGTATTGGTATTAGGTCTTCTACGAGGTCTAATAGATGTGTGCACTGAACCCATCTGGTTCTGGTCCCTTTTTGGTTGGGAGACTTTTGATAATTGCTTTTATTTCTTTAGGAGTTATGGGGGTTATTTAGGTAGTTTATCTGTTCCTAATTTAACTTTGGTAGCTGGTATCTGTCTAGAAAATTGTCCATTTCAGTCAAATTTTCCAGTTTTGTTGAATATAGGCTTTTGTAGTAGGATCTGATGGTTTTTTGGATTTCCTCCAATTCTGTTGTTTTTGTCTCCCTTTACATTTCTGATTTTGTTAATTTTGATATGCTATCTTTGCCTTCTGGTTAGTCTGGCTAAGGGTTTATCTATCTTGTTGATTTTCTCAAAGAATCAGCTCCTGGTTTTCTTGATTCTTTGTATAGTCCTTGTTTTCTGTTTGATTTCAGCCCTGAATTTGAGTATTTCCTGTCTTCCTGGGTGTATTTGCTTCTTTTTGTCGTAGAATTTTTGGTGTGCTTTCATTGTGTCTCATAAGTTTGGGTATGTTGTGCCTTCATTTTTATTAAATTCTAAGAAGTCTTTAATTTCTTTCTTTATCTCTTCCTTGACCATGTTATCATTGACTGGAGAGTTGTTCAACTGCCACGTACATGTGGGCTTTCTCTTGTCTTGTTGTTATTGAAGACCAGCCTTAGTCCATGGTGATCTCATAGGATGCATGGGATTATTTCTACCTTCTTGTATTTGTTAAAGACTGTTTTGTGGCCAATTATATGGTCAATTTTGGAGAAGGTACCATGATATGCTGAGAAAGTGGTATATCCGTTTTTTTTTTTTTTTTTTAGGATGAAATGTTCTATAAATATCTGTTAATTCCATTTGGTTAATAACTTCTGTTAGTTTCTCTGTGTCACTGTTTAATTCTGTTTCCATGATTCCTCCATTGATGAGAGTGGTGTGTTGAAATCTTCTAGTATTATTGTGTGAAGCATAATGTGTGATTTCTTTTATGGATGTAGGTAATCTTGAATTTGGAGCATAAATATATAGGATTGAGAGTTCATCTTGGTGGATTTTTCCATTGAGGAATCTGAAGTGTCCTTCCTTAACTTTTTTGATATCTCTTGTTTGAAAGTTGATTTTATTTGATATTAGAATGGCTATTCCAGCCTATTTCTTCAAACAATTTTTATTGGAATTTTACCTCTTACTCTGAGGTATTGTCTGTCTTTGACTCTGAGATGTATTTCTTTTATGTAGCAAAATGCTGTGTCTTGTCTGTTAGTCTATATCTTTTTGTTGGGGAATTGAGTCCATTGATGTTACAAGATATTAAGGAATAGTGATTGTTGCTTCCTGTTATTTTGTTGTTAGAGGAAAAATTATTTTTGTGTGTCTCTCTTATTTCAGTTTCATTGCAAGATTAATTTCTTATATTTTCTAGGGTGCAGTTTTCCTCCTTGTATTGGGGTTTTATGTCTATTATCTTTTTGTAGGGCTGGATGTATAGAAAGATATTGTGTAAATCTATTTTTGTCATGGAATGCTTTTGTTTTTCCACCTACATTAATTGAGAGTTTTGCTGGATATATTAGCCTAGCATGGCATCTTTGTTTTCTTATGGTCTGTATGACATCTGCCTAGGATTTTCTTGCTTTCATAGCCTCTGGCGAGAAGTCTGAAATAATTCTTATAGGTTTGCCTCTATATGTTACTTGACCTTTTTCCCCTACTCCTTTTAATATTATTTCTTTGCTTTGTGCATTTTGTGTTTAAATATTATGTGATGGGAGAAATTTCTCTTTTGTTTCAATCTATTTGGAGTTCTGTAGGCTTCTGGTATTTTTATTGGCATCTCATTCTTTAGGTTAGGGATGTTTTCTTCTATAATTTTGATGAAGATATTTACTGTCCCTTTAATTTGGGAGTCTTCACTCTCTTCTATACCTATTATTCTTAGGTTTGATGCTTTCATTGTGTCCTGGATTTCCTGGATGTTTTGGGATAGGAACATTTTGCATTTTACATTATCTTTGATTTTCTTGCCAATGTTTTCTATAGTATTTTCTGCCCCTGAGATTCTCTCCTTTCTCTCTTGTATTCTATTGGTGATGCTTGCACCTATGACTCCTGATCTCTTCCCTAGATTTTCTATCTCCAGTGATGTCTCCCTTTGTGCTTTTTTATTGTTCTTATTTCCATTTTTTTAACCCTGGATGGTTTGTTCAATTCCTTCACCCGTTTGGTTGTGCTTTCCTGAAATTCTTTAAGGTATTTTTGTGTTTCCTCTTTAATTCCTTCTACTTATTATTCGTCTTGCCCTGCATTTCTTTAAGGGCATTCTTTATGTCCTTCTTAAAGTTCTTTATTATCATCATAAAATTTAGTTTTAAATCTAAGTCTTGCTTTTCTGGTATGGTTGGATATCCACAACTTGCTTTGTTTGGAGTACTGTGCTCTGAAGATGCCTGGTAGTCTTAGATTCTGTTGCTTAATCTCCTTTGCTTGCCTCTCACCATCATTTTGTCCCTGGTGTTAGCTTGACTTGCTGTCTCTGACAGTGGCTTGACCTCCCTGTTGGCCTGTGTGTCAGCACTCCTGTAGACCTGTTTTCTTTCATCCTGATCTGGGAACATAGAGCTCTGCTCTCCATTGTATAAGTGCTCCTCATGACTGGCTTTCTACTCTCCATGCAGGCAGAATCCAAAAAGGTCCTGCCTCTGACTGCTCCCAGGTTCCTGTGCCCAGTGGGCACAGATGGCACTAGGCAATTTCCTCTTGGGTCAGAAATGTGGGCAGAAAGTAGTTGTTTCCTCTGATTTCTCAGGAGTGTCCACACTTCTGAGGACCCTGCTCTCTTACCTAGGGAATTTGGGTGCAGTGAACTGTGTGAACTGTTAAGTTCAGTTCCTGGCACAGGCAGAAACCTCTGTTCCTGCTGCTGACTGTGCCTATATTCTTGTATCTAGAAGTACCATGCAGTTTCCTCTGAGTCCAGGTATGTGAACAGAAGTGTGCAGAAGTGGAGGTCTGTTCTGAGGTCTCAGGATTATCTGTGCTTCTGGGGTTTCAGTTGTGGCATCGGTTCAGTTCAGTTCTGGGAACAGTCAGAAACTAGAAGTGCACTGTTCCAGAGTACCTCTGCCTTTGTGTGTCCTGAGTTTACCAGGCAGGTTGCTTGGAGCAAAAAGATGGTCTTACCTCTACTCTTCGGTGTTTAGGCAATCTTGGGAACAGGCAGAAACCTGAAGGGTCCTGCCCCTGACTGCTTCTAGGTCCCTTTGCCCGGAGGTCACTGATGGCACTAGGTGATTTCCTCTTGGGTCAGGAATGTGGGCAGAAAGTGGTTGTCTCCTCTGAGTTCTCAGGAGTGTCTACACTCTGAGGGCCCACTTTCGCCCCCACAGGATTTGGGTTCAGGGATCTGTGGGACATGTTCAGTTTTCTAGTGTCCAATATTACTAGTCAACTTTCAGCCTCTGTTATGCTTTTGTAACCTCTCCCATTCCCAGAATTCCAAGAGGCAACTGACACTAAAGGTCATAGTATGAAGCAGTTCTAGAGAATAATAATTCGAAAAGAGTTAGTTGACTAGCCATATGTCATCCATTAAAGGGATAACTTTGCAAAATAAAGCACCTTCTATTTCCTGTCATTTGTTTTAGCTACTGATTATGCAGTTTTGACGCTGCTTTTCCATTTTTCCCAATGTCCTTTCCAGGGTTCTTAGGTGTTTGATGTGGTCTTTCTGTTGACCTTTCAGTATCCTATCCACAACTGAGATAAAAACCTAGCAGTGATGCTTTTCTTTTCTGTAACATGGATTCTGCTTCCTGAACCTTTTATATGTAGAGACTATCTGATATTCTATAATCTTCTATTCTGGAGTTCCTTGCTGCAGTGTTTTAGTCTGTGCCCACACCTTTGTGAACTTTTGGGTTGTCTCAACTTGGTAATTCAAGATGTAGTATTCAGAAGAGTCTTTTTAAAGTCCAGTTCACAGTCCTATTGTTGCTCAGCATTGTGGATGGCTCTGTACTGCAGGAGATCAAAACCCTGCTCATAGGTCTTTCAGAAATATATGGTAAATGTTTCTCATTCAGGCTTTTCCTACTTGCAGAAGAAAGCAGTGACTTGATAGGCTCTGTTCTTTCCTCTTTTGGGATCAGTGGTCAAGGTTTCCAGAATATCTCCCATGCTTAACTCTGAGATTTATTAGTTTTTTAGTATTCATAGTTTCTTTTTGAAAAAATATAAACAAGTCCATGTCCTTAAGACAAAACATTCTCTGATGTTAACACATTCTTATAGTCCACAGGATGATTTAATTCCAGTTTTTTCTATAACCCCATGTATTTCAGCTGCTGTCCTTTTTTGTATGGCGTATAAACTTTAATTTTCTTGTTCTGCGAGATGAAACATGTCCACCTGCCAGTTTTCATTTGTTTTGGTACTCTTAAAGTTGATTCCAGCAGGAAGTGGAGTTGGGTTATACAAAGGGCCAGTAGAACATTTTATTGTAATTACCTCAGTTTGTTTCCAGGAGATAGAAAAGTTTTTCTTTAAACATTTACTGTTAACTTGAGATTAAATGTGATATTTTGGGGTTACCAATATATTTCCTACTAACAATTGATCAGCGTTTTCATTTCTTTTGTCAAAGTATTTTGCAAGCTTGTATATATGAGATAGAAGATGGTTAATATGATGTATAGTTTCCATTTATGATTGCTTATTGCATTTGCTTAAATAACAAGGATAATTCTGAATTATCTATTAAAATTCATCTGTTTCTATATTTAAAATAACTCGACATATTTAGAATTAGTAATTATATTCAGAGTTTCAGGAAAATCTAATAATTCAATGATAATTACATAACACTCTGATTTTTGAAGGGAATTATATGGGCCTTCTATCAGTTTCTGACTTATAACTAGGCATTCCCAAATTTTTACATCAGAATAGATTATAGGTGGTTAAAGAATTGATGTTCCTTTTCCAAAACACAGAATTCAATTAGTGCTTTTTATAAGCTAAAGATGCTTGCTTTTAAGATATTGTTGTTAATTTCCCCCAAATAGTTTCTATAAGCTCTTTGACAATTTTTAGTGATTACACAAAACATAGAATATTTTTACTTTGTGTACCAAGAAAATCTTTTCTAAAATACTTTCTTATATAATTGAAAACTCAGTCCTTGTTGTGTTCTGTTTGGATAAACTGCAAAGTATATGGTTGTTTTGGATGTTATTTTTCTGTAGTTTCCCAAGGAGTATGTTCCATTTCACCCTTAATTTTAGGGACTGTATTTGGTATCGAGAGAATATTAATATGAGTTCCCCAGCGCTGTACTGAAAGTCATCACTATAAGTCCAGGACTTTGTCAGTCATATAAGGTTTTAACTTTCCTATTTAACCTTCTAGTCCCACACGTGTAAGGTATCACAAGTTTGTTTTATGTGAGGTGACTTTCCAATACCTAGATATTTTTTTGAAGTGGCCATTATGAAACCAAAGGTTTGTGTGAAATAATAGTTACATTGGCTTCTGTATGCAATACATCTTCTATTTCAATATCATTCACTTGTGACTTTATTATTGGACTCTGGTGATTAATAACTGCAAGAATTCATGTTTTCCTGTAATTCCAAACTCTTCTGATCTTTCAACTGGAACAGCTTTATCATTAACATAGAAAAATAATAACAGCTGAGCAATGTCATCATATATGTTAATTGCATATTTTCTTTATTTTTTTTAAACTCCAGAATTTATCCCCCTCCCAGTCCATCCTCAGATTGTTTCACATACCAAATGTCCTCCCCTCCACTCCACAAGGATGTCTTCATTCCCCCACCCCAACATCCTGCTCCTCCCTGGGGCCTCCAATCCTTGAGCGTTAGGTGCATCTTTCCTGACTGAATATGGTCCTGGCAGTCCTCCACTTTACATGTGTTGGGGGCCTCATATCAACTGGTGTATGCTGCCTGGTTGGTGGGCTAGTGTCTGAGAGATCTTGGGGTGTCTAGGATAGTACACTTTCGAACCAATAGCATTTGTATTCTTTTTTTTTTCTGTTCATCCTTGGGCATTTTCTATGGTTTTAGTGGTGTAATAACTTTTCCACATTCTTAATTCCAATTATTGAATTTTAGGTTCTCTACCAACACCTTGATTCTGATTAGATATGATTATGTTTGCCACTGGGATCAATCTTTGTAAAAAGAAAACAAAAAACAGTGAAATCTTATCCTAAGCCTTATATAAATTTTGTAAAAAAGTTAGAAATGTTTTTTATCTGGATTCTCAAATTTGTTCCAAGTTCTTAAAACTTCTAAATAACATAGTTCTGTGATTGCATCTTCAAATTATACCTGTTCTTGTATATTAGCATAATAACCTTCAGTAATATACTGATCCCTCACTACATTATTAATTTCCTTAGTTCTATTGAGTTGTGCCACATTTTTGGCTTCATCTCTTAACCATGACAACCACTGCAATTCAGGGCCAGCATCTAGTACAGCTGTTACCAATCCCATCAGTCTTGGGGTATTCTATTTTGAGTAGCCCAATTATTTAGAGTTTGTTTCACATGGTATGAGTCCACACCATTAGACATCATTGCCTCTTTTGATTTATCTATCTATCTATCTATCTATCTATCTATCTATCTATCTATCTACCTCTATCCATTTATTTTAATAATCCATATTTTATTCCTCTCCCAATCTACCCCATAGAATTCCACATCCCATATCTCCTACCCACCCACCCTTCACTCCCCCTTGCTATGTTTCCACAAGGATGTCCCTACTTCACCCACCCCACCAGACCTTTAAACATCCTGGGGCCTCCAGTCTCTTGAGGGTTTGCCTGCAAAAACTCAGGATTTCCTCATTCTTTTTTTTTTCTTTTTTTCAGAGCTGGGGACCGAACCCAGGGCCTTGCGTTTACTAAGGATTTCCTCATTCTTAATAGCTGAGTAGTACTTCATTGTGTAAATGAACCACATTTTCTGTATTCATTGTTCTGTCATGAGACATCTGGATTGTTGCCAGTTTCTGGCTATCACAAATAAGGCCACTAAAACAGAGTGGAACATGTGTCCCTATGTCATAGTGGTGCATATTTGGGGTATATTCCAAAGTGGGGTATTTCTGAGTCTTTAGGTCTATTTCCAATTTTTTGAGGAAACACCAAATTGATTTCCAGAGTTGTACCAGTTTGCAATTCCACTAGCAATGGAAGAGTGTTCCTCTTTTTCCACATCCTTGCCAACATGTGTTGTCACCTGAGGTTTTGATCTTAGCCATTCTGACTGGTGTGAGGTGGAATCTCAGGGTTGTTTTGATTTGCATTTCTCTGACCATTAAGGACTTTGAACATTTCTTTAGGTGCTTCTCAGTCATTCGAGATTCCTCTATTTTATATTATCCATTGATGACAGTTGGGTGTTGAAATCACTTACTATTATCATGTGAGGTGCTATGTGTGCTTTGAGCTTAGGTAAGGTTTCTTTTATGAATGTAGGTGCCCTTCCATTTGGAACATAGATATTTAGGATTGAGAGTTCATCTTGGTGGATTTTTTCTTTGATGAATATGAAGTTTCCTTCTTATCTTCTTGAATGACTTTTGGCTGAAAGTCAATTTTATTTGATATTAGAATGAAACTCCTGCTTGTTTCTTTGGGCCATTTGATTGAAAAGGTGTTTTCTAGCCATTTACTCTGAGGTAGTGTCTGTCTTTGTCTCTGAGATGTGTTTCTTGCATGCAGCAACATCCTGGGTCCTACTTACTTGTCCAGTCTGTTAGTCTATGTCTTTTTATTAGGGAATTGAGTCCGTTGATGTTGAGAGATATTAAGGAATAGGGATTGTCACTTCCTGTTATTTTCATTGTTAGAGGTGGAATTATGTTTGTTTATTTTTCTTTTGGTTTCATTGCAAGTAAATTATATACTTGCTTTCTATACAGTGTAATTTCTCTCCTTGTGTTGGAGTTTTCCATACATTATCCTTTGTAGACCTGGATTTGTAGAAAGATATTGCACAAATTTGGTTTTGTCATGGAATATCTTAATTTCTGCATTTATGTTACTTGAGAGTTTTGCTGGATACAGTAACTTGGGCTGGCATTTGTGTTCTCTTAGGGTCTGTGTTATATCTGTCCAGAATCTTCTGGATTTCATAGTCTCTGGTGAAAAGTCTGGTATAATTTTTGTAGTTCCGCCTTTATATGTCACTTTGACAATTTTTACTGCTTTTAATATTCTCTCTTTGTTTTGTGCATTTGGTGTTTTAACTATTATGTGATTAGAAGAAATTCTCTTCTGGTCTAATCTATTTGGAGTTGTGTAGGCTTCTTGTATATTTATGGGCATATCTTTCTTTAGGTTAGGAAAATTTTCCTCTATTATTTTGTTGAATATATTTACTGGCCCTTTGAGTTGGGAGTCTTCACTTTCTTCTATACCTACTATCCTTAGGTTTGCTCTTTGCATTGTGTCCTGGATTTCCTGTATGTTTTGGCCTAGGACCTTTTTGTGTTTTACATTATCTTTGACAGTTGTGTCGATATTTTCTATGGTACTTTCTGCCCCTGAAATTCTCTCTTCTATCTCTTGTATTCTGTTGGTGATGCTTGTATCTATGACTCCTTGTATCTTCCTTAGGTATTATAAATACAGAGTTGCCTCCCTTTGTGCTTTCTTTATTGTTTCTATTTCCATTTTCAATTTGTTTACCTGTTTATTTGTGTTTTCCTGTAACTCTCTATCTATTTATACATATATATATATATATATATCATAATCGAAAGGATATGTTTATTTCTCCTCTACTCTATATTCTAGGGTCTTTGTTACCATCACCATAAAACTTTAAAAACTATATAAGGTTTAGTATAAAGTAACCTTGTAAATGAATAAATATATCATGTGAAAAATTATACCCAAAATCTATTCAACTCGGTGAATTTCTATACAGTTGGAATAGCCATTGAACTATGTACTTTCTCTTGAATTTTAAAACTTCAATATCAACTATTCAACTGTACAAATTGTACAAACATTCAAATGTACAACTGTAGATTCACTGTAATAAGTTGTGTTGGTAAGTAATTTACTAGATTTCCGCATCAAATTATTTATAGGCAAACAACATCGAACAATCAGAATATTCACATGAAAATCTGACATGCAGTATCATGGATCTCATTGGTGCAGGGACAGCGACAATGAGCACAACATTGAGATATGCTCTCCTGCTTCTGATGAAGTACCCACATGTCACAGGTATGTCACAGGTAAGGGCACAGGTGGTGAACAAAAGTGGTTCCGTAAGATACTGGAAAGATGATACCAGGATTCAGCATGTTGTTTTAGTTAGAGCTGTCTCAGTTCTTCACTTTTTGCGCTACTGACTATGATGAATAGCATGACTGAGATGAATGGATTCTGGCTGTAGGAAAAGCAATCAACTGCTGGTCGGTATCTGGGTTCCCTGGGTAGAATATATTGCCTGACGGAAACATATCTTTCTTTTTTATTTTATTTTATTATTTTTACACTTTGGATTTTATTCCCCTCCCAGTACAATCTCTAACTATTCCATATCACAGACTTCATCCCCATACCCCTCATCCCTAATCTCTAGGAGAATGTCTGCCCCTGACACCTCACCCCATCAGACCTCTAAACTCTTTGGAGCCTCCAGTCTCTTTAGAGTTAAGTACATCTTCCCTGACTGAAGCCAGAGTATTCTTCTGTATGTATGTTGAGGGGCTCATATCAGCTGCTGTATCTGCCTAGTTGGTGATCCAGTGTCTGAGAGATCTTGAGGTTCTAGGTTAAATTGAGACTGTTGTTCCTCCTACAGGATTTCCCTCCCCCTCAGATACCTCCAGATTTCTCTAATTCAAGCAAAGGGGTCAGCAGTGTCTATTTCTCAGTTGGGTGCAAATATCTACATTTGACTCATTCAGCTGCTTGGCCTTTCGGAGGGCAGCCACAATGGTCCAATTTTTTGTCAGAGTTCTATACTTTAGTAATGGTATCAGGTCTTGGGGCCTCCACTTGAGATGGGTCCCACTTTGGGACTGTCATTGGCCCTTCTTTTCCTCAGGTTTTTCTCCATTTCCATCCTTACAGTTCTATCAGACAGGAAGACTAATGGTTTGGGTTTTTGACTGTGAGATAGCAACCTCATCCCTCACTTGATGCCCTGCCTTTCTGCTGGAGGTGGGCTCTACAAGTTCCCTCTCCACACTGTAGGGCATTTCATCTAGTTCTCCCAATTTGAGTCCTGAGAGTTTCTCACCTCCCAGGTCTCTGATACATTCTATAGGGTACACCCAACCTCCAACATCCCGAGGTTGCCTGTTTCCATTCTTTCTGCTGGCCCTAAGGGCTTCAATTCCCCACCCAATACCAGATCATGTTACCTTCTCCAGCCATCCCATTCCCTTTGTCTCCCAGTACCCTCCTACCCTTCCCCCTTATGGTTGCTTTCTTCAACCTATCAAGTAGTACAGAGGTGTTGTTACTTGGGACTTTTAGTTTGTTGACCTTTATGACTTCTGGGGACTGTATCATGGGTAGTTGGTACTTTTTTGGCTAATATCCACTTATTAGTAAGTACATAACATTCATGTCCTTTTGTAACTAGAAGATACATATTCTTTCATTCTTAAAATTCTTTAAATTTTCTTTAAAAACTCTGTAAGTCAGCTAAAATCTTATGGTCTCATGTCCTTATTTTGATGAATTTAATTTTAGCATAGAAAAAAGAGAACTTACTTCACTGAAGCATAACCTGAAAGTCAAGAACTTATTATGATTGAGATAATGTACCCACTGACAAGAAATCAAAATATTTAGATTATCTAGTGACGTGTTTCTATTCATGCAGAATATTTAGATAATCACACCACACTGTTAGTCCACTTACTTAACCTTCTGTTGAACAATGGTGTTTTTCACCTCTACCAATGATGTTTTCTTTTACAGTGTACTTTAAATCAGATCGAGTGCTTCACCATAAATGAAACACACCTTCACTTCTTTGCCTAACATTTCCTACTTTAAAAAGTACAAATTTAATATTTTTAATGTATGAGAAGATAACAATAAGGCTTCTCAAATTTACTAAAACAAAATATGATGTTTAAGAAAAAAAGAACAAGATTATATTGAAATTTAAATGTTATAAGGACACACATGCATTAATCAAAACATGTTAAGGATGTATATCTACAAACCAGAAAAGACTAGTACTGTTCAACAGTCATAAAAGTTTAAATAGAAAACAAGGTTATACAGACCATGCTCATCTTGCTAAAAATGCCTTCCTACTCGAATCATCAGAGGACTTACCTTCCAGATTCACTGAATTCTTAAATAAGGGTATAGGGTTGTCTAAGAGGTCTTTTTCCTGAGACATCAGTTGTTAACAGGGAATGAGCAATGAATAGGTATGAAAGGGGAGACAGGCAATATTTGATTCCTGAATTCTCCTTCTATCTGTGCCTCTTCCCTGATTTGTTCCATGAATGTAAGCTTTAGGCTCAATCCTCTAGACACAGAGTGTTAATACTGTTCCATATTTTACTATCCTAGTAGAAAAGACTTTCCAAGTATTCATCAGAATGGATTAAAAACATCCACCAAAGACACAGGTTCATAGTTTCATGAGTCTTCTCTTTATGTGGACTCATGAATAGAAGGGTGAAACCCTTCAGGGAGATCCCTGAGTCAAATGTAAACTATTCTCTTAGAGACTACATCAGAATTTTCAAGAGAAATGGATTTCTGGTAAGTTTATAAATTAAAATCCAAATGAGACCTCTGTTTGCTTCCCCCATTTTTCAGGTCTACTTGAATCTGTGAGATTGTTTTTTATTCTATGATCTACAGCAAAGTCACAGGAATTCATGGAGTCCAGGAGTCTGAATAACTAATCAAAGAGAATGAGGGTTTCAATGAGGTTCCTGGGTCCCAGGTTTGCTAAGTCCCAAAGTCAGTATTTATATTATTGGTGCTGCAGGTGTGAATGAAAAAGGAGATGAAAGGAAACATTCTGTAGCCTAAAGCTCCCATTACTCGAGTATAATTACCAGCATCTTAAAAAAAATCTATCTCAATATTAAGTATAATTCTTTATCAAGGAATGCAAATTTACAAATAAAAATGTATCCAATTATCAAAATGTGCTAATGAAAGGTAATCACAATTTATTTTCATGACAATGAAAAGTCTTTATTATCATGAATAATATTTTGTGATTAAAATTAATCTAACAATGAATATTGGTTTAACAAAGAATTATAATTTAATCTGCTTTTTTTTCTGTTAATTGAAAATTATTTTTTCTCACCTACTATATCATAATTATGGTTTCTCCTCCTTCTTCTCAACCCTATTTTTCCTCACCTTCCACAACCTGCAGATCTACTTCCTTTCTGCCTCTAATTAGAATACAATCAGGCAGCTAAGAGCCAGGACAGTTTCACAGCCCTCACACACAAACTTGCCCTCAGACAACTGGTCCATCAGTAGCACTATCCCTTCTAAATCCTTAGCCGACAGGTGAGACTCTACTACCTTCCGCATTGTCTATCCAAGGAGAGATCCAACAGAATGCACAGTGCTGAGGAGCCACAGTGCAGTCTGGGAATGGACCCTTCTAGTCTCCATCTGTGCCAGAGCTGGGTTTTTCCCCACAGCATTATGGACAATAAAACTGTACACAGAGAGCTGGTCTGCAAGGAGCACTCTCCCTACTAAACCCACAGCCCACAGGAGATATCACACTTTCTCCCCACTGACTATCTAAGGAAACATATACTGGGAGCACATGGGCACAGGAGATGTAGCACAGCCTAGGACAGGACCCTTCCAGTCTCCATCTAAGCCCAGAGCAGGGGTTGCCCCATAGCTCTCTGACCCAAAACATGCCCACAGACAGCTGGTCTTTCAGGAACTCTCTCACTCCAAAGATCACAGGCTCAAAGGCTCACAGATCCACAGGACAGAGAAGCTCCAGTCAAGGACCGCAAGACCAACTAACATAAGAGATAACCAGATAGCGAGAGGCAAGCACAGGAATCTTAGCAACAGAAATTTCTAAAGCTCAAAACATTTATTACACTGCACACGATAATAGTAGGAGACTTCAACATACCACTTTCATCAATGGACAGATCATGGAAACAGAAAATAAATGTAGACACAGTGAAAATAACAGAAACTTGGAACCAAATGGATCTATAGAACATTTCATCCTAAAACAAAAGAATATACATTCTTCTCAATACTTCATCATACCTTCTCTGAAATTGACTATATATTTGGTCACAAAACAGGCCTTAATAGATACAAGGATATTGACATAATCCCATGCATTCTATCAGGTCACCATGGACTGAGGCTGGTCTTTAATAACAACAAAAACATGAGAAAGCCCACATACACGTGGAAGCTGAATATTGCTCTTCTCAATGACAACATGGTCAAGGAAGAAATAAAGAAATTAAAGTTTTTTTAGAATGTAATGAAAATGAAGACACAACATACCCAAACTTATGGGAAACAGTGAAAGCTGTTCTAAGAGGAAAACACATAGCTCTGAGTGCCTGCAAAAAGAAACAGGAGAGAGCATACATCAGCAGCTGGACAACATACCTAAAAGCTCTAGAATAAAAAGAAGCAAATACATCCAAGAAGAGTACAAGGCAAGAAATAATCAAAACCATACAAAGAAAGAGAACTTCAGACCAATTTCCCTCATATATCGATACAAAAATACTCAATAAAATTTTCACAAACTGAATCCAAGAATACATCAAACTGATCATTCACCATGATCATGTAGAAGTCATCCCAGGGATGCAATGATGATTTAGTAGATGGAAATCCATCAACATAATCCACTAGTAAAGAAACTTAAAGGAAAGCTGACATGATATCCACAGATGCTGAGAAAGCTTTTGAAAATACTCAATACACAGGAAAACACACTTGGTATGCACTCATTGATAAGTGGATATTAGCCAAAAGGCCCGAATTACCCATGATGCAATCTACAGACCACAGAAAGTTCAAGAAGAAGGATGATCAAAGTGCAGATATTCACACTCCTTCTTAAAAGGGGAAAAATATTCATAGGAGAGGATATGGAATTATAGTTTAGAGCAGTGACTCAAGGAATGGCCAATCAGAGTCTGACACACATGTGGCCCTTATATATACAGCCACCGAAACTAGATAAGATTGATGAAGCTAAAAAATGCATGCTGAAAGGGACTGTATATAGTTCTCTCCTGAGAGACATATCCAGAGCATGTCCAATACAGAGGTCAATGCTAGCTGCAGACCACCGAACTGAGAATAGGACCCCCTTGGTGGGGGGATTAGAGGAAGTATTAAAACAGTTGAAGGAGTTTGCAACCCCATAAAAACAACAATGCCAACCAGCTAGAGGTTACGTGAACTAAACCACTACCAAAAGACTACACATGGACTGACCCAGGGCTCCAACTGTATATGTAGCAGAGGATAGCCTTGTTGGGGCCCAGTGGAAGGGAAAGCCCTTGTGCAGGGGAATACCCATATGGGGGAGAGGTAGAGGAGGGAATGGGGGCTTATGGACAGTAAACCCGGAAAGGGACTAACATTTGAAATGTAAGTAAAGAAATATATAATAAAAAATTCAAAAAAAGAAAAGTAAAGAAATATATAATAAAAAATTTTAAAAAAAGGAAAAATAGTAGCTTATTTGAATTTCCGGGTTTGGATTATATAGTGATACTTTTATTTTTTTATTTTCTTTCCATTTTTGATGTATTTATTCTTTGACCATCTCACACATACATATAATGAATTCCCATTGTTCTCTCCTCCATTATCCTTTGTCACATCACCACTCACCCCACTGAAAACCCTTCTACCCAGAACGCTCCCCAAAAAGCCACTACTTTAATGTCTTCTTTGTCTATTCAACCCACACATTTCTTTCTCTTTTTTTTAAACATTTTTTTGATATTCCTTTATGTACATTTCAAATGTTATTCCCTTTCCTGGTTTCCAGTCCATAAGCCACCTATCCCCTACCCTCCCCTTCTTCTATCAGTGTGCTCCCTTCCATATCCAGCCCCCCCCCCTTTTCCTCCCTCTAGATATCCCCTTACACTGGGGGTCCAACCTTGGCAAGATCAAGGGATTCTCTTTCCACTGGTGGCCAAAAAGGCCAAGCTCTGCTACATATGCAGCTGGAGCCATAGGTCAGTCCATGTAGTCTTTGGGAGTGGTTTAGTCCCTGGAAACTCGTGTTGGTTTGCATTGTTGTTCTTTTTTTTTTTATTAACTTGAGTATTTCTTATTTACATTTCGAGTGTTATTCCCTTTCCCGGTTTCTAGGCCAACATCCCCCAACCCCTCCCCTTCCCCTTCTTTATGGGTGTTCTCCTCCCCATCCTCCCCACATTGCAGCCCTCCCCCCAACAATCACGTTCACTGGGGGGTTCAGTTTTAGCAGGACCCAGGGCTTCCCCTTCCACTGGTGATCTTAGTAGGATATTCATTGCTACCTAGGAGGTCAGAGTCCAGTGTCAGTACATGTATAGTCTTTAGGTAGTGGCTTAGTCCCTGGAAGCTCTAGTTACTTGGCATTGTTGTTCATATGGGGTCTCGAGCCCCTTCAAGCTCTTCCAGTTCTTTCTCTGTTTCCTTCAATGCGGGTCCTGTTTTCAGTTCAGTGGTTTGCTGCTAGCATTCGCCTCTGTATTTGCTGTATTCTGGCTGGGTCTCTCAGGAGAGATCTACATCCAGCTGCTGTCTGCCTGCACTTCTTTGCTTCATCCATCTTGTCTAATTGGTTGGCTCTATATGTATGGGCCACATTTGGGGCAGGCTCTGAATGGGTGTTCCTTCTGTGTCTGTTTTAATCTTTGCCTCTCTATTCCCTGCCAAGGGTATTCTTGTTCCTCTTTTAAAGAAGGAGTGAAGCATTCACATTTTGATCATCCGTCTTGAGTTTTATGTGTTCTAGGCATCTAGGGTAATTCAAGCATTTGGGCTAATAGCCACTTATCAATGAATACATACCATGTGTGTTTTTCTGTGATTGGGTTACCTCACTCAGGATGATATTTTCCAGTTCCAACCATTTGCCTACGAATTTCATAAACTCGTTGTTTTTGATAGCTGAGTAATATTCCATTGTGTAGATGTACCACATTTTCTGTATCCATTCCTCTGCTGAAGGGCATCTGGGTTCTTTCCAGCTTCTGACTATTATAAATAAGGCTGCTATGAACATAGTGGAGCATGTTTCTTTGTTATATGTTGGGGCATCTTTTGGGTATATGCCCAGGAGAGGCATAGCTGGGTCCTCAGGTAGTTCAATGTCCAATTTTCTGAGGAACCTCCAGACTGGTTTCCAGAATGGTTGTACCGGTCTGCAATCCTACCAACAATGGGGGAGTGTTCCTCTTTCTGCACATCCTCGCCAGGATTTGCTGTCACCTGAGTTTTTGTGCTTAGCCATTCTCACTGGTGTGAGGGGAAATCTCAGTGTTGTTTTGATTTGCATTTTCCTTATGACTAAAGATGTTGAACATATCTTTACGTTTTTCTCAGCCATTCAGCATTCCTCAGCTGTGAATTCTTGTTTAGCTCTGAACCCCATTTTTTAATAAGGGTATTTTTCTCCCTGCGTTCTAACTTCTTGAGTTCTTTGTATATTTTGGATATAAGACCTCTATCTCTTGTAGGATTGCTAAAGATTTTTACGCAATCTGTAGGTTGCTGTTTTGTTCTAACCACAGT
Organism: Rattus norvegicus; assembly: GCF_021556685.1. Taxonomy (NCBI): domain Eukaryota; kingdom Metazoa; phylum Chordata; class Mammalia; order Rodentia; family Muridae; genus Rattus; species Rattus norvegicus. The sequence goes on from NC_141534.1 coordinate 250,594,591, forward strand.
GTCCTTTGCCTTACAGAAGCTTTACAGTTTCATGAGATCCCATTTGTCGATTCTTTATCTTAGAGCATAAGCCATTGGTGTTTTGTTCAGGAATTTTTTTTCCAGTGCCCATGTGTTTGAGATGCTGCCCTAGTTTTTCTTCTATTAGTTTGAGTGTATCTGGTTTGATGTGGATGTCCTTCATCCACTTGGACTCAGGCTTTGTACAGGGTGAAAAGCATGGATCGATCTGCATTCTTCTACATGTTGACCTCCAGTTGAACCAGCACCATTTGCTGAAAATGCTATCGTTTTACCATTTGATGGTTTTGGCTCCTTTGTCAAAAATCAAGTGACCATAGGTGTGTGGGATCATTTCTGGGTCTTCAATTCTGTTCCATTGGTCTATCTGTCTGTCTCCGTACCAATACCATGCAGTTTTTTATCACTATTTCTCTGTAATACTGCTTGAGTTCAGCGATAGTGATTCCCCCTGAAGTCTTTTATTGTTGAGGATAGTTTTAGCTATCCTGGGTTTTTTTGTTATTCCAGATGAATTTGCAAATTTTTCTGTCTAACTCTTGGAAGAAATGGATTGGTATTTTGATGGGGATTGCATTGAATCTGTAGATCGCTTTTGGTAAAATGGCCATTTTTACTAAATTAATCCTGCCAATCCATGAGCATGGGAGATCTTTCCATCTTCTGAGTCTTCCTCAATTTCTTTCTTCAGAGTCTTGAAGTTCTTATTGTACAGATCTTTTACTTGCTTGGTTAATGTCACACCAAGGTACTTTATATTATTTGGGTATATTATGAAGGGTGTCATTTCCCTAATTTCTTTCTCGGCTTGTTTCTCTTTTGTGTAGAAGAAAGCTACTGATTTATTTGGGTTAATTTTATACCCAGCCACTTTGCTGAAGTTGTTTATCAGCTTTAGTAGTTCTCTGGTAGAACTTTTGGGATCACTTAAATATACTATCATATCATCTGCAAATAGTGATATTTTGACCTCTTCTTTTCCGATCTGTATCCCCTTGATCTACTTTTGTTGTCTGATTGCTCTGGCTAGAACTTCAAGAACTATATTGATTAAGTAGGGAGAGAATGGGCAGCCTTGTCTAGTCCCTGATTTTAGTGGGATTGCTTCAAGTTTCTCTCCATTTAGTTTAACGTTAGCAACTGGTTTGCTGAATATGGCTTTTACTGTTTAGGTATGGGCCTTTAATTCCTATTCTTTCCAGGACTTTTATCATGAAGGGGTGTTGAATTTTGTCAAATGCTTTCTCAGCATCTAATGAAATGATCATGTGGTTTTGTTCTTTCAGTTTGTTTATATAATGGATCACGTTGATGGTTTTCCCTATATTAAACCATCCCTGCATGCCTAGGATGAAGCCTACTTGATCATGGTGGATGATTGTTTTAATGTTCTCTTGGATTCAGTTTCCAGAATTTTTTTTTATTTATAATACATTTTATTTATTTATTTTTTTATTAACTTGAGTATTTCTTATATACATTTCGAGTGTTATTCCCTTTCCCGGTTTCCGGGCAAACATCCCCCTCCCCCCTCCCCTTCCTTATGGGTGTTCCCCTCCCAACCCTCCCCCCATTGCCGCCCTCCCCCCATAGACTAGTTCACTGGGGATTCACTCTTAGCAGGACCCAGGGTTTCCCCTTCCACTGGTGCTCTTACTAGGATATTCATTGCTACCTATGGAGTCAGAGTCCAGGGTCAGTCCATGTATAGTCTTTAGGTAGTGGCTTAGTCCCTGGAAGCTCTGGTTGCTTGGCATTGTTGTACTTTTGGGGTCTCGAGCCCCTTCAAGCTCTTCCAGTTCTTTCTCTGATTCCTTCAATAGGGGACCTATTCTCAGTTCAGTGGTTTGCTGCTGGCATTCGCCTCTATATTTGCTGTATTCTGGCTGTGTCTCTCAGGAGCGATCTACATCCGGCTCCTGTCGGTCTGCACTTCTTTGCTTCATCCATCTTGTCTAATTGGGTGGCTGTATATGTATGGGCCACATGTGGGGCAGGCTCTGAATGGGTGTTCCTTCAGTCTCTGTTTTAATCTTTGCCTCTCCCTTCCCTGCCAAGGGTATTCTTTTTCCTCATTTAAAGAAGGAGTGAAGCATTCACATTTTGATCATCCGTCTTGAGTTTCGTTTGTTCTAGGGATCTAGGGTAATTCAAGCATTTGGGCTAATAGCCATTTATCAATGAGTGCATACCATGTATGTCTTTCTGTGATTGGGTTAGCTCACTCAGGATGATATTTTCCAGTTCCAACCATTTGCCTACGAATTTCATAAACTCGTTGTTTTTGATAGCTGAGTAATATTCCATTGTGTAGATGTACCACATTTTCTGTATCCATTCCTCTGTTGAAGGGCATCTGGGTTCTTTCCATTTTCTGGCTATTATAAATAAGGCTGCGATGAACATAGTGGAGCACGTGTCTCTTTTATATGTTGAGGCATCTTTTGGGTATATGCCCAAGAGAGGTATAGCTGGATCCTCAGGCAGTTCAATGTCCAATTTTCTGAGGAACCTCCAGACTGATTTCCAGAATGGTTTTACCAGTCTGCAATCCCACCAACAATGGAGGAGTGTTCCTCTTTCTCCACATCCTCGCCAGCATCTGCTGTCACCTGAGTTTTTGATCTTAGGCAATCGCACTGGTGTGAGGTGAAATCTCAGGGTTGTTTTGATTTGCATTTCCCTTATGACTAAAGATGTTGAACATTTCTTTAGGTGTTTCTCAGCCATTCGGCATTCCTCAGCTGTGAATTCTTTGTTTAGCTCTGAACCCCATTTTTTAATAGGGTTATTTGATTCCCTGCGGTCTAACTTCTTGAGTTCTTTGTATATTTTGGATATAAGGCCTCTATCTGTTGTAGGATTGGTAAAGATCTTTTCCCAATCTGTTGGTTGCCGTTTTGTCCTAACCACAGTGTCCTTTGCCTTACAGAAGCTTTGCAGTTTTATGAGATCCCATTTGTTGATTCTTGATCTTAGAGCATAAGCCATTGGTGTTTTGTTCAGGAAATTTTTTCCAGTGCCCATGTGTTCCAGATGCTTCCCTAGTTTTTCTTCTATTAGTTTGAGTGTGTCTGGTTTGATGTGGAGGTCCTTGATCCACTTGGACTTAAGCTTTGTACAGGGTGATAAGCATGGATCGATCTGCATTCTTCTACATGTTGCCCTCCAGTTGAACCAGCACCATTTTCTGAAAATGCTATCTTTTTTCCATTGGATGGTTTTGGCTCCTTTGTCAAAAATCAAGTGACCATAGGTGTGTGGGTTCATTTCTGGGTCTTCAATTCTATTCCATTGGTCTATCTGTCTGTCTCTGTACCAATACCATGCAGTTTTTATCACTATTGCTCTGTAATACTGCTTGAGTTCAGGGATAGTGATTCCCCCTGAAGTCCTTTTATTGTTGAGGATAGCTTTAGCTATCCTGGGTTTTTTGTTATTCCAGATGAATTTGCAAATTGTTCTGTCTAACTCTTTGAAGAATTGGATTGGTATTTTGATGGGGATTGCATTGAATCTGTAGATTGCTTTTGGTAAAATGGCCATTTTTACTATATTAATCCTGCCAATCCATGAGCATGGGAGATCTTTCCATCTTCTGAGGTCTTCTTCAATTTCTTTCCTCAGTGTCTTGAAGTTCTTATTGTACAGATCTTTTACTTGCTTGGTTAAAGTCACACCGAGGTACTTTATATTATTTGGGTCTATTATGAAGGGTGTCGTTTCCCTAATTTCTTTCTCGGCTTGTTTCTCTTTTGTATAGAGGAAGGCAACTGATTTATTTGAGTTAATTTTATACCCAGCCACTTTGCTGAAGTTGTTTATCAGCTTTAGTAGTTCTCTGGTGGAACTTTTGGGATCACTTAAATATACTATCATGTCATCTGCAAATAGTGATATTTTGACCTCTTCTTTTCCGATCTGTATCCCTTTGATCTCCTTTTGTTGTCTGATTGCTCTGGCTAGAACTTCAAGAACTATATTGAATAAGTAGGGAGAGAGTGGGCAGCCTTGTCTAGTCCCTGATTTTAGTGGGATTGCTTCAAGTTTCTCTCCATTTAGTTTAATGTTAGCAACTGGTTTGCTGTATATGGCTTTTACTATGTTTAGGTATGGGCCTTGAATTCCTATTCTTTCCAGGACTTTTATCATGAAGGGGTGGTGAATTTTGTCAAATGCTTTCTCAGCATCTAATGAAATGATCATGTGGTTCTGTTCTTTCAGTTTCTTTATATAATGGATCACGTTGATGGTTTTCCGTATATTAAACCATCCCTGCATGCCTGGGATGAAGCCTACTTGATCATGGTGGATGATTGTTTTGATGTTCTCTTGGATTCAGTTTCCAGAATTTTATTGAGTATTTTTATGTCGATATCATAAGGGAATTTTGTCTGAAGTTCTCTTTCTTTGTTGAGTCTTTGTGTGGTTTAGGTATAAGAGTAATTGTGGCTTCATAGAAGGAATTCGGTAGTGCTCCATGTGTTTCAATTTTGTGGAATAGTTTGGATAATATTGGTATGAGGTCTTCTATGAAGGTCTGATAGAATTCTGCATGAAACCCGTCTGGACCTGGACTCTTTTTGATTGGGAGACCTTTAATGACTGCTTCTATTTCCTTAGGAGTTATGGAGTTGTTTAACTGGTTTATCTGTTCCTGATTTAACTTCAGTACCTGGAATCTGTCTAGGAAATTGTCCATTTCCCCCAGATTTTCAAGTTTTGTTGAATATAGGCTTTTATAGTAAGATCTGATGATTTTTTGAATTTCCTCTGAATCTGTAGTTATGTATCCCTTTTCTTTTCTGATTTTGTTAATTTGGACACACTCTCTGTGTCCTCTCGTTAGTCTGGCTAAGGGTTTATCTATCTCGTTGATTTTCTCAAAGAACCAACTTTTGGTTCTGTTGATTCTTTCTATGGTCCTTTTTGTTTCCACTTGGTTGATTTTGGCTCTGTGTTTGATTATTTCCTGCCTTCTATTCCTCCTGGGTGTATTTGTTTCTTTTTGTTCTAGAGCTTTAGGTGTGCTGTCAAGCTGATGACATATGTTCTTTCCTGTTTCTTTCTGCAGGCACTCAGCGCTATGAGTTTTCCTCTTAGCACAGCTTTCATTGTGTCCCATAAGTTTGGGTATGTTGTACCTTCATATTCATTAAATTCTTATGGGGCTGCAAGCCACTTCAGTTTTTTCAATCCTTTCTCTAATTTCTCCAACGGGGGTTCTGTTTTCAGTTCAGTAGTTTGCTGCTAGCATTTGACATGCCCTTGATGTGTCTCTCAGGAGAAATCTATATCTGGTTCCCGTCAACATGCACTTCTTAGCTTCATCAATCTCATCTAGTTTTGGTGGCTGTATATATATGGGCCACATGTGGGGCAGGCTCTGAATGTCCATTCCTTCAGTCTCTGCTCTAAACTTTGATTCTGTACCCCCTACTATGAATATTTTTGTTCCCCTTTTTAAGAAGGAGTGAACGAACTATCTTCATTTTGGTCATCCCTCTTCTTGAGCTTCATGTGGTCCCTGGACTGCATCTTTAGTAATTCGAGCTTCTTGGCGAATATCCACTTATCAATAACTGCATACCATTTGTTTTTTCTGTGATTGAGTAACTTCATTCATGATGATATTTTCTAGTTCGTTCTATTTTCCTATGAATTTCATGAAGTCATTTTTTTTTACAGCTGAGTAGTAGGCCATTGTGTAGATGTACCATATTTTTTGAAACCAGTCCTCCAGTGAAAGGCATCTGGGTTCTTTCCAGCTTCTGGCTATTATAAATAAGGCTGCCATGAACATAGTGGAGCATACATCTTTGTTGTATGCTGGATCATCATTTGGGTATATGCCCAAGAGAAGTATAGGTGGGTCCTCAGGTAATGCAATGTCTAATTTTCTGAGGGCCTTCCAGTCTGATATCCAAAGTGTTCTTCCTCACTTTTTCTTCTATAAATTTCAGTGTATCTTGTTTGACATGGAGTTCCTTGATCCACTCAAACTTAAGTTTTGTAATCCCACCAACAATGGAGGAGTGTTCCTCTTTCTCCACATCCTCGCCAGAATCTGCTGTCACCTGAGTTTTTATCATAGCCATTCTGACTGGTATGAGGTGGAATCTTAGGTTGTTTTGATTTGCATTTCCCTGATGATTAAGGATGTTTTGCATTTCTTTAGGTACTTCTCAGGCACTTGCTATTCCTCAGGAGAGAATGTTTTGTTTAGCTCTGTGCCCCATTTTTCCTGGGGTTATTTGGCTGTCAGGATTCTATCTTCTTGAATTCTTTGTATATTTTAGATATTAGCCCTCTACTGAATATAGGATTGGTAAAGGTAATTTCCCAATTTGTTGTTTGCTGTTTTGTCCTTATGACAGTGTGTTTTTCCTTACAGAAGCTTTGCAGTATTATGAGGTCGCATTGTCAATTCTTCACCGTAGAGCATGGTGGTTTTTTTTCCAGGAAATTTTCCCCAGTGCCCATGTATTCAAAACTCTTCCTCACTTTTTCTTCTATAAATTTCAGTGTATCTTGTTTGACATGGAGGTCCTTGATCCACTTGAACTTAAGTTTTGTAAGGGCCATAAGAATGGATTGATTTGCATTCTTCTACATGCTGACCTCCAGTTCAGCCAGCACCATTTGCTGAAAAAAATCTTTTCTTCAATTCTATTCCGCAGATCTACCTGCCTGTTTCTATACTAATACCATACAGGTTTTATCACTATTGCTCTGTAATACTGCTTGCAGTCAGAGGTGGTGATTCTCCCAGAAGTTCTTTTATTGTTGAGCATAGTTTTCACTATCCTGGGTTTTTGTTATTCCAAATGAATTTGCAAATTGCTATTTCTATCTCTGTGAAGAATTGGGTTTGAATTTTGATGGGGATTGCATTGACTCTTTTGGTAAAATGGCTATTTTTACTCTATTAATTCTGCAAATCCATGAGCATGGGAGATCTTTCCATCTTCTGAGATATTCAATTTCTTTCTTCACAGACTTGAAGTTCTTGTCATACAAATCTTTCCCTTACTTGCTTAAAGTCACACCGAGGTATTTTATATTATTTGCAACTCTTGTGAACTTTGTCATTTCCTTAATTTCTTTCTCAGCCTGTTTATCCTTTGAGTAGAAGAAGGCTACTGATTTTTTTGAGTTAAATTTATACCCAACCACTTTGCTGAAGTCGTTTTTCAGGCTTAGTAGTTCTCTGTTGGAACTTTTGAGTTCTCTTAAGTTTACTATCATATCATCTGCAAATAGTTATATTTTTACTTCTTCCTTTCCAATATGTATCCCTTTGACCTCCTTTCATTGTCTGATTGCTCTGGCTAGGACTTCGAATGTTGAATAAGTAGGGAGAGTGTGCAGTCTTGTCTCGTTCCTGGTTTTAATGGGATTGTTTCATGTTTCTCTCCATTTTGTCTGATGTTATGTACTGGTTTGCTTTATACTGGTTTTACTATATTTAGGTATGGGCCTTGAAAATCTGGTCTTTACAGGACTTGCATCATGAAGGGGTGTTGAATTTTGTCAAATGTTTCATAGCATCTAATGAAAAGATCATGTGGTTTTTATCTTTGAGTTTCCTTATAGAGTGGATTAAGTTGGTGCATTTCTGTACATCATATCATCCCTGCATCCCTAGGATGAAGCCTACTTGATCCTGATGGATGATCATTTTGATGTGTTCTTGGATTCGGTTTGAAGAATTTTCTTGAGTATTCTTGTCTCAACATTCATAACAGAAATTGGTCTGTAGTTCTTTTTCTTTGTTGGGTGATTTTGTGGTTTAGGTATAAACATAATTGTGGCTTCATAGAAGGAATTTTGTAGTGCTCTGTTTTTCTATTTTAGGGAGTAGTTTGGATAGTATTGGTATGAATGGAGGAATGTTCCTATTTCTCTACCAGCATCCGCCCTGAGTTTTTTTTAATGGATAATTTTTATTTGCATTTCAAATGTTATCCCCTTCCCCAGTTTCCTGGCCAGAAACCCCCTATTCCATCCTTTTCTCCCTTCTTCTATGAAGATGTTCTCCCACCCATCAACCAACCCCTTCCCATCTCCCCATTCTGATATTCCCCTACACTGGAGGGTCGAGCCTTGGCAGGACCAAGGGCTTTTCCTCCCAGTGGTGCCCAACAAGGCCATCCTCTGCTAATTATGCAGCTGGAATCATGCATCTGTCCATGTGTACTCTTTGGATGGTTGTTTAATCCCTGGGAACTCTGGTTGGTTGGCATTGTTGTTCTTATGGGGCTGCAAACCTCTTCAGCTCCTTCAATCCTTTCTCCAACTCCCCCAACTGGGACCCCTTTCTCAGTTCAATAGTTGTCTGTAAGCATCCTCCTCTGCATTTGTTAGGTTATGGCAGAGCCTTTCAGAAGACAGCTATATCAGGCTACCACCAGCATGCACTTCTTGAAATCAGCAATATTGTCTGGGTTTTGTAGCTGTATGTATATGGGCTGGATTCCTGTTGGGCACTTTCTAAATGGTCTTTCCTTCAGTCTTTGCTCCAAACTTTGTCTCCATATTTACTCCTGTGAATATTTTTGTTCCCCATTTTAGGAATGACTGAAGCATCTGCATTTTTTGAATGTTTAAGGTTAGGAGCTTTTTACCCTTTGTATTTTCCTTGACTGTGTGTTGATATCTTCTATGGTATCTTCTGTACCTGAAATTATCTCCTCTATCTCTTGTATCCTGCTGGTGATGCTTGCATCTGTAACTCCCACCCTTTCCTATGTTTTCCATCTCCAGGGCTGTCTCCCTTTGTGTTGTCTTTAATGTTTCTATTTACATTTTCAGATCCTGGATGGTTGTGTTCAATTCTGTCACTTGTTTGATTGGCTTTTCCTCTATTTCTTTAAGGGTTTTTTTTTTGTGTTCTCTCTTCATGGGTTTCTACTTGTTTATCTGTATTTCTTTTAATGGAGTTATTTATGTCCTTCAAGGCCTCTATCATCTCTATGCGATGAGAATTTAGATCTGAATCTTGCTTAATAGATGTATTGTGGTATCCAGGGCTTTCTGTAATGGGAGAAATGGGTTTTCATGCTGTGAGCAATATTGGTTTCTGTTGCTTATGTTCTTAAGCTTGCCTCTTGCCATCTACTTATCTCTGGTGTTAACTGGCCTATCTGTCCCTGGCCTGTTCTTCCAGTGAGCCTCTGAGCTTGTGATTCTGTGAGACTGAATGAGTCAGAATCCCTGGGGTTTGAGCTTACTGGGGTGTGGTCCACGTGGATTGGGATCCAGAGCAGAGGCTATACTCCAGGTACAGGTGTAAACCTCAAGGAATGCAGGTCTCTCACTGGGCAGGATATCTGCAATGCAGGGTCCATGGATCTGGTTCCACCAGGTATTGGGCTGGGGTTTGGGAGTCTCATCTGTGATTGTGGATGTGTCAGAATACCTGGTGATTGAAGTTGCAGGTTGTGTGTGGGTTGAGTTTGTTTGGATCCAGAGCAGAGCCTCTGATACTAGCACAGGGGCAAAAGGGAAATAGCACAGGTCTGGAATGAATTTTGGGTTTAAAACCTAACACTAATAACTTTAACCAAGGACTAAAATATGTTGACTAATTATACTGCTTTATTTGATATTTTAATTACTTATACTTTCTTTGTTCTCATGACTCCAAAATAATGAGTATATGCTGTTTTGTCTAAATATTTCTTTTGGCATACTTATATTGAACTCTGTATGTCCTGAAATTATGACAAACCTGTCACTTTCCCCACATTTTCCTGCTTTTTACTATGACCAACCAGCTAAAGTCCAGGAAGAGATTGACCGTGTGATTGGCAGACATCGCAGCCCCTGCATGCAGGATAGAAAACACATGCCCTACACAGATGCCATGATTCATGAGGTACAGAGATTCATTAACTTTGTCCCGACCAACCTGCCCCATGCAGTGACCTGTGACATTAAATTCAGGAACTACCTCATCCCGAAGGTAAGCTCCTTTCTTTGTTGAGCCTCCAAGTTCTTGATGCTTCTAGTTTCATAGTGTGGTACCAGTCCTCTGATATATCTGTGCCTGCCTTCATGATCCAAAGGGCAGCTCTACTGCAGCCACAGATATATTTTGTATTGACACCGCCACATTTGCTTAGCCTTCCACATACTGTTTTGCAAAGATTAGGTATTTCTCTGTGAATGTTTCACTATTTTGTCAATTTTCCAAAAGTCTTTTCTGAAATTTTTATGACTGTGAGAAATAAATCTCCAAGTTTGAAAACAAAATGAAATGCTGAATACTTTAATTTATCAATGCCATTCATTTATGTATTGGGGATGTTAATTTTCTCTATGCCTTGTTTCTTTGTCATAGAGCAGCCCATTCATATCTACTTAGAGTTTTCATGAATGGTAAATATACTTCTGTTATCATTTCTCTAAGTGCCTCTGACATTCTTTCTATCTGCTTAATTATTTATTCACTCTGTTGAATTTAAATTTATCCCAATGTAAATGTTTACTTATATTTATATGCATGTAAATGTATGTGGAATTTAAAGTGTTATGTGAGCTAATTCTTTTGTATGTACTTTTTGTATCCTGCGTTATTAGTTTCTCTTCGTTGTGACAAATTGATGTGCAGACCTGGTTCCCTTAGGCATGACTTGTATCATTTCTCATTAGGCTGAAAAATCATAATTTTAACATCTCCATATCAAATTTGATGTTTTAGAAATACACAGTCATGTTGATCAGATGAACATTTTTTAAGTCTGTTCTGTTTAAAGATATAAAGGACACTTTATTTTGGAACAAATTATGTATGAGTATGACCAAGAATACTTATCTATACTTTGGAATGATATTTCTATCCAAAGTCTCTACATTATTTCCAAAATTTTTCGCAGCAACATTTTAATGATTCTATGCCTTGTTTACTTTTCTTTTAAACTATTGACTGTATATTGTAGAAACATGGATGTACATTGGATATTTTCTGCTTTACGTTGCCTATGGCTTCTATCATAAGAAATCTCTGTTCTTATTTTTGCTTCCTTAAACTTGTTAGAATTTTGATACTAAAACTGAGATGGCTGCTTAAAACTAAGTTGAAAAATGTTCCCTGATGTGGTTCTGTTTTTATATATTTAATTTTTTGTAGTTACTTAATGTTAATTTCAAGACACTGAAAAAATTCTGATTGAGGATATGGTATTACAGATGAAAAATGCCAAAGTTTTATAATGATAACTCCATTCAGAAAGAGTTCAATGCTATCTCTTGGGCAATTTCATATTTTTAGGGAGTTGAGCCAAAATGATACAGGTAGAGTTCCCACTACTCACATCATGTGGTGCTGATGGAACTAACTTTGCCAGGTGGTAATGGGCCTTGCTGTGTAATGCCAGGCTTGGTATAAGTGTTAGGATACCAGTTTGCTCTCTTTAGCCAAATGATATTTTTGAGATATTGTTTTCACTTATTATAGTTGAGATCTATTGCTAATTTTCAAAACTTGTTTATGTTGTATGACCTTAGACCCATCTAAATGGTAAATAGAATGAAAAACAAGATAGGAATGACTTGTGTCATGATAGATTTCTTGAATTTAATGCCTAGCTTGAGGCTAGTGCTGCATCAGTTAAATTTCCCACCCTTTATACTGCTGTTGGCTCATGACATGATTGGTCTCTGTACTCCAGTGGAGTAGAATATTCCATTATTTTCTTTTTCAAATTTACCTGGTTTAGAAATAAGCATCGCTTCACAGCTGAAAAATGAGGTAATTGATTTGTTTGATAAAACTCAAGCCACTGCTCTTAGTAGAACTAATAGAATAAAGAAGAACCATTCATCTTTGCCATAATAAGCATAGTAGATTTCAGGCTTTCTTGACCATTAGGATTATGCTTCTTCTTCAGAAGCTCTGTCATGAGTAGCAGAGAAGTAATCACAGGCAGTGTGTAAACAAATGACTATGAATATAATATGTTCCATGCTTACTGAGACTTGGACTTAATTTTCACACAACTTAACAATGTATTCTTTCGGGATTTTAAATATTAAATATATTTATTTAAGCTGAATTCAAACACATGTGACAGGCTTGTGAGACCTGTGAACAGAACATTCTTAGAACATTTGCAATGATATGAGGTTACTTTGTGCTTTAGTTAAAGAGAATTTTTCAGTACAAGTTCCCAAAATTTCTGTGAATCTTCAGAAGTTTTATGATTTAGCTTCCATCAGGTTATGGCTATTAAGACTTACACTGTGTCTTATTTTGTTTTATTTTATTTTCTTCTTCTCCAACTCCTTCTATTTCTTCCCTTACTTTTCCCACATATCCCTCATCCTGCTTTACAATCACACACACACACACACACACACACACACACACACACACAAACACACACATATATATGTATATCTGAGAATTTGCATCTGCACATTACTAAAGATCTATAAATTATATATATATATATATATATATATATATATATATATATATATATATATATGATAGCACACCTCTACTCTGGCACATATCCCCGCATTTACATTTATATGATATAAATATATAGACAGATGGATGAATAAATAGAGTACATGAAGGGGAAATGTAGTATTTGTCTTTCTATACACTTCCTAATGTGCTTAATGAATTTGGAACTCTCAACATATTATTCCTTTTGGACTCTGATTCATGTGATGTGTATGGAGTCAGATGTGATGAGCTAGAACAGTGAGTGCTACGAGAAGCAAGAGTCCAATCTACAGGAAAGGGAGAAGAAACTCAGAAATTTTCATTCAAGAACTCATGTGAAATGTTACTGGAAGGCACTTTGGCCACATCAGTATGACTGGCCTCAGATAAATTTCCACCCCCTCCTCCAATACTTTGTGCATTAAAATGTCACTGCCATTCTTTGTATTCAACTCCTTCTATATAGCAAAAGATGTGAATTATGTTATTTTCCTGGTAACTTTAGCCCTATGATTTCTTTGTAACTTGATGCTTCTGTGTATTGTTCTAGGGAACAAAAGTGTTAACATCACTGACATCAGTGCTGCATGACAGCAAGGAGTTCCCCAACCCAGAGATGTTTGACCCTGGCCACTTTCTAGATGAGAATGGAAACTTTAAGAAAAGTGACTACTTTTTGCCTTTCTCAGCAGGTAATAGAAACTCATTTTTATGGTTTCAGTGACATGAAGATCTGTGGAGACTTACACAGTGGCTCCCAATTCCTGAGAGACTTGCAATTTATACACAATTGAAAGCATACTTATCCATGTCTCAGTGTCATCCTAGAAGGCAAACTTCATTTACAATTTACTATCTCACTACAGAATTGAGGGAATCATAATTTAAATTCATATTTCTTGTGTCACTCACCTCCATGCTCAGTTAGCCAATATCAAGTATCAAAAATATAGAAACCCACAAGGGAGCCTCAAGTACACTCAGTATTCGCATGAATGACTACTACTTTTTAAACGTCTGCTGGAGAGGATAATGAAAAAGTCTCCAAGATCTCTGGGTTTTTGAGAAGATAGCAAATTTCTTGCTCAAACCTTAAATTTTACAACTGCAAAACATATCACCATCTTAATAATTGACTTCTTAGTTGTTTCAGAATATGGGTAATGGAGAATTATAAGGAGAAACTGCATATCAATGAGGAAGCATTAGATCAGAACCTTTCTATGTGAGTCGAATAACAGAAACTTCAAGATTATTATGAGATGATGGAGACTTTGTATTTATGCCATGATTTTCCACAGTGAAACCTTGGGAAATCACTGGGAACCTTGTTTTCCTCCATTCAAGCTGAGAGTTATGGATTTTGAGTCTAAACTTATTTTGTAGGGTCTGACTTCTGATATGCAGTTTCTTTCCTTGGGTTTGATTTTTGATAGTAAACATAGAATACTTCTTAAATATCCCAGACAGTTTGATTATAAATGTGAACTGTTACACTTTGCTAAAAAGTATTTGCAATTCTCTATATTATATTAGTTGAAAAACAAATTTGTTCTATCTTTGACTGTTTATCTAGTCCTTTCCCCTAGCCACCCAGCTAACTACCAATACAATGACTCACCATTCATTCATAATCTTATGGGTCAGATACAAGAATCGTGTATTGCACATTTAGGGATATTTAGTAATCTACTTTGACTTTTTTCTAGGAAAACGAGCTTGTGTTGGAGAGGGCCTGGCCCGCATGCAGTTGTTTCTATTCTTGACAACCATTTTACAGAACTTTAACCTGAAATCTCTGGTTCACCCAAAGGACATTGATACGATGCCAGTTCTGAATGGTTTTGCCTCTCTGCCACCCACTTACCAGCTCTGCTTCATTCCTTCCTGAATAGATCAGGCATTTTGGCTTCTACTGTGTTGCCTTCTGCAATCCCCTTCAGGTTTTTATCCAGTCCCTTCCCTCTATCATCCATCCTGACTCTTGTCTTAAGATCCAGAAAGCACATGCAGTTTCTGGAGTTATAGCACAAATCCACTTGTATTATCTCTTTCATATAACAATTTATGATCCCTTGTGTCATTGTGTATCCATTCCTGAGTTAAAATAAAGCTTCACTATAAAATAATAATTATCATAATTCCTAGTTATTTTTTATTTTGCATATTTTCAATAATATTTATACTTTATTTGTGTACCTGCTCTAAGACTTGCTTAAAATTTATGTAATAAATTGGCAACTTAACACATCCTTCAGGTCTACATCAAAAGAAGCATAGAGAATGCAAGAGAAACTGTTAGGGAATATATATTGTTTTCTAAACTGCTTTCAGCTGTATACAATCTCTAGCACACACACACACACACACACACACACACACACACACACACACACGTGTGTATATATTGACACAGGGACAGTCAGATAGATCAGCGGACTAGAATTGAAGACCCAGAAATGAACCCACATACCTATGGTCACATGATCTTTGACAAAGGAGCTAAAACCATCCAATGGAAAAAAGATAGCTTTTTCAACAAATGGTGCTGTTTCAACTGGAGATCAGCATGTAGAAGCATGCAAATAGATCTATTCTTAACACCCTGTACAAATCTTAAGTCAAAGTAGATCAAGGACCTCCACATCAAACCAGATACTCTCAAACTAATAGAAGAAAAAGTGGGGAGGAGTCTCAATCATGTGGGTACTGTGGAACATTTCCTCAACAAAACACAAATGGCTTAAGATTCAAAGATCCAGAATTGACAAATGGGACCTCATAAAACTGCAAAGCTTCTGTATGTCTAAGGGCACTGTCATTAAGACAAAACAGCAACCAACAGATTGGAAAATACCTTTACCAATACTGCATTTGATATAGGGCTAAAATCCAAAATATCCAAAGAATTCCAAAAGGTTATTTGACTCCAGAGAGCCAAATAACACTATCAGAAACTGGGGTATAGATCTAAACGAAGAATCTTCAGCTGATGAATATCGAATGAAAAGTACCTAAAGAAATGCTCAACATGCTTAGCCATCTGGGAAATGCAAATCAAAACAACCCTGACATTTCACCTCACATGAGTCAGAATGGCTAGGATAAAAACCTCAGGTGACAGCAGAAAGGGGAAAACTCCTCCATTTTTGGTGGGATTGTAAACTGGTACAACTCTGGAAATCACTCTGTATGTTCCTCAGAAATTGAGACACTCCACTACCTGAGGACCCAGCTATACCTCTCCTGAGCATATACCCAAAAGATACTCCAGCATACAATAAAGACACATGCTCCACACTGTTCATAGCAGTCTTATTTCTAATAGCCAAAAGCTGGAAAGAATCCAGATGCCCTTCAACAGAGGAGTGGATACAGAAAATGTGGTAAAGTACATCTACACAATAAAGACTCAGAATGCTCATAAAATTTACAAAATCCAAACACATTCACCTTCAAAGGTATATAAGCAGGAAAAGTTGCTAGAGGTTATGTCTAATTAACTCAGCTTTATGAAGTTGTTCCAAATGTCTATGAGTAAGACCTTAGCTATGGGCTTTTAAGACGTTCTAATAAATTCATTGATTCACTAAGAAAAAAAACAAGAAGAATTAGATGGAACTTCTCAACAGAGACACTAAAATTCAGAAGAACCTGGTTAAAGGTCATGCAAACTCTAAAAGAACACAAATACCAGCCAGGTTACTATACCCAGCATAACTCTCAAACAATATAGGTTAAGAAACAAAAATATTCCTGGACAAAACCAAATTCAAACAGTACCTATCTGCAAATCAAGCCATACAGAGTACTCTAGAAGGAAAACTCCAACATAAAGAGGGTACTCACAACAAAGTCAAAATGAGAGAAACACATGCACATAATGCCATCTACAAAAAATAAATAAAAAAAATGACAGAAGCTAACCACCATCTGCCTTATCATCTCTCGATGTTAATGGACTCATCTCACCTATAAAGAGATACGGGCTGGCAGACTGGATATGTAAACAGAGTCCAGAGTTTTTCTGCATATACAAGGCACCTAAATAACAAAGACAAACATTACCTCAGAGTAAAAGGCTGGAAAAAATATCTTCCAAGAAACTGGTCCCAAGAAACAAGCAGTACTTGCCATTCTAGTATTCAATAAAATAGACTTTCAACCAAAAGCTATCAAGAGGAATAAGAAAGGACACTTCATATTCATGAAAGAAAAAATTCACCACAAGGAAGTCCCAATTCAGAACACTATTCCCCAAATACAAGGCCAACAACATTCATAAAAGAAACTTTACTAAAGCTCAAAACGCACATTGATCTTCACACAACAATAGTAGAAGAGTTCAACAGTCACTCTCACTAAATAAAGGTCATGTCATTGAAACAGACTAAGCAGAGACACAGTGAAATTAATAGAGGTTTTGAACCAAATAGATTTAACAGATATCTACAGAACATTTCACTCTAAAACTCTTCTAACGACTGCCTGTATTCATGTGTTATATACTTGTTTATGTGCTATTTAATTGTTTATCTGATCTTGTTTTTACTTCAGTATATTTTATATATATATATATATATATATCAGTAAATGATATATATTTTTAAATTATATATATATGTATACACATATAATTAATAAAGAAAAGTATGCATTTATAGTTTTTTTATTTTATGGAGAACATGTCTTTAAAGTATGAGTTGATGATTCATTGAATTTCCTTGCTGTCTGATGTTATGTCTCCCATTTCATTTCTGATTTTGTTAATTTGGACATTCATTTTCTCCTTTTTAGGTAGTTTGGATCAGGGTTTTTCTATGTTGATGATTTTCTCAAAGAACCTACTTTGTTTTATTACTTCTTTGTATTGCTCTCTTGTTTTCATTTTATTAATTTCAGCCTTTATTCTCCTATTGCTATTATTCTTTTTTAGTCAACTAGAGTTGGTCTTTTCATAGTACTGCAGATTTCTTGGATGTTTTGTTTCAGAAAGCTTTTTTACATATAACCTTTTCTTTGACTGATGTATACATTTCTTCTATTATTTTGCAATTGGCTGAGGTTGGTATCTGTAACTTCTGTTTACATACCTAGATTTTCCATTTTCAGAATTTTCTTTTTGTGTTTTATTCATTGCTTCTTTTTCCATTTTTCATCAACTGTCTGTTCATTTGTTTGTTTTTATTTTTCTTCTTGTTTGAGGAATTTATTTATTCTCTCCAATTTTTTGTTTGTCTTTTCTTCAATTTCTTTAAGGAATCCACTCACTTCATTAGTGTCTTCTGTCTTGTTCATAATGTTGATACTGATGTCTTTTCCTTTTGCTTTTAACTGTGTTAGAGTATTCCAAGCTTCCTGCAGTAGCCTAGCTGTGCTGTAATAGTGAAATAATGCTTTGGCTATTGATTTTGTTCTTATCTTGACATCTAAGCACCTGGGTTTGGTGAGATTATACATCTAGGTGCTGATTTTCAGGTTTTTCTTTGCTACATGTCTGTTTTGTTCCTTGCTTTATGTTTCTACTCTGGCCTTCTGGCCTGTATGATCAGGTTAAGTAAGAGGTCTCCACTGAGTTTGGAGGCTAGATAACTGGTGGCCAGCATAATCTTTTGTCAAACTGGGGGTCACTGTCAATTTAGGAACTGGTCTTCTAGTAGGCTGTAATAAAATGCTTAAATGGAAGATAATAAAACTTGTGGCTATGGTTGGTGGTCATGATCTACGTGTAGCAACTAAAGAAACACAGTTCTGAAAACACATGAGATTTGAGGTAGTGGTTCTAGGCTCTCTTCAATTAATAATCGAAGTGAATTCATATTCATTTTAAATTTCTAATGGGTCCTCGTGATCTTCAGAACTTTTACAAGATTGGATTTTGTAGCAATATATTAATTTAAATAACATATTTAAAATTTAAAAAACAAAAAGTTATTTTTGACATATGGAATTATTTGAAAATTAAATGCTAGTTTCAAATTTTTGGAATATTGCTGTTCTCATTTATGTGCACATTGCCTATCACTGTTTTTCTACTATAGTTGCATATTTCAAAAGCATCAGCAAATGCTTGTGAAGTAAAGTGTAAAGTGTTTTTCACAAAGTCATCTGTAAGCAAATTATTACTCTTGTCTTTATCTATTGTCTGAAGTGATATTAGTTGCCCCATCTGTTAAAGAAGTTATTATTTTCATGGTTAGTAAGAGTGTAAAGTCAGTTATAAAAATCATGATATTTCTTTACCAAGTAATTCCAAGAATGAAAAGAATATGATTCAGTTCATAAGACCCAAAGTGTACAAGCATATTATGCATTACAGGTTAGATGGAGGGTTATGAATATATCAAATGTGATAATTGATATAAAGCTTGACTATACTGAACTCATGCTGAGGGGATCTGTGTCATAAGACATCTCTCATTCTTCAGTCTCTTTAGCATTTATTTATCTGTAATGATTTAACTTAAATGTTGCCACATTATACATAAACCCAATATTTAGAAACAAAAAAATATGTCAGAAAGTTCATTTGGCTACAACTTAATAAAAAAACACTTTCCAAATCATATAAATTCTTTTAATTTGACAGAGAAATGTTACAGTTATATTGTTCAAAAATGACATGAACATGCCTATGTATTAGACATACCTATTCTCTCGTATTTACCTCATAATATTTATGCCAATCCTGTCAATTGTCTGGATGAATTATGAATTGATAGTATAATCGACATTTTGAGTTTCTGAAGATCTTTCCATTATTTGGGTACACACATATTCCAAGTGTTCTGATATATTTCTATAAACATCTTATTTTCATGAATTTACAAATTAGCAGCAGTTCAAATTACTGATTAATGAAATTCATCATTTGGGTCAATAATAAGTTAAATGATAATGAAGTACAAACATATGAAAATAAATTTACAGATAAAATGTTCACCAGAAGTCACCTTTAATTTTGCATATAGTTTTAGAAGAAACATCTGTAACTAGCAAAATATATGAGATTAGGTAAAGTAAGATCATGTAATGATTAAATCATTTTGAAACAGTAGCTTTAAAAGTAATAAGAAAAGAATATTCATTATTCAAGAAAACTCAAAACTATTTACGAGTTATAGCATTAAAAGGAAATTATTGTGACTTATTATGACTGAAATACACCAAACATAAGTCAAAGTATGATATAGCCTTTTTCATAACTTGAAGAATTATGCATATAAACTACTTTGAATTATTTGTAGTTTTTTTCAGTATTAAAAACTCCCAAACATCTTTTTTGTGTTCAACACAAATTGGAAAATATACCTGAAATTATAAACAACTAATTTTCATACAAAAATCTTTGGAAAAGAAAGACAAAACAAATGTGGAAATGCCCATGTCCTTGCTTTCTTAGAACTGCTTTCCCAATTGTGAACCTGCATAAGTAATAGGAAGCACAGTGTTATGGAGAGTACTTGAATCAAACTGAAACTGGGAAGATCAAGAGCACAGAAGTGTAGCAGAGAGAACGAAGCTTACTTTGGGTATGAAGTAGTTTCTGAATTTAGTATCACAGGTCACTTCATACACTATATTGTTTGGGACAATGTTACTCTATCTCTGTACCTCATGCACCATGGCATTTGTGTAGGGCATGTGATTCCTGTCCTGCATACAGGGGCTGGGGTTTCTCCCAATCACCTGGTCAATCTCTTCTTGGAATCTAACTGGATCTTAGCAATGAAAAATATTGTAAAATGAGAAATACAGCCTGTATTTCCCATTAATGCATAACTACCTAGGCCACGAAGAAAGTGACCCAATAGCATTTGAACTTACATTTCACACTGAGGAGTAAACTTAGATACATAGAATTATTTTAATACAGATTTATACTATTATTCTATCACATAAATAATATGATTCATTATTATATGCCAATTGTTTTTATTCATGGTATCAAATAATATGATATGTAATTCAATATTGGTAATAATAAAACAGAATACAATTAATTTGACATTTATAGACAATATTAAAACATATCAGAAATAAGTTATAAAGTGCTGAATGCAGTACTGATTTTAAAATTATATATGTGAAGATCTTGTTGGTGTCATTTTATGTTCTTTTTTTAACTATTTGTGTGAAGGTTCATCACCAACAACTATGGAGAAATATATTTGTATTTTAAACAATAACTGTTTTTATGTACTCAATCATATACAATATTTTATTAAAATATTGGTATCAAATGAGAACATATCCATTATATCTATAGTTTATTTATAAATACACATCTACAAGTAGATAATGAACTTACATACCATATACATGTAAATGTACACACATGCATCATTCTTAGATTACCATATTTAGTAATATAGACAAATTGGGGAAAGAGTTAGTTGTAGACATATAAATATAATACCCAGAAGCTGGAAGAACGCAGATGCCCTTCAACAGAGGAATGGATACAGAAAATGTGGTACATCTACACAATGGAGTATAATCAGCTTTCAAAAAATGAGTACATGAAATTCATAGGCAGATGGAATGAACTAGAAAATATCACCCTGAGTGAGGTTACTCAATCACATAAAAACACACTTGGTATGCACTTATGGATAAGTGGATATTTCCCAAAAACTCAAATTACCCAAGATAAAATCCACAGGAAGCTCAAGAAGAATGAACAAAATGCAGATGCTCCCACTCCTTCTTAAAAGAGGAAAAACATGCATAGGAGGGTATATGGAAGCAAAGTTTAGAGCAGCGACTCAAGGAATGGCCATTTGGGGCCTGACCCACATGTGGCCCATATATATACAGCCACCAAAACTAGAAAAGTTTGATGAAGCTAGAAAATGCATGCTGAAAGAGACTGGATATAGATCTCTCCTGAGAGACACATCCAGAGCATCTCCAATATAGAGGTCAATGCTAGCAGCAAACCACTGTACTGAGAATAGGACCACCTTGGGGGGAATTAGTGGAAGTATTGAAAGACATGAAGGAGCTTGCAACCCCATTAAAACAACAATACCAACCAACTGGAGCTTCCAGGGACTAATCCACTCCTGAAAGTCTATATATGGACTGATGCAGGACTCCAACTGCATATGTAGCAGAGAATAGCCTTTTCGGGGCACAAGAGGAAGGGGAAGGAAGCCATTGGATCTGCCAAGTTTGGACCCCTAGTATAGAGGAACATGGGGGGGCAATAAGGGGCTTGTATAGGGGGAATACCCTTATGGTGGAAGGGGAAGTGAAAGAATGTCGGCTTATGGACAGGAAACTGGGAAAAGGAATAATGTTTGAAATATAAGTAAAGAAATATATCTAATAAAAAGTAATAAAAGTAAAAAATGCACCCCATGGAACTGGAAATTTTCTTTAAGCAAAAGGATATGGTCCATATTGCAAATAATCAACTTACAGATTGTGAAAAACATTTCATTAACTCCATATTCCAATAGATGGCTTAAATCCAAAGTGTATAAAGAACTCATGAAATTTAACACCAAAAACGCAAACAACCCAATCCAAAAATGTGGTATAGAACTAAATAGAGAATTCTCAACAGAGGAACTGTAAACGGTTGAGAAGAACTGAAAGAAATGTTCAAGTCACTAGTGATCAGTGATATATAAATCAAAATGACACCTTACACCAAGCAGAACGGTTATGGTCACAATTTCAAGTGACAGCACATGCTGGCAAGGATATGTTTAAAGAGGGCCTCTTCTCCATTGGACGTGGAACTGCAAATTATTACAACCATTCTGGAAATAAATCTGGAGTTTCCACAGAAAATCGGATATAGATTTACCTGAAGAACTTGCTATACCACCATTGGGTAATGCCTAAAGATGCCCTACTATATCACAAAGGCACTTGTTCCACTATGTTTTTATCAGCTTTATTTTTGATCGGGAGAATGTTGAAACAATCCAGAGGTCCCACAAAGGAAGAATGGATACAGAAAAAATGGTTCGGGTACGCAATATAATATTACTCATCTATTAAGAATGAGGGCATCCTGAGGTTTTTAGGCAAATGGATGGAAATAGAAAATGTCATCCTGAGTGAGGTAACTGAGACCCAAAAGTACATTCATTCTATATCCTCATTAACAAGTGATTATTAGCCAAAAATTTAAAGACTACCCAGGACAATCATCAGAACTAAAGAAGGTTAACAAGCTGAAGGGCCCAAGTGAGAATACCTCAGTTCCACTGGTGAGAGAAAAGACAGCAATTGGGGGTTGGGGGCAGAAAGAGGGAGGAACCTAGTTTGGAGAGGGCACAGAATGTGTTAAAGGTGAACATGATGAGGTATTGGTGTGGGAAGCAAGACTGAAGCCCTCAGAGCCAGCAGAAAGAGTGAAAACAAGCAACATCAGGAGGTAGGATGTGGCATATCCTTTATGATGTTCCAGAGACCAGGTAGATGAGAGATTCTCAAGATTCAAAGAGAGGGAAATGTTCTACAGTTCAGAGAGGGAGAATTCAGAGTCTACCTCCGGTAGAGCGACAGGATAACATGTGAAGTGATAATGTTGCCATCCCACAGCCAAAATTCTGACCCAGATTTGTTACTGTCTGAAAGAACTGCAGGAACAAAAATGGATAAGAGCCTGAGGGAAGGGAAGCAGAATGACTGGCTCAAATTGGGATCTAGCTCAAGGGAAGGCTCCAAGGCCTGACATTATTACTGATGACACGCTGTGCTTACAAAAAGGAGTCTACCATGGCTGCCCTCTGAGAGGCCAAACAAAGAGCTGAAAAAGTCAGATACAGATACTTAAACCCAATCAGTGTACAGAAGCCAGGGGCCCCTTTGGTTGTATTAGGGAAAAGCTGGAAGAAGCTCTGGAGAAGGGTGACCCCATAGAAAAATCACCAGTCTTATCTAACCTGAACACCTGAGATCTCTCAAGACAATGAGCCACCAATCAGGTAGCATACACGAGATAATCTGGGGCCCCTGACACATATAAAGTGGCCTCAGTGAGGGAAGATGCACATAATCCTTGAGAGACTTGAGAACACAGGGAGTGGGGAAGTCTATTGTGTTGGGGTTTGTGGTTGGGGATATCTTGTTCGAGACAAGGGACAAGGTATAGATTGAAGATCAGTCAGTGGGCAGACAGGGAGGGGCATAAAGAATAGATGGTAAAAATGGAGTAAAAACAACAACAACAACAACAACAACAACAACAACAACAACAGTAATGGGTAAAAATCAACATACATAAAAAAGGCCAATCTCTGTGAGTCCTCACTGGCCTCCTTACAGTAATTGACAACATATCTTTAAATTCATATGGAAGTTTAAGGATGTAGAATGATCAACAGTCTTGAAAATATGTGGCAAATTCCAGGGACATACAGTCTGGGCTTTTAAAACAGGGTTTGAATGTTTCATTAATAGGGATCTGGGACACTGCACCACTAGTAAAGGATATAAACAAAGACAAAGGGAACAGAACTGACTCCTAACAACTAACCTCAATGTCATTAAATGTTTTATAAATTAGAATGTCACATTGTGGAAAAACAGTTTTTCCTAAATTACACAATGCCAATAGTTAATCTTGACAGTTTATTTAATAAACACCTATCTTTAATTCAACTAAGGCAAATTCATCAAAATTATTCTCAGAACTTTCATTCACCTACTCATTCTAATGGTACAACACAATTATCTGTTAAAAAACCTCTATAGGGCTTATTGGTACAAATATGTCCATATCTTTTTAAATACACATGAAATACAAGTGATGCACACACTGGGTAATGGTGGTGAAAATTTTCATATTAATACAGAACTATTTATGATTTGTAAGAATGTTGAATATTGCTTCATTTTATCTGCCATTTATCTTACGCTATTCTGCTTCATTATTTTAAATTTTCCTGCAGAATCACCATCCCTCATCTCAAGCTATATTACAGGTAATTGTGATAAAAACTGTATCATATTGGAACATAGACAGGAAGGTTGAAAATGGAATGGAACTGAAGACCCAGAAATGAACCCCCACAGGTAAGGTCCCTTGAACGTTGACAAAGGAGGTAAAAACATACAGTGGGAAAAAGATAGCATTTTTAACACATGGTGCTTGTTCAACTGGAAGTCAGCATGTAGAAGAATGCAAGTTGATCCATTCTTTTTCCCCTATCCAAATCTCAAGTTCAAGAGGATTAGGACCTCCTCATAAAACCCAATATACTCAAAGTAATAGAATAAAAATTGGGAAAGAGTCTCAAACACATATGCACTGTGGAAAATTTCCTAAACAGAACACTAATGGCTTATGCTATAAGATCAAGAATTGACAAATGGGACCTCATAAAACTGCAAAGCATATGTAAGGCAAAGGACACTCTCATTAGGACAAAACAACGACCAACACACTTGGAAAAGATCTTTACCAATCCTACCTCAAATAAAGGACTAATATCCAATATATACAGAGAACTCATTAAGTTCAACTTCAGAGAATCAATTAATACTATTAAAAATGGAGTACAGAGATACAAAAATTCTCCTCTGAGGAATATAGAGTGGCTGAGAAGTACCTAAAGAAACGCTCTGAATCTGTAGGTTGCTTTTGGCAAAATGACCGTCGTTACTATATTAATCCTGCCAATCCATGAGCATGGAAGGTCTTTCAATCTTCTGAGATCTTCCTCAATTTCTTTATACAGAGACTTGAAGTTCTTGTCATACAGATCGTTCACTTGCTTGGTTAAAGTCACACCAATATATTTTATATTATCTGGGGCTATTGTGAAGGATGTCATTTCATTAATTTCTTTCTCAGCCTGTTTATCCTTTGAGTAGAGGAAGGCTACTGATTTGTTTGAGTTACTTTTATACCCCGACACTTTAGTGAAGTTGTTTATCAGGTTAAGTAGTTCTCTGGTGGAAGGTTTGGGGTAACTCAAGTACACTATCAAATCATCTGCAAATAGTGATATTTTGACTTCTTCATTTCCAATCTGTATCCCTTTGATCTCCTTGTTGTCTGATTGCTCTGTCTAGAACTTCAAGAACTATATTGAATAAGTAGGGAGAGAGTGGGCAGCTTTGTCTAGTCCCTGATTTTAGTGGGATTACTTCAAGTTTCTCTCCATTTAGTTTAATATTAGCTACTGGTTTGCTGTATATTGCTTCTACTATGTTTAAATATGGGCCTTGAATTACTGATCTTTCCAGGACTTTTATCATGAAGGGGTGTTGAATTTTGTCAAATGCTTTCTTCAGCATCTATTAAAATGATCATGTGGTTCTTATCTTTAAGTTTATTTATATAGTGGATTACATTGATGGACTTTCGTATATTAAACAATCCCTGCATCCATGGGATGAAGCCTACTTGATCATGATGGATGATTGTTTTGATGTGTTCTTGGATTTGGTTTACAAGAATTTCATTTTTTGTGTCAATATTCATAAGGAAAATTGGTCTGAAGTTCCCTTTCTTTGTTGAGTCTGAGTGTGGTTTCTGCATAAGAGTAATTGTGGCTTCATAGAAGGAATTTGGTAGTGCTCTGTCTGTTTCTATTTTGTGGAATAGTTTGGACAGTATTGATATGAGGTTCTATGAAGGCCTGAAAGAATTCTGCACTGGACCAATCTGGACATGGGCACTTTTTGGTTGGGAGAGTTTTAATAACTGCTTC
This sequence comes from Rattus norvegicus, assembly GCF_021556685.1. Lineage (NCBI taxonomy): Eukaryota > Metazoa > Chordata > Mammalia > Rodentia > Muridae > Rattus > Rattus norvegicus. The sequence goes on from NC_141534.1 coordinate 250,620,754, forward strand.
TATTTCTTTAGGAGTTATGGGGTTGTTTAGATGATTTATTTGTTCTTGATATAACTTAGGTACCTTGTATCTGTCTAGAAAATTGTCCATTTCCTCCAGATTTTCCAGTGTTCTTGAATATAGGCTTTTGTATTAGGATCTGATTTTTTTTAATTTCTTCAGATTCTGCTGTTATGTCTCCCTTTTCATTTCTGATTTTTTTAATTTGGGTACACTCTCTGTGCCACCTCGCTAGTCTGGCTAAGGATATATCTATCTTGTAGATTTTCTGAAAGAGGCAGTTCCTGGCTTTGTTTATTCTTTGTATAGTCCTTTTCTTTTCAACTTGGTTGATTTCAACTCTGAATTTGATTTCCTTCCTTCTACTCCTCTTGGGTTTATTTAGTTCTTTTTTCTAGAGCTTTAAGGTATGCTGTCAAGCTGGTGACATATGCTCTCTCCTGTTTCTTTTTACAGGAACTAAGGGCTATGAGTTTTCCTCTTAGTACTTCTTATATTGTGTCCCATAAGCTTGGGAATGTTGTGTCTTCATTTTCATTAAATTCTAAGAAGTCTTTAATTTCTTTCTTTTTTCTTCTTTGACTAAGTTGTTATTCAGTAGAACATTGTTCATTTTCCATGTATGTGTGGGCTTTCTCTCATTATTGTTGTTATTGAAGACCAGTCTTCATGCTTGGTGATCTGATAGGATGCATTGGATTATTTCTATCTTACTGTATCTGTGGAGGCCTGTTTTGTGACCGATTATATGGTCAATTTTAGAGAAGGTTCCATGAGGTGCTGAGAAGTATGTGTATCCTTTTATTTTAGGATGGAATGTTTTATAAATATCTGTTAAATCCATTTGTTTCACAAATTCTGTTAGTTTCTCTATGTCTCTGTTTTCATGATCTGTTCAGTGATGAGTGGGGTGTTGAAAACTCATAGTATTATCACGTGATGTGCAATGTATGCTTTCAGCTTTAATAAAGTTTCTTTTATGATTGTAGGTGCCCTTGCATTTGGAGCATAGATATTTAGGATTGTGAATTCATCTTGGTGGATATTTCCTTTGATGAATATAAAGTGTCCTTCCTTATATTTTTAATGACTTTTTGTTGAAAGTTAATTTTATTTCATATTAGAATGGCAACTCCAGCTTGTTTCTTTGGACCACATGCTTGAAAAGTAGTTTTCCACCCATTTTCTCTGAGGTAGTGTCTGTCTTTTTTTCTGAGGTGTGTTTCCTGCATGCAGTAAAATGCTGGGTCCTCTTTACGTATCCATTCTGTTAGTCTATGTCTTTTTATTGGGGAATTTATTCCATTGATGTTGAGAGATAGTAAGTTATAGTGATTGTCACTTCTTGTTATTTTCATTGTTAGAGGAGGAATTATGTTTGTCTCTCTTTTTGTTTCATTGCAAGGAAATTATATTCTTGCTTTCTGTACAGTGTAGTTTCTCTCCTTTTCCTGGAGTTTTCCATCCATTATCCTTTGCAGGTCGGTATTTGTAGAAAGATATTGCATAAATTTGTTTTTGTCATGGAATATCTTGGTTTCTCCATCTATGTTAATTGAAAGTTTTGCTGGATACAATAACTTGGGCTGGCACTTGTGTTCTCATAGGGTCTGTATGACATGTGTACAGTATCTTTTTGCATTCATAGTCTCTGGTGAGAATCTGGTGTAATTGTTATAGCTCTACCTTTTTCTGTCACTTTAACTTTTTCCCTTACTGCTTTCAATATTCTTTTTTGTTGTTTTGTGCATTTGTGTGTTTGGTGTGACAGGAGGAATTTCTCTTCTGGCTCAATCTATTTAGAGTTCTGTAAGCTTCTTGTACGTTTACGGGCATCTCTTTCTTTAAATTAGGGAAGTTTTCTTCTATAATTTTGTTGAATATATTTACTGGCCCTTCATGTTGGGAGTTTTCCCTCTCTTCTATACATATTATCCTTAGGTTTGATCTTCTCATTGTGTCCTGGATTTCCTCTATGTTTTGGGCTAGGATCTTTTTGCGTTTTACATTATCTTTGACAATTGTGTCAATGTTTTCTATAGTATCTTCTGCTCCTGAGATTCTCTCTTCTATCTTTTGTATTCTGTTGGTGATGCTTGTATCTATGGATCCTTGCCTCTTCATTTGGTTTTCTATATCCAGGGTTGTCTCCCTTTGTGCTTTCTTTATTGTTTCTATTTCCCTTTTTCAATTCCTTCACCTGTTTCGTTGTGTTTTCCTGTAATTCTTTCAGGGATTTTTGTGTTTCTTCTCTAAGGGCTTCTACTTGTTTACTTGTATTTTTTGCATTTCTCTAAGGAAGTTCTTTATTTCTTCCTTAAAGTCCTCCTTCATCATTATCAAAAATGTGATTTTAAATCTAAATCTTGCTTTTCTTGTGTGTTTGGATATACAGTATTTTCATTGGTGAGAGATCTGGACTCTGATGATGCCAAGTCGTCTTGGTTTCTGTTGCTTGGGTTCCTGTGCTTGCCTCTAGCCATTGGGTTGTCTCTGGTGTTTGCTTGTCTTGCTGTTTCTGAGAGTTACTTGACCCTTCTGTAGGCCTTTGTGTCAGCACTCCTGTAGAACTGTTTTCCTGTTTTCTTTCATCCTTTCCTGAGAATAGGTGCTCTGATTTCAGGTGTTTTGGCACTTCTGGAGACTGTCTTCCAGCTCTAGACATGGGCAGGAATCAAAGGGTCCTGCCCCTGATTGCTCATGTAGTTCCTTGCTCCCAGAGGGCACAGTTGGCACTATGTGATTCTCTCTCATGTCTGGACTATGGGCAGAGGATAGTTTTCTCTGACTTCTCAGGTGTATCCACACTTATGCGGGTCCAGCTCTCTCCCCCATGTGGTTTGGGTGCAGGGCGATGTGTGGCAGTTCAGTTTGGTCCTGGAGGCAGACCAGAACTGCAGCTACCACTGACCATCTGTTCCTATGTCCCCATGTCCAGAGACACTGTGCAGTTTCCCCTTGGAACAGGGATGTGGGCCGAGGTATCCCTTTCTTCTTTTAATATTCTTTCTTTGTTTGCGCATTTGTTATTTTAACTATTATGTGACGGGAGGCATTTCTCTTCTGGTCCAATCTATTGAGATTTCTATAGGCTTCTTGTATGTTTTCACGCATCTCTTTCTTTAGGTTAAGGAAGTTTTCTTCTATAATTTTGTCGAATATAATTACTGGCCCTTTAAGTTGGGAATCTTCACTGTCTTTCATACCTATTATCCTCATGTTTGACCTTCTCATAACATCCTGAATTTCCTGGATGTTTTGGGGTAAGAGTATTTTGCATTTTACATTATCTCTGACAATTGTATAAATGTTTTCTATAGTATCTTCTGCCCCTGAGATTCTCTCTTCTATTTCTTGTATTCTGTTGGTGATGCTTATATCTATGACTTGTCTCTTCCTCAGGTTTTCTTTTTCCAGAGTTGTCTCACTATGTGCTTTCTTTATTCTTTCTATTTCCTTTTTTAAATTCTGGACAGTTTTGTTCAATTTGTTCACCTGTTTAGTTGTGTTTTCCTGCAATTCTTTTAGGAATTTTTTTGTGTTTCCTCTTTATGGGCTTCTACTTGTTAAAATATGGAATGCTTCACGAATTTGCATGTCATCCTTGCACAGGGGTCATGCCAATCTTCTCTGTATCATTCCAATTTTAGTATATGTGCTGCCAAAGCAAGCAAAAAAACATCTTTTTAAAAAAATACTGCTTTACAGTATTTCGTAAATCATATTACATAAATTCTGTGGATTTTCTTAAAATTCTCATTTCAGTATTTCTTCTGATTTTCTCTACTTTCTTTGTCTAAGCCAAAGCTATTTCTACTGAGCATTAAAGCTGAGACTTGTAGATTCTGTCCTTTGGTAGGCAGACAGAGAATATAGGTAGTTGAGCCAGGTTTTGAGTTCTTACCTTGCCCTTTTTTCCTCCAGATAGACATTTGGTTCTATTGCATTCACCAGCCTTTACTGACAGTGTACTCTGATTCAATATCAACCTTATTCAGTCCTATCCAAACAGACATGAATTTAGTTAATAATTAGATCATCATATTTGACGTAGAGATCAGAAAAGTTTGAACTTAATGATGCTTTGAAACCAGTTAATGATTCAATCATCATTTTCTGACATGGAAATCGAAAGGGTATGACCTTAATTATTTTTAGACATCTGGCAATCCAAAGTCATCTTGCCCTGTTGTCTTTGCAAGGTAAGCAGAATTTGTTACCTGGCTCATGTTGACGTAAAATCTAAAAGAAACAAATTCCATTTATTAGACAAAAGCTAGACTAAAATTTAAAGTTGGTTAAATCTTAAATTGGTGAGATTCTAAGGGCCTCAATGCCCAGAGTACTAGCTGAGAAGGACAGAGTCTATGGAATAGTTAGAGACATATGTCCTAACCTGTTGCATTTCCTACCAGAATCATTGTGGGTGACTGTTAAAATCTTGAGCTACACAGCACCCTCAGATGTATCAGTATATTAGCAGTATGACCTTGGTCTTACTCTTTGCTGAGCTGGTCTCAGAACTTGTGTGAACTATGAATTTAGGATGTGGTCCAACTTACAGTATTCATTTCCATAGGTCCATATTATTGCTCCCTCAATATCAGGAAGGTCCATGAGAGTAATTGTCTTTATAGAAGAGAGGAGAATATGGGATGTGGGTAACAAGTTGTAACATAAAAGATTATTTTTGAAGGGTACCCACCAAGGAAGATTGCTCAGACATATGTGTAAGCCAATAGTCTATTAGCCAGCTGGTATTACTAGTGTTCTGGATACCAGTGTAGCCCTATGCCTTTCTCATATTGTGTGTTAAGCACACACACAAAGAGACATTTTTATGTTGGCATACTTCAATTAACAATGGTTAGCCAGAAGCAGAATTGCAGAAGCAAAAATAAGCAAAGTAAATACATGTAGAGATTTTTCTCAGAACTATATTTTGATGACTAAGTTCTTTTAGGGGTTTTCGGGTTTTTGTTTGTTTGGTTATTTTTTTTGTTTTTGTTTTTGTTTTTGGGAGATGTGTTGTTGATTTGTTTGTTTGTTCTCATTTTGACAAGTAGTATTGTCTATGTGCTGAGTTTTATGGTCTCAGCGGTACAGCCATCATGAAGTCAATTGTGCTAATATCTGAGGGCCCATTACAATTATAACTGGTCCCATCACAGTTACTGTGTCTGTGCAAGACCTGAGATAGGGAAGGCACCCAAGGATCAATGGAGGTGTCCTTAGTTGTGACTCACAGGTTCAGGGATATTAAGCCTGGAGCATCTGCCTCCTGTTGCCGGGCAGAAACCTAGGTTGAGAGATAGGGGGACCAATAAACTCACAAAATTTTTGATTCAAAACTTATCCTGTCTACAAAAAATGTATGGATTGTGAATGGAGCAGAGACTGAGAAAACAGCCAATCAATAACAGCCAAACTTTAGCACTATTGCATGGATGGTCACCAAATCCTGATACTATTACTGATACTTTGTTATGCTTGCAGACAGGAGTCTAACATGGCTGTCCTCTGATAGGATATATCCACCAACTGACTCAGACAGAAACAGACACCCACATCCAAACAGTGGATGGAGCTTGGGAACTCTTATGGAAGAAGAAGAGACAGGATTGTAGCTCTTAATGAGATTAGAACTCCAAAGAAAGTCAAACAGAATCAACTAATCTGGACCCTTGAGGTTCTCAGAGATGGACCCACCAACCAAAGAATATATGCAGGCTGGACCTAGGCCTCCTCCCTCATATGTAGCAGATGTGCAGTTTGGTCTTCATGTGAGTCCTGAACAACTAGAAAGGAACCTATCCCAAAAACTGTTGCCAGCAGTTGGGATAAGGACTTACAGCTGGGCTGCCTTGTCAGGCCTCAATGGGAAAGGAAGCACCTATCCTCTCTGAGACTTGAAAAGGCAGGTTGAGGAGCAATCCAGGGATCTCCTACCCACTCAGAAAAGAGGGTAATGGAGAAGGATTGTGGAAAGGAGTGACCAGGAGCAGGAAAGTGAGTTGGATGTAAAGTGAATATGTAAAAAATTAAAAACTAAAATAAAACATTCTATTATGGAAACTAGTTTCCCACAATGTGCCTCACAGTGCTCCCCTTTTTCCCACATATCCTTACTTACAAATGCTTACTGCAATGAGGCATTGGTCTAGTTGAAACCCTATGGCTTCTGCTACACCATCAATAGGGGATTAGCACAGGAACTCTTCTCAGATATCCTGTTTTTGTCATTTTAAATAGAGATCCTATATCTTTCTCTCTACAGGGGTTGCTTTTTCATTCACTTCAGCAGTTCATACATAAGGTAGATATTTGGGTGGGCCAATTAAAAGCCCAGTTTTTGGGACTAGGTGGTAGGTAAGTTGGTCATTCCATCAGATCTCCTGCACCACACCACCAGGGCAAGATCTTCAGCATCATCTCAGCTAGCTCACCCAATGCTGTAGTCAACAAGGGACATGGCCAGCTCTCACACTTTCATAATGTAAAAGTTGGCTCATCCATGTCATTGCCATCAGGGCTATCTCTACTGTGCTGCCTATGTAAGATGCAGGGCCTCTCTACTGGTGCTGCAGCTAAGGTTGGGTGAACTAGCTCTTCCATGATCATACATCCATTTCCTTCAACTGTAGCAGGTGGAGAGGGCATTTCTCCAGTGCCCACTCCATTTCCTCATGTTAGGAAAATGGCAGGGCCAGCTTTCCCAATCTCACACATTGAGGGCTGACACAAGCAATCAGAACCAGCTCTACTGTACTTGTTGGATGAGGTACAAAACCTGCTCTTAGAGTGCTGCAGCTGGAGAGCTGTGGAGCCAGCTCTTCCACAAGGCACAGGCAAAGAATGAAGCCATCTCTGCACAGCCCTCAGACATCAACATGGACCCAAATGGCAGAAGAGACCAGGGACATCCTGTGCTTACAACAGACTCCTACTGTCTTGGAGCCATGAACCCAGACATGGCCTTTGGTGGCAGCATAGACCAGGACTTCACAATGGCCTTAGGCAGCATTGCTGTCTATTCATATCAGGATGCTCCTCACTACTCTCAAGTGTCCAGTTACAACTCTCTTCCTTGTGCACACATCCTTCTACTTCTCTTTTTCTTCTATCTCTCCACCAATTACTTGCTCAACTTAGTGATACCCATGGTATCTGGGTGTCTAAGAATGTCTCATCAGTTCTCTGCCACACCCATGCCACATATCGCCAGGCTAGGGATCCTCTAAGGTTTGCTTTGACAAACTCAGCCTCATGGGACTGGGCATGGTAATCTTGGGGGTGTTCTGACTGCCCAGGCCCAGTGACACTGGGCTTGGGATTGTCTCTGGCTTGTTCTGCCCACCTGGGCCACATTACATCAGATGCATAAGAAGAAGCCACATTTTCAACAAGTTAATAAAAAAGTCAACCCTTGCTCTTTTTTTTCTTGTATTGCCATACAGCCTGAGTTTCCAAGATGCCCCTCTGCTCTATCACTGTAATCCAGTTCATGCTAAAAACACACCACCTGTGTTATTGGATTATCACCCTCTAGTGGTGATGTAAAAATACTCCATGGCAAAGCCCCATCTTGTGGCAAACCTAAACACAAGATACAGTGTGCTTGTGTGCTGAGATAATAGTGTCAAACATATAAAGTAAGAACTGATTAAAACTATGATGAAGTATATGAACTCTTCATAGTAATCATGCCTGATATGTAAAAAATTAAATTCCTTTGGTCTCCTAGCTTCAAGAATCCCCAAGGTAAAGGCTCTATATAACTGGAGGCCCTAGTCTGCCCTCTGCCGTTTTCATATCACCTAACCCTGGTACGTAAAAGGTCCTTAGAAACTCAGTCCCTGGCCCAAATGTCTGTCCTCTGCTTAGTTCATGGAACTGACAGGTCAAGGGTTCTTGGGCTTTCACAGGCCCACATTTGTACACATCCAGCTAACTCCAGTTACCCAAGTTTCAGCACAAAATTAGAACCAACATTAAAAAAATCAAGGCAATGTACTGAGCCAGAAATTTTAAAATGGTATTCATTCGACATAATCTATCACAAATCCTCCTAGCCAAAGGGGAAGACCATGACTTACACAAAGAGGGTGCTCCCACACCTACCCACCGAATCCCTCCTCCTTACCTGCCCTGACATTCTCCTCCACTGGGGCATGGAACCTTAACAAGGCCAAGATCCTCTCCTATTGACACTCAACAAGTCAGTTATTTGCTACATATGCGACTGAAACCATAGGTCCATCCCTGTTGATTCTTTGGATCGTGGTTTAGTCCCTAGAACCTTTGAGGAGGGGTGTGTATACTATTGTTTTTCTTATGGGGTTTCAAAACCCTTCATATCCTTTAGCCATTACTCTAAAGCCTCCACTGGGGATCCCATTTTCAGCTTAATTGTTGGCTGTGAGCATCTACCTCTGTATTTGTCAGGCACAGGAAGAGACTCTGAGGAGACAGTTATATCAGGTTCCTGTCAGCATGCACTGCTCTTTTATTTGTTCTGCTATCCCATCTCCCTCTTTGGGGCAGGCTTTGTGTCCAAGGTCTATCGTCTGGGCACAGATGAAAACTGGAAAGCTAATTTTCTCTTTCTTCTTTTTTGATGGGATTTTTCTCTTAGTACTTCATCTATTCATGCTGAAGTATACCTCAGAATACCTTTCCTTAAAAATTTAAGTCAGATATATTTATTTATTTATTCACTTATATTTATTTATTCACATTTATTTATTTATTTAGTGTGTGTATGTGTGTCTTTGTGTGTGTGTGTGTGTGTGTGTGTGTGTGTGTGTGTGTGGGTGTGTTTCTGGGGTGCTTATATGCAACAGTTGACATATAGAAGTCAGAAGACAATTTGTGGAATTTGGTTCTCCCCTTCTACCACATGGGGCCTGGGGTTTGTTCTCAGGCTTACCCTCTGAACCATCACATTAGACCTTTCTGTCCTTTTAAAGCTGAAATCATATTCAATTGTCTCTATGCAATACCATTAATTATCCATTCATCTGTCAGTAGAAGGATGACTTGAAAGAGTAGAGATATGTATGAAGTCATCATACATGGAGGAAACAGTGTTGGATGGAGGCTCTCTCAGATAAAGAACGTGGCAATGTAGTAAGCAAGTCCTAGGTTCATACTGACTGCTTTCAGGGATCCAGGTTCATCAGATGACCTGGAGTTATAATGAACTGCTATTGTTAGGAACATGTCCTTGGTTTGGTGAGCATTGTAGTGTCATGGAAGACTATTGATCAATGAAATGAATAGAAAAACGGTGGTATGTTAATTAACTGAGTTTTATTCCTCTTCAGAAACAGACAAATGAAACATGGATGGAGGGTTTCCTGGAAAAAGAGATATTTGGGAATATTTCTATTTGTTTGGAGACCAATAGGAAACAAAGAGTATTCCAACTTCCAGGCTTGGCTTTTTAAGTGATAAAAAACTATTTACACCTTTCTGATGATATGACAGAATGATTTCCAGAGTGGTTGTACCAGCTCACAATCCCACCAATAAGGAAGGAATCTTCATCTTTCTCCACATCGTCATTATGATTATCTGGCATCTGAGTTTTGATCTTACCCATTCTGACTGGTGTGAAGTAGAATCTCAGGGTCACTTTGATTTGCATTTTCCAGAGGACTAAGATGCTTCACAAATTTACAAGTTTCTCTACCTATTCAATATAGGACTTGAGGTCCTAGCCAGAGCAGTTAAACAACAAAAGGAGGTCAAAGGTACACAAATTGGAAATGAAAAAGTCAAAATATCCCCCTTTGCATATGATATAATAGTATACATAAGTGACCCAAAAATTCCACCAGAGAAGTTCTACAGCTGATAACACAGCTAAGTGGCTGGATACAAAATTAACTAAAACAAAAAAATAATGAGTAGCCTTCCTTTACTCAAAGGATAAACAGACCGAAAAAGAAATGAGAGAAATAAACCCCTTCATAATGGCCACAGATAATATAAAATACCTTGGTGTGACTCTAACCAAGCAAGTGAAAGATCTGTATGACAAGAACTTCAAGTCTCTCAAGAAAGAAATTGAAGATGATCTCAGAAGATGAAAAAATCTCCCATGCTCATGGATTGCCAGGATTAGCATACTAAAAATGGCCTTCTGGCCAAAAGCAGTCTAAAGATTCAATGCAATCCCCTTCAAAATTCTTCATAGAGTTAGAAAGAGCAATTTACAAATTGATGAGGAATAAGAAATAGCTGAGGGTAGTGAAAACTATCTTCAACAATAACAGAACTTCAGGAGAAATCACCATCCCTGACTTCAAGCTGTATTACAGAGTAATCATGACAAAAACTCCATGGTGTTGGTATAGATTTAGGCAGGTAGATCAATGGAATAGAATTGAATGACGAGAAATAAACATACAAACATATGATTGTTTGATTTTTGACAAAGGAACTAAAACCTTCTTGTGGAAAAAAGCATTTTCAACAAATGGTGCTAGTTAAACTGGAAGACAGCATGTAGAAGATTGCAAACTGACACAATCTTATCTCTTTATATAAAGCTCAAATACAAGTGAATCAAGGACCTCCACATAACACCAGATACACTGAAACTTACAGAAGACAAAGTGGGGAAGAGCCTTTAACACATAGGCTCAGAGGAAGATTTCCTGAACAAAACACCAATGGCTTATGCTCTAACATAAAAAAAATAACAAATGGAACCTCATAAAATAGAAAAGCTTCTTATGTAAGGCAAAAGACACTGTCAATAGGACAAAATGTCAACCAAAAATGGAGAAAAATCTTTACTATTCCTACCTTGGAAAGAGAGCTAGTATCTAATATATTCAAAAAACTCAAGAAGTTAGACTCCAGAGAATAAAAGCATCCCATTAAAAATGGGCTACAGAGCTGAGACACCGCCGGAACCTGAAGGAAACAGGCCGGATAAACAGTTCTCTGCACCCAAATCCTGTGGGAGGGAGAGCTAAACCTTCAGAGAGGCAGACAAGCCTGGGAAACCAGAAGAGACTGCTCTCTGCGCACACATCTCGGACGCCAGAGGAAAAAGCCAAAGACCATCTGGAACCCTGGTGCACTGAAGCTCCCGGAAGGGGCGGCACAGGTCTTCCTGGTTGCTGCCGCTGCAGAGAGCCCGTGGGCAGCACCCCACGAGCGAACTTGAGCCTCGGGACCACAGGTAAGACCAAATTTTCTGCTGCAAGAAAGCTGCCTGGTGAACACAAGACACAGGACCACAGGAGCAGCTGAAGACCTGTAGAGAGGAAAAACTACACGCCCGAAAGCAGAACACTCTGTCCCCATAACTGACTGAAAGAGAGGAAAACAGGTCTACAGCACTCCTGACACACAGGCTTATAGGACAGTCTAGCCACTGTCAGAAATAGCAGAACAAAGTAACACTAGAGATAATCTGATGGCGAGAGGCAAGCGCAGGAACCAAAGCAACAGAAACCAAGACTACATGGCACCATCGGAGCCCAATTCTCCCATCAAAACAAACATGGAATATCCAAACACACCAGAAAAGCAAGATCTAGTTTCAAAATCATTTTTGATCATGATGCTGGAGGACTTCAAGAAAGACGTGAAGAACTCCCTTAGAGAACAAGTAGAAGCCTACAGAGAGGAATCGCAAAAATGCCTGAAAGAATTCCAGGAAAACATAAATAAACAAGTAGAAGGCCATAGAGAGGAGACACAAAAATCCCTGAAAGAATTCCAGGAAAACACAATCAAACAGTTGAAGGAATTAAAAATGGAAATAGAAGCAATCAAGAAAGAACACATGGAAACAACCCTGGATATAGAAAACCAAAAGAAGATCCAAGGAGCTGTAGATACAAGCTTCAACAACAGAATACAAGAGATGGAAGAGAGAATCTCAGGAGCAGAAGATTCCATAGAAATCATTGACTCAACTGTCAAAGATAATGTAAAGCGGAAAAAGCTACTGGTCCAAAACATACAGGAAATCCAGCACTCAATGAGAAGATCAAACCTAAGGATAATAGGTATAGAAGAGAGTGAAGACTCCCAGCTCAAAGGACCAGTAAATATCTTCAACAAAATCATAGAAGAAAACTCCCCTAACCTAAAAAAAGAGATGCCCATAGACATACAAGAAGCCTACAGAACTCCAAATAGATTGGACCAGAAAAGAAACACCTCCTGTCACATAATTGTCAAAACACCAAACGCACAAAATAAAGAAAGAATATTAAAAGCAGTAAGGGAAAAAGGTCAAGTAACATATAAAGGCAGACCTATCAGAATCACACCAGACTTCTCGCCAGAAACTATGAAGGCCAGAAGATCCTGGACTGATGTCATACAGACCCTAAGAGAACACAAATGCCAGCCCAGGTTACTGTATCCAGCAAAACTCTTAATTAACATTGATGGAGAAACCAAGATATTCCATGACAAAACCAAATTTATACAATATCTTTCTACAAATCCAGCACTATGAAGGATAATAAATGGTAAAGCCCAACATAAGGAGGCAAGCTATACCCTAGAAGAAGCAAGAAACTAATCGTGTTGGCAACAAAACAAAGAGAATGAAAGCACACAAACATAACCTCAGTTCCAAATATGAATATAACGGGAAGCAATAATCACTATTCCTTAATATCTCTCAATATCAATGGCCTCAACTCCCCAATAAAAAGACATAGATTAACAAACTGGATACGCAACGAGGACCCTGCATTCTGCTGCCTACAGGAAACACACCTCAGAGACAAAGACAACACTACCTCAGAGTGAAAGGCTGGAAAACAACTTTCCAAGCAAATGGTCAGAAGAAGCAAGCTGGAGTAGCCATTCTAATATCAAATAAAATCAATTTTCAACTAAAAGTCATCAAAAAAGATAAGGAAGGACACTTCATATTCATCAAAGGAAAAATCCACCAGAATGAAGTCTCAATCCTAAATATCTATGCCCCAAATACAAGGGCACCTACATATGTAAAAGAAACCTTACTAAAGCTCAAAACACACATTGCACCTCACACAATATTAGTGGGAGATTTCAACACCCCACTCTCATCAATGGACAGATCATGGAAACAGAAATTAAACAGAGATGTAGACAGACTAAGAGAAGTCATGAGCCAAATGGACTTAACGGATATTTATAGAACATTCTATCCTAAACCAAAAGGATATACCTTCTTCTCAGCTCCTCATGGTACTTTCTCCAAAATTGACCATATAATTGGTCAAAAACGGGCCTCAACAGGTACAGAAAGATAGAAATAATCCCATGCGTGCTATCGGACCACCACGGCCTAAAACTGGTCTTCAATAACAATAAGGGAAGAATGCCCACATATACGTGGAAATTGAACAATGCTCTACTCAATGATAACCTGGTCAAGGAAGAAATAAAGAAAGAAATTAAAAACTTTTTAGAATTTAATGAAAATGAAAGTACAACATACCAAAACTTATGGGACACGATGAAAGCTGTGCTAAGAGGAAAACTCATAGCGCTGAGTGCCTGCAGAAAAAAACAGGAAAGAGCATATGTCAGCAGCTTGACAGCACACCTAAAAGCTCTAGAACAAAAAGAAGCAAATACACCCAGGAGGAGTAGAAGGCAGGAAATAATCAAACTCAGAGCTGAAATCAACCAAGTAGAAACAAAAAGGACCATAGAAAGAATCAACAGAACCAAAAGTTGGTTCTTTGAGAAAATCAACAAGATAGATAAACCCTTAGCCAGACTAACGAGAGGACACAGAGAGTGCGTCCAAATTAACAAAATCAGAAATGAAAAGGGAGACATAACTACAGATTCAGAGGAAATTCAAAAAATCATCAGATCTTACTATAAAAACCTATATTCAACAAAACTTGAAAATCTTCAGGAAATGGACAATTTCCTAGACAGATACCAGGTATCGAAGTTAAATCAGGAACAGATAAACCAGTTAAACAACCCCATAACTCCTAAGGAAATAGAAGCAGTCATTAAAGGTCTCCCAACCAAAAAGAGCCCAGGTCCAGACGGGTTTAGTGCAGAATTCTATCAAACCTTCATAGAAGACCTCATACCAATATTATCCAAACTATTCCACAAAATTGAAACAGATGGAGCCCTACCGAATTCCTTCTATGAAGCCACAATTACTCTTATACCTAAACCACACAAAGACACAACAAAGAAAGAGAACTTCAGACCAATTTCCCTTATGAATATCGACGCAAAAATACTCAATAAAATTCTGGCAAACCGAATTCAAGAGCACATCAAAACAATCATCCACCATGATCAAGTAGGCTTCATCCCAGGCATGCAGGGATGGTTTAATATACGGAAAACCATCAATGTGATCCATCATATAAACAAACTGAAAGAACAGAACCATATGATCATTTCATTAGATGCTGAGAAAGCATTTGACAAAATTCAACACCCCTTCATGATAAAAGTCCTGGAAAGAATAGGAATTCAAGGCCCATACCTAAACATAGTAAAAGCCATATACAGCAAACCAGTTGCTAACATTAAACTAAATGGAGAGAAACTTGAAGCAATCCCACTAAAATCAGGGACTAGACAAGGCTGCCCACTCTCTCCCTACTTATTCGATATAGTTCTTGAAGTTCTAGCCAGAGCAATCAGACAACAAAAGGAGATCAAGGGGATACAGATCGGAAAAGAAGAGGTCAAAATATCACTATTTGCAGACGACATGATAGTATATTTAAGTGATCCCAAAAGTTCCACCAGAGAACTACTAAAGCTGATAAACAACTTCAGCAAAGTGGCTGGGTATAAAATTAACTCAAATAAATCAGTTGCCTTCCTCTATACAAAAGAGAAACAAGCCGAGAAAGAAATTAGGGAAACGATACCCTTCATAATAGAGCCAAATAATATAAAGTACCTCGGTGTGACTTTAACCAAGCAAGTAAAAGATCTGTACAATAAGAACTTCAAGACACTGAGGAAAGAAATTGAAGAAGACCTCAGAAGGTGGAAAGATCTCCCATGCTCATGGATTGGCAGGATTAATATAGTAAAAATGGCCATTTTACCAAAAGCAATCTACAGATTCAATGCAATCCCCATCAAAATACCAATCCAATTCTTCAAAGAGTTAGACAGAACAATTTGCAAATTCATCTGGAATAACAAAAGACCCGGGATAGCTAAAGCTATCCTCAACAATAAAAGGACTTCAGGGGGAATCACTATCCCTGAACTCAAGCAGTATTACAGAGCAATAGTGATAAAAACTGCATGGTATTGGTACAGAGACAGAAAGATAGACCAATGGAATAGAATTGAAGACCCAGAAATGAACCCACACACCTATGGTCACTTGATTTTTGACAAAGGAACCAAAACCATCCAATGGAAAAAAGATAGCATTTTCAGAAAATGGTGCTGGTTCAACTGGAGGGCAACAGGTAGAAGAATGCAGATCGATCCATCCTTATCACCCTGTACAAAGCTTAAGTCCATGTGGATCAAGGACCTCCACATCAAACCATATACCCTCAAACTAATAGAAGAAAAACTAGGGAAGCATCTGGAACACATGGGCACTGGAAAAAATTTCCTGAACAAAACACCAATGGCTTATGCTCTAAGATCAAGAATCGACAAATGGGATCTCATAAAACTGCAAAACTTCTGTAAGGCAAAGGACACTGTGGTTAGGACAAAACGGCAACCAACAGATTGGGAAAAGATCTTTACCAATCCTACAACAGATAGAGGCCTTATATCCAAAATATACAAAGAACTCAAGAAGTTAGACCGCAGGGAAACAAATAACCCTATTAAAAAATGGGGTTCAGAGCTAAACAAAGAATTCACAGCTGTGGAATGCTGAATGGCTGAGAAACACCTAAAGAAATGTTCAAAATCTTTAGTCATAAGGGAAATGCAAATCAAAACAACCCTGAGATTTCACCTCACACCAGTGAGAATGGCTAAGATCAAAAACTCAGGTGACAGCAGATGCTGGCGAGGATGTGGAGAAAGAGGAACACTCCTCCATTGTTGGTGTGATTGCAGACTGGTAAAACCATTCTGGAAATCATTCTGGAGGTTCCTCAGAAAATTGGACATTGAAGTGCCTGAGGATCCAGCTATACCTCTCTTGGGCATATACCCAAAAGATGCCTCAACATATAAAAGAGACACGTGCTCCACTATGTTCATCGTAGCCTTATTTATAATAGCCAGAAGCTGGAAAGAACCCAGATCCCCTTCAACAGAGGAATGGATACAGAAAATGTGGTACATCTACACAATGGAATATTACTAAGCTATCAAAAACAACGAGTTTATGAAATTCGTAGGCAAATGGTTGGAACTGGAAAATATCATCCTGAGTGAGCTAACCCAATCACAGAAAGACATACATGGTATGCACTCATTGATAAGTGGCTATTAGCCCAAATGCTTGAATTACCCGAGATCCCTAGAACAAACGAAACTCAAGACGGATGATCAAAATGTGAATGCTTCACTCCTTCTTTAAATGAGGAAAAAGAGTACCCTTGGCAGGGAAGGGAGAGGCAAAGATTAAAACAGAGACTGAAGGAACACCCATTCAGAGCCTGCCCCACATATGGCCCATACATATACAGCCACCCAATTAGACAAGATGGATGAAGCAAAGAAGTGCAGACCGACAGGAGCCCGATGTTGATCGCTCCTGAGAGACACAGCCAGAATACAGCAAATACAGAGGCGAATGCCAGCAGCAAACCACTGAACTGAGAATAGGTCCCCCGTTGAAGGAATCAGAGAAAGAACTGGAAGAGCTTGAAGGGGCTCGAGACCCCAAAAGTACAAGAATGTCAAGCAACCAGAGCTTCCAGGGACTAAGCCACTACCTAAAGACTATACATGGACTGACCCTGGACTCTGACCCCATAGGTAGCAATGAATATCCTAGTAAGAGCACCAGTGGAAGGGGAAGCCCTGAGTCCTGCTAAGACTGAACCCCCAGTGAACTAGACTATGGGGGGAGGGCGGCAATGAGGGGAGGTTTGGGAGGGGAACACCCATAAGGAAGGGGAGGAGGTAGGGGGATGTTTGTCCGGAAACCGGGAAAGGGAATAACACTTGAAATGTATATAAGAAATACTCAAGTTAATAAAAAAATGGGCTACAGAGCTAAACAAAGAATTATAAATGAGGAATAACAAATGGCTAAGAGCCACCTAAAGAAATGTACAACATCCTTAGTCATCAGGGAAATGCAAATCCAAACAACCCTGAGATTCCTCTTCATACCATTCAGAATGGCTAATATCAAAAACTCAGATGGTACTCAGACCACTCTGGAAATCAGTCTGGTTATTCCTCAAAAAATTGGACACCATATTACCTGAGAATCCCACTATACCACTATTGGGCATACACTCAAGTAATCTCTAATATACAACAAGTAAACATGCTCTACTATGCTCATTGCAGCTTTATTTATAAAAGCCAAAAGCTGGAAAGAACCCAAATGTCCTCAACAGAGGAATGGATACAGAATATATAATACATCAACACAGTGGATTAATACTCAGCTATTATAAACAATGATTTCATGAAATTCATAGGCAAATGGATGAAACTAGTAAATATCATCCTGAGTGAGGTAACCCAATCACAAAAGAATACACATAGTATTCACTCAGTGATAAGTAGAAAGCTTAGAAAACTTCAGAAAAAAATGCACAGATCATATAAACCTCAAGAATAAAGAAGACCAAAATGTAGATACTTCAGACAATCTTAGAAGGGAGAACAAAATGCTCACAGTAGGATAGAGACAAAGTGTGGATTAGGCACTGAAGAAAAGTCATCTAGAGATTGCCCCATCTGGGGATCTATTGCATATGCAGCCAGCAAAACCAGTCACTAATGCAGATGCCAACAAGTGCTTGCTGAAAATAGACTAATGTGGATATCTCTTGAGAGAGTCTTCTAGAGCCTTACTGATACAGATGATTATGCTTGCAACTAAACATCAGACTCATAAAGGGGACCCCAATTGAGGAGTTAGATAAAGGATTGAAGGAGCTGAGGTGTTTACAATCCCATAGGAAGAACAACAATGTCAACCCACTAGACTCCCAAAGCTCCCATGGACTCAATCACCAACCAAAGTGTACAAAAGGATGGACCCATGGCTCCAGCTGCTTATATAGCAGAGGATGACATTGTCTGGAATCAGTAGGGTGAGAAGTCCTTGATCCAGTGTACGCACATTTCACTACTGTAGAAAAATCCCAGGTTGTTGATGTGGGAGTGGGTAGGTAGAAATGGGAGCATATTCAGTGAAGCAGAAGGAGAGTGAGTGGAACACACAAACAGAGAAAGTAGGATAACATTTGAAATGTAAATACATAGAATATTCAATAAAAATAAATAAAAAAGTAAGCAAAACATAATTTACCGAGGAATTGCGAATGGGGAAGAAACACCTTAAGAAATGTTCAAATTCTTGGGCACTGGAACTGCAGGTCCCCAGCACTCCACATACTGCCCGGACCTGAAGGGACCAGATCAACAGTTCACTGTACACAAATCCCATGGGAGGGAGAGCTAAACCTTCAGAAAGGCAGACACACCTGGGAAGCTAGAAGAGACTACACTCTGCCCACATTTCTGACTCCAGAGGAAACCACCTAGTGCCATCTGGGATACCTGTGCATGGGGGCTCCCGGAAAAGGCAGCACAGGCCCTCCTGGTTGCTGCCCTCACTGAGAGCTCAAAAGCAACACCTCACAAGCAAACTTGAGTTGTAGGACCACAGGTAAGAACAACTTTAATGCTCCAAGCAACCTGCCTGGTGAACTCAGGACATAGGCCCACAGGAACAGCTGAAGACAAGTAGACAGGAAAAACTACACGCCCGAGAGCAGAACACTCTGTTGCCATAACTGGCTGAAAGAAAACAGGAAAACAGCACTCCTGACACCCTGGCCTATAGGACAGTCTAGCCACTGTCAGAAATAGCAGAACAAAGTAACACCAGAGATGGCGAGAGGCAAACACAGGAACTCAAGCAATAGAAACCAAGACTACGTGGCATCATCGGAGCACAATTCTCCCACCAAACCAAACACTGAATATCCAAACACACCAGAAAAGTAAGATCTAGATTTAAAATCATATTTGATCATGATGCTGGAGGACTTCAAGAAAGACATGAAGAACTCCCTTTGTGAAATGTAGGAAAACATAAATAAAAAGTAGAAGCCAATAGAGAGGAATCACAGAAATCCCTGAAAGAATTCCAGGAAAACACAAACAAACAGGTGAAGGAATTAAAAAGGGAAACAGAAGCAATGAAGAAAGAACGCAGGGAAACAACCCTGGATATAGAAAACCAAAGGAAGAGACAAGGAACCGTAGATACAAGCATCACCAACATAATACAAAAGATAGAAGAGAGAATCTCAGGAAAAGAAGATTCCATAGAAATCATCGACACATCTGTCAAAGATAATGTAAAATAGAAAAAGCTACTGGTCCAAAACATACAAGAAATCAAGGAGAAGATGAAACCTAAGGATAACAGGTATAGAAGAGAATGAAGACTCCCAGCTCCAAGGACCAGTAAATATCTTCAAAAAAATCATAGAAGAAAACTTCCCTAACCTAAGGAACGAGATGCCCATAACATAGAAGAAGCCTACACAACTCCAAATAGATTGGACCAGAAAAGAAACTCCTCCTGTCACATAATATTCAAAACACCAAATGCACAAAATAAAGAATGAATATTAAAAGCAGTAAGGGAAAAAGGTAAAGTAACATATAGAGGCAGACCTATCAGAATCACACCAGACTTCTTGCCAGAGACAATGAAAGCCAGAAGATCCTGGACAGATGTCATACAGGCCCGAAGAGAACTCAAATGCCAGCACAGGTTACTGTATCCTGCAAAACTCTCCATTAACATAGATGGAGAAACCAACACATTCCATGACAAAACCAAATTTAACAATATATTTCTACAAATCCAGCGCTACAAAGGATAATAAATGGTAAAGCCCAACTTAAGGAGGTAAGCTACACCCTAGAAAAAGGAAGAAACTAATCATCTCCGCAACAAAACAAAGAGAAGAAAAGCACACATACATACCTCACATCCAGATAGGAATATAACAGGAAGCAATAATCACTATTCCTTAATATCTCTCAACATCAATGGTCTCAACTCACCAACAAAAAGACATAGATTAACAAACTGGATAGGCAATGAGGAGCCTGCATTCTGCTGCCTACAGGAAACACACCTCAGAGACAAAGACAGACACTACCTCAGATTGAAAGGCTGGAAAACAACTTTTCAAGCAAATGGTTGGAAGAAGGAAGCTGGAGTAGCCATTCTAATATAATAAAGTCGATTTTCAAGTAAACATCATCAAAAAAGATAAGAAAGGACACTTCATATTCAGCAAAAGAAAAATCCACCAAGATGAACTCTCAATGCTAAATGTCTATGCTTCAAATACAAGGGAACCTACATACATAAAAGAAACCTTACTAAACTTCAGAACACACATTGCACCTCAAACAATAATAGTAGGAGATTTCAACACCCCACTCTTATCAATGGACAGGTCATGGAAACAGAAATTAAACAGAGACATAGATAGACTAAGAGAAGTCATGAGCCAAATGCCCTTAACAGATATTTATAGAACATTAGATCCTACAGCAAAAGCATATACATTCTTCTCAGCACATCATGGTACTTTCTCCAAAACTGACCATATAATTGGCCATAAAACAGGCCTCAACAGATACAGAAAGATAGAAATAATCCCATGCGTCCTATCTGACCACCACAGGCTAAAGCTGGTCTTCAATAAAAATAAGTGAAGAAAGCCCACATATACACGGAAGTTGAACAATGCTCTACTCAATGATAACCTGGTCTAGGAAGAAATAAAGACAAAAATTAAAGACTTCTTAGAATTTAATGAAAATGAAGGTACAATGTACCCAAACTTATGGAACACAATGAAAGCTGTGCTAAGAGGAAAACTCATAGCTCTGAGTGCCTGCAGAAAGAAACAGGAGAGAGCATATGTCAGCAGCTTGACAGCACACCTGAAAGCTCTAGAACAAAAAGAAGCAAATACACACAGGAGTAGAAGGCAGGAAATAATCAAACTCAGAGCTGAAATCAACCAAGTAGAAACAAAAAAGACCAGAGAAAGAATCAACAGAACCAAAAGTTGATTTTGAGAAAATCAGCAAGATAGATAAACCCTTAGCCAGACTAACGAGAGGACACAGAGAGTGTGTCCAAATTAAGAATATCAGAAATAAAAAGGGATACATAACTACAGAATCAGAGGAAAATCAAAAAAACATCAGAACCGACTACAAAAGCGTATACTCAACAAAACTTGAAAATCTGCAGGAAATGGACAATTACCTAGACAGATACCAGGTACCGAAGTTAAATCAGGAACAGATAAACCAGTTAAACAACCACATAATTCCTAACGAAATAGAAGTAGTCATTAAAGGTATCTCAACCAAAAAGAGCCCAGGTCTAGATGGGTTTAGTGCAGAATTCTATAAGACCTTCATAGAAGATCTTATATCAATACTATCCAAACTATTCCACAAAATTGAAACAGACGGAGCACTACCGAATTCCTTTTATGAAGACACAATTACACTTATACATAAGCCACACAAAAACCCAACAAAGAAAGAGAAGTTCAGTCCAATTACCCTTATAAATATCGACACAAAAATACTCAATAAAATTCTGGCAAACCGATTCCAAGAGCACATCAAAACAGTCATCCAGCATGATCAAGTAGGCTTCATCCGAAGCACGCAGGGATGGTTTAATATACAGAAAACCATCAACGTGATCCATTATATAAACAAACTGAAAGAACAAAACTACGTGATCATTTCATTAGGTGCCAAGAAATCCTTTGAAAACACTCAACACCCCTTCATGATAAAAGTCCTGGAAAGAATAGGAATTCAAGGCCCATACCTGAATATAGTAAAAGCCATATACAGCAAACCAGTTGCTAACATTAAACTAAATGGAGAGAAACTTGAAGCAATCCCAGTAAAATCAGGGACTAGACAAGGCTGCCCACTATCTCCCTACTTATTCAATATAGTTCTTGAAGTTCTAGCCAGAGCACTCAGACAACAAAAGGAGATCAAGTGGATACAGATTGGAAAAGAAGTTAAAATATCATTATTTGCAGATGATATGATAGTATATTTAAGTGATCCCAAAAGTTCCACCAGAGAACTACTACAGCTGATAAACAACTTCAGCAAAATGGCAGGCTATAAAATTAATGCAAATAAATCAGTAGCCTTGTTCTACACAAAAGCGAAACAAGCTGAGAAAGAAATTAGGGAAACAACACCCTTCATAATATACCCAAATAATATAAAGTACCTCTGTGTGACATTAACCAAGCAAGTAAAAGATCTGTACAATAAGAACTTCAAGACTCTGAAGAAAAAAACTGAAGGAGACCTCAGAAGATGGAAAGATCTCCCATGCTCATGGATTGGCAGGATTAATATAGTAAAAATGGCCATTTTACCAAAAGCAATCTACAGATTCAATGCAATCCCCATTAAAATACCAATCCAATTCTTCAAAGAGTTAGACAGAGCAATTTGCAAATTCATCTGGAATAACAAAAAATCCAGGAAGCTAAAACTATTCTCAACAATAAAAGGACTTCTGGGGGAATCACTATCCCTGAACTCAAGCAGTATTACAGAGCAATAGTGATAAATACTGCATGGTATTGGTACAGAGACATACAGATAGACCAGGGGAATAGAATTGAAGACCCAGAAATTCACCCACACACCTATGGTCACTTGATTTTTGACAAAGGAGCCAAAATCTTCAAATGGAAAAAAGAGCATTTTCAGCAAATGGTGCTGGTTCAACTGGAGGTCAACAGGTAGAAGAATGTAGATTGATCCATGCTTATCACCCTGTACAAAGCTTAAGTCTAAGTGGATCAAGGACCTCCACATCAAGCCAGATACACTCAAACTAATAGAAGAAAAAGTGGGGAAATATCTCAAACACATGGGCACTTGATAAAATTTTTTGTATAAAAAACCAATGGCTTATGCTTTAAGATCAAGAAATGACAAATGGGATCTCATAAAACTGCAAAGTTTCTGTAAGACAAAGGACACTGTGTTAAGGACCAAACGGCAACCAACAGATTGGGAAAAGATCTTTAGCAATTGTTCAACTGATGGAGGGCTTATATCCAAAATATAGAAAGAACTCAAGAAGTCAGACCGCAGGGAGACAAATAGCCCTATTAAAAATGGGGTTCAGAGCTAAACAAAGAATTCACAGCAAAGGAATGCCGAATGGCTGAGAAACACCAAAAGAAATGTTCAACATCTTTAGTCATAAGGGAAATGCAAATCAAAACAAACCTGAGATTTCACCTCACACTAGTGAGAATGGCTAAGATCAAAAACTCAGGTGACAGCAAATGCTGGTGAGGATGTGGAGAAAGAGGAACACTCCTTCATTGTTGGTGGGATTGCAGACTGGTACAACCATTCTGGAAATCAGACTGGAGGTTCCTCAGAAAATTGGACATTGAACTACCTGAGAACCCAGCTATACCTGTCTTGGCCATATACCCAAAAGATGGCCGAACATATAACAAAGACACATGCTCCACTATGCTCATAGCAGCCTTATTTATAATAGCCAGAAGCTGGAAAGAA
Organism: Rattus norvegicus; assembly: GCF_021556685.1. NCBI lineage: Eukaryota > Metazoa > Chordata > Mammalia > Rodentia > Muridae > Rattus > Rattus norvegicus. The sequence goes on from NC_141534.1 coordinate 250,644,523, forward strand.
CCCAGATGCCCTTTAACAGATGAATGGACACAGAAAATGTCTTACATCTACACAATGGAATATTTCTCAGCTATCAAAACCATGACTTATGAAATTCATAGGCAAATGGTCGGAACTGGAAAATATCATCCTGAGTGAGGTAACCCAATCACAGAAAAAACACACATGGTATGCCCTTATTGATAAGTGGCTATTAGCCCAAATGCTTGAATTGACGTAGATGCACAGAACACATGAAACTCAAGATGGATGATCAAAATGTGAATGCTTCACTCCTTCTTTAAAAGGGGAAGAAGAATACCCTTATCAGGGAATAGGGATTCAAAGATTAAAACAGAGGCAGAAGGAACAGCCATTCAGAGCCTGCCCCACATGTGGCCCATATATATACAGCCACCCAATTAGACAAGACGGATGAAGCAAATGAGTGCAGCCAGACAGGAACTGGATGTAGATCTCTCCTGAGAGACACACCCAGAATACAGCAAATATATAGCAAATGCCAGCAGGAAACCACTGAACTGAGAACGGGACCCCCGTTGAAGGAATCACAGAAAGAACTGGAAGAGATCTAAGGGGCTCGAGACCCCATACGAACAACAATGCCAACCAACCAGAACTTCCAGGGACTAAGACACTACCCAAAGACTATACATGAACTGACCCTGGGCTCCAACCTCATAGGTAGCAATGAATAGCTTAGTAAGAGCACCAGTGGAAGGGGAAGCCCTTGGTCCTGCTAAGACTGAACCCCCAGTGAACGTGATTGTCGGTGGGAGTGCGGTAATGGGTGAGGGGAACACCCATGTAGAAGGGGAGTGGGAGGATTTAGGGGGATGTTGTCCCAGAAACCAGGAAAGGGAATAACAATCGAAATGTTATTAAGAAATACTCAAGTTAATAAAGAAAAAAAAAAGAAATGTTCAAATTCCCTAGTCATCGGAGAAATTCAAGTTAATATGACCCTGAGGTTCCACCTTACACCAATCAGAAGGGATGGTGACGACACCTGCAGATCAGGATTTGGAGAAAGAGAGAGGTACATTTTTTTTCATTTTGGTAGTATTGCAAGCTTGTAAAAGCACTTTGTGAAACAATCTGGTGGTTCCACAGAAAATTAGAAATAGTTTCTCCTGGAGACACAGCTATATCCCAGTACTGGGTATATAGCCAACTGATGTTCCAACATATAACAATTATACATGCTTCACTTTGTTCAAAGAAGCCAAAAGCTTGAATCAACCCAGATGTCTCTTCACAGAAGAATTGATACAGAAAGTGGGGTACAATTCCATAAAATATATCAATAGAGTACATCTATTAAAAATACCACCTTGAGTGTGATAGCCCAGACCTCAAAGGACATACATAGTTTGTAGTCACTGATAAGCGCACATTAGTCCCAAAACTCAAATTTTTCATCATACAACTCCAAGACCATATAAAGCTTAATAAAATCAAAGGCCACAGTTTAGATACTTCAAACCCATTTAAAATTGGGAATAAAATAATCACAGAAGGCAGAGCTGGCTGGAAGAGGGAAGAGGAATAAAAAATGGGGATGGGTTGGGGACAGGACCAGTTATGGGAAGAGACAGGAGAGAAGTTCAGAGTGCCAGGAGAAGAAATAGAAATATGTTGGGGTGGGAACATGGAGCTTGGGGAAGATTAAAAAGTCCAAGATGCTAGAGTTGCAAGAGACTCCTAGGACCCATTGGGGATGATATTAACCAAAATACCAACAACAGAGAAATAGATGTTGAAGAGACTACTTCCATTAGATAGACGTGATACCCAGCTGAGGAATGTGGCCACCACCTATCTCAAATTTTTCAACCCAGAATTGTTCCTGTATGAAAGGAATGCATGGATAGAAATGGAGCAGAAACTGCAGGAAAGACCATTCAGAGACTGCTTCACCATAGCAATCATTCCATCTATAGACACCAAACCCCAATACTACTGAGGGTGCAAAATGTGCTTACAGACAGGAACCAGGTATGGCTGTCCTCTGAGAGGCTCTGCCATCACCCTACTAAAACAAAAGCAGTTGCTCATAGCCAATCATGGTACCTTGCCTTGGGTCCAGAATGGAAGAGTCTCAGTGAGGGAAGAAGGAGATGAATGGAATTGCAAAGTCATTAGAAAAGGAACAGTATCGAATACCTGGACCTCTCAGAGCTCTAAAGGACTAAACCATTAATCAAACTGTATACATGAGCTGGTCCATTGCTCCCACTACATTTGTACCTAAGGACTGCCTCATCTGGCATCAGTGGGAGAGGAGGCACTTGGACTTGTGGAAACTTGATCCCCCAGAGAAGGGGCATGTCAGAGGGGTGAGATAAGAGTGAGTGGATGGGTTGGGGAACACACTCATGAAGACAAAGTACAGGGGAATGACATGAAGAATTTGTGAATAAAAGACTAGAAGTGGTGATAACATTTAAAATGTTATTAATTAATGAAATTATTAATAAAAATGATTCAATATATCTGGTTTTATGTTGAGGTGCTTGATCCATTTGGACTTTGTGCAAGGTGATATATATGGATCTATATTCATCCTCCTACATACAGGTCTATAGTTAGATCAGCACCATTTATTGAATATGTCTTAAAGCCATAATTGCATCATTTATGGTTAGAGAAAAAAAAACCATGAAGCTGCATCACAAAGGATTACAAAGGGAGTTGAGTATCTTTTTCTGGTTGGTATCAATAGAGAATGCTAGTGCTTTTGATAGTGTTGGTCATACAATATTAGAGGGACTGAAGACACTCTGGAGATTATGATGATATCAAGATGACTATTAGAAAAGAAACTATATTTTGTTTATAATCCTGCATCAACATTTAAATCTATAATCTTATTAACAATTCTGTAGCACATGATCTTTGCAACTTTGTCACCTGTATTCCTCTTGTTCTCTGCTTTATGTTGTGAAGGTTACAAATGTGTCTTGTTTTGTCTTCACAACTTAGTATCTTGTCATTTATATTATCAAACCTTTCAAATTATATAGATTATATTCCTAATTGTTGTTCACATAAAGTGGAGCATGTTTGCACTGACTGTGAATCTATCTAATCTTGCTAGGACTGATTCATCACTTCATTTATAAAATTTGAACTTTGTTCAGAGTGTGCAGCTAGCTATTGTTAGTAGATAAAAACTTTGAGATTATGTTTAAAGCGAACTCTTTATACAAACTTGGTGCAGCTAGCATAATGTCTCCAACTTCTTATTTGTACTAAATCAAATTGTGCTTCCTAACAAATAAAGGGAAGTCTAGCTATGGATGCCTTAAAAATATAAAGGATGAGTGGACAAAGAAACTCATTGTAACCCACTGATAACCCACAAGGAGATATAAAGCATTAGAGTCAAGTGCCTTTCAATATTCTTACTATGTTTAGTGTGTAAGCTTTCTTTGAATAAATGCATCTCCTTATGCCTAGATAAGATGAAACCTCAATCTTTCCTTATATGTGTTTTAATAGAAAGAAACAACAAAATATTAGCATCTCTTCATATTTTTGTAGACTTATTATGCATTGTACACACACACACACACACACACACACACACACACACAAGAACATTAAACATGACCTTGGGCATGCTGTTTGACAAACAGAAAAAATGAGTGTGGAAAATGAAGTTTAGATCATACACACCCCAGTCTCTAAAATGCTATAATAGGTTTTGGCTCTGATGATTCTAGATTCTGTGCTGTCAACAATATAGATTTGTCCAGTCTTTTCTATTCAATTATAGTTGATTATTCAAGGACAATATTTATCAGGAAATAGTATCAATCCATTCTTAGGAAAATGGCAATCAGCAGATGAACTATACACAAGAACATCTGGCAACCATGGTGACTGATCTGTTATTTTGGTGGAAGAGAGACATTAAACTCAACGATGAGATTTGTGTTTCTGTTTTTGATGAAGTACCCATACACCACAGGTAAGGACATCAGTGTTGAAGCACAGCATACATGGAGGTTGCTGGGAAGATGCAGCTTATAGCCTGCAGGTTGTTAATCAAAATATCAATATTTATCTTTCTGTTCCATTGTCTTTAATGAGAATGATGACTGAATTAACTGAGGAGACATTAGATTTTGAAAAAGGCATCAAGGGTAGTCCTTTGCCAGAGTTCTCTGTACCTTGAGCATACATTCGTTCATGATTGCATAGTGTTGTCTTCCCCTAAATCAGGCCTTCAGAGCAGATGAATTCTTGCAGTTACTTTAATCACTGTGATAAATTTAATTCTGGTTTAGATAAAAGAATACTCAGCTCATTAAAGCATAAAATAAAGTCGAGTTTTTAATGTGTTTTTGTGGGAATTTTTTTTTCTGTGAAGGATTTTAAATTGTTTGGTTCATCATAATTGTATTGCACTAAAGGTCAAGGTTATGATGTCAAATTTATAAAAGACAGAGTTTTGTCATTTCTAATAAAAATTCTCATGAGTAATATTTTTCCAAATATGTGACAAAGTTTCATTTTACAAATATAATTATTGCAAAATTTTATTTTTAAACAGAAACAGGTGTTCAACATTAAACATACATTTTACCCTGTGTCAATATCTGCTGAAATCACAATAGCAGAAATTTTGAAACAGAATTAGTTCATTTAGGCTAGCAAATGAAGAAAACAATAAACAGCAGAATCCTTCATAATATAACTATAATAATGTAGTAGTGGTAGTGAAGAGTGAGTGGGGAAAGGTCGTGGAAGATGATAGGGTAACATATGCTTGAAGAAATGTTATATAATAGGAAAAGCATACTGTGCCTCACCGGTCTTCCTAAGAATCCCTCTTTATAAAAATATTTTATTAGATATATTTCCTTACTAAAATTTCAAATGTTATTCCCCTTCCCGGTTTCATGTCCATAAACTCACATCCTTTCTCCTCCCCCCCCATACAGGTATTCCCCCATACATCCCCTTACTGCCCCCCATATTTCCCTGTACTGGGGGGGACTAACCATGGCAGGACCAAGGGCTTCCCCTCTGACTGGTGCCCCAACAAGGCTAATCTCTGCTACATATGCAGTTGGAGCCCTGGATCAGTTCATGTATAGACTTTCAGGAATGTTTCAGTCCCTGGGAGATCTGGCTGGTTGGCATTTTTGTTTTTATGGGGTTTCAAGCTCTTTCAGCTCCTTCAATACTTCCTCTAATTCCCCACAACGAATTCTCAATGTAGTGGTTCTCAGTTCTCAGTTCAGTGGTTTGCTGCGGGCATTGACTTCTGTGTTGGACATACTCTGGATGTGTCTCTCATGAGAGATCTATATCTGGTCACTTTCAGCATCCATTTTTTAGCTTCATCAATCTTATCTACTTTAGTGGCTGCACATATATGGGCCACATGTGGGGCAGGCACTGAATGGCCGTTCCTTGAGTCACTGCTCATATCCCCTCATATCCCCTCATATGGATATTTTTCCCCTTTTAAGAAAGAGTGGGAACTTCTGCATTTTGGTCTTCCTTCTTCTTGAGTTTCCAGGGATGTGTACTTCAAGCTTTTTGGCTAGTATCCACTTATCAAGGAGTGCATACCAAGTGTGTTTTTCTGTGACTGAGTTACCTCACTGAGGACGATATTTTCTAGTTACTTCGATTTGCCTATGAATTTCATGAAGTCATTGTTTTGATAGCTGAGTAGTACTCCATTGTGTAGATTTACCATATTTTTTAATCCATTCCTTTGTTGAAGGGCATCTAGGCTCTTTCCAGTTTCTGGCTATTATAAATAAGGCTTCTATGAACATAGTGGAGCATATGTCTTTGTTATATGTTGGGGCATCTTTTGGGTATATGCCCAAGAGAGGTATAGCTGGGTTCTCAGGTAGTTCAATGTCCAATTTTCTGAGGAGCCTCTAGACAGACTGATTTCCAGAGTGGTTGTACCAGTTTGCAGTCTCACAACAATGGAGGAGTGTTCCTCTTTCTCCACATATTCTCCAGCATCTGATGTTACAGGAGTTTTTATCTTAGCCATTCAGACTGGTTTGAGGTGGAATCTCAGGGTTGTTTGGATTTGCATTTCCCTGATGACTAAGGGTCTTGAACATTTCTTTAGGTTCTTTTTGGCCATTTGATAATCCTCAGCTGAGAATGTTTTTTTAGCTCTGTACCCCATTTTTAATAGGGTTATTTGGCTCTCTGGAGTCTAACTTCTTGAGTTCTTTGTGTATTTTGGATATTAGTCCTCTGTTAGAGGTGGGATTGGAAAAGATTTTTCCCAATCTGTTGGTTGCTGTTTTGCGCTAATGACAGTGTCTTTTGCTTTATAAAAGCTTTGAAGTTTTATGAGGTCCCATTTGTTGATTCTTGATCTTAGAGCATGAGCCGTTGGTGTTTTGTTCATGAAATTTTCCCCAATGTCCATGTGTCTGAGAATCTTCCCCACTTTTTCTTCTATTAGTTTGAATGTGTCTGGTTTTCCTTTTATCTTACAAATTTACATAGAACCAGGTTGGAACTGGTGTATGCTCTGCTCACTGATCCTGTAATTACTTTATCCTTCAGATGAGAGTTTCTAAAACAAAAAACAGAATTATTTTAATTTTCATGATATACAAGCCCCAAATTTTTTAACTCTATGTTTTTTCATACTTAATTATTTTCAAAATGGAAATTTAGGAAGACCCAGAAAAGACAAAAGGAGAAGAGAAAAGAGACAAATAATTAACAGTAATAAGAAGCAAAATAAACAATGGATATAGAGCCAAAAGTAAGATGGAGACCTGGCTTCTATCTTGTGCTTGGTTACACGGGATCCATCTCTACCACATGGCTTAAACAAAAGACTGACAAAAAACAATGTTGATCAACATATGAACAAGTATATTATATATCATTGATATTAATTTAAAATTGTATAACAACCTTTTAAAAATTGCTAAGAATCTCCTTCTCAATATATGTGTAACCAAGCCACATCACTGTTGGTCATACACAAGTGAATTAGTTTATATATATATATATATATATATATATATATATATATATATATATATATATATATATATATATAATATAATCAGATGCTACTCAACAGATAAAAGGATATATAAATGATATTGTGCTTAATATAATGTACATCAATAGAAAAAGATGAATTCTTTTACAGGCAACAACATGAATGTTAGAGATAGCTCCTTTTTTTAATGGGTATTTCCTTATTTACATTTCAAATGTTAAATCCATCCAATGAAAAAAAGATAGCATTTTAAACAAATGGTGCTGGTTCAACTGGAGGCCAGCATGTAGAAAAATGCAAATCGACTCATTCTTATTGCCCTCTACAAAGCTTTAATGCAAGTGATCAAGTACCTCCACATCAAACCAGATATACTCAAACTAATAGAAGAAAAAGTGGGAAAGAGTCTTGATCACATGGACACTGGGCGAAATTTCCTGAACAAAATACCAATAGAATTACTTTAAAAAATAACCACAAATCCATATGTAAAAGAGCACTGAAGTCTTGACAGGGAAAGGATTATGTAGAAGGTGAAAGTAGAGTATGGGCAATGTTGAATAGAGAGTCTCAGAGCCCTTTACTCCACTCTTTCATGAATAGCAAGACCATTTTTTCCCCATTGGGAGACTTTTAATGGCTGCTCCTATTTTTTTAGGTGTTATGGAACTGTGTAGATGATTTATCTGATCCTGATTTAAGTTTTGTACCTGGTATAGGCTTTTATAGTAGGGTCTGATGGTCTTCTGATGGTTTTGGGCATTTTTTATTTTTTGTTCAGTTTTGTTTTGTTTTTATTAGGTACCCTTGATTTTTGTTGTTATATCTCTCATTCATTTTTGATTTTGTTAATTTGGATATTAGCCCCAAAATTGCAATACTTAAGAATAAATTCACAGATCATATGAAGCTCTAGAAGAAGGAAGACCAAAATGTAGATGCTTCAGTCCTTCTTAGTAGGAAGAACAAAATAATAACCAGAAGAAAGACAGGGACAAAGAGTGGATTAGGGACAGAAGAGAAGGTCATCCATAGACTGTACCACCTGGGGATCCATCCCATATGCAGCCAGCAAACTCATTCACTATTGCTGATGCCAAGAAATGCTTGCTGACAGGAGCCAGATGGGGTTCTTTTTAGAGGCTCTGTCAGAGCCCTACTGATACAGATGAGGATGCTTGACCATTGGAATTAACAAGCGAACATCAATGTCAGAATTAGAGAAAAGATTGAAGGAGTTGAAGGGGTTTGCCACCCCACAGAAGAACAACAATATCATCTAACAAGATCTCACCAGAGTTTCCAGAAACTAAACCAAAATCCAATATGTACACATGGAAGAACCCAACACTCCAGCCACATATGTAGCAGAGGATGGCATTTTCCAGTATCAATAGAAGGAAATTTCCTTGGTCCTGTGAAGGCTTATTTCCCCAGTGTAGGGGAATTCCAAGGTGTTGAAGTAGGATTGGGTAGGTGGGAGTGGGAGCATCCTCCTTTAAGTAGGGGGAGGCAGTAAGAGGCCTGGGAAATGCGGGAAATGTAAATACATAAAATATAAATAAATAACAATAAAAATAATACAAAAATGAATATAAAATGCTTGGTATAACACCCAGACTGTAATGCAGTAAAAACAGCTCTGTATTTTGCATAGACATTTTTCCAAATAGCCTTCAAATATAACAATATAAATACCAGGATGTATACAATGGAATGAGACCACAAAAATATTCAGGTTCTCTGACAATCTCGTTTAAAATATAGACACTACACCAAAATTCTCAAGAGCAGGTGGTCATTGCATTATACATGAAAAAGGCAAGATTGTAAAGATCAATCTTCAATTTTAAATGTTGTTCCCAAATTTGCTTCTTTTATGAATCCCTGTAGGAGGTTTTCCACCCAATTGTCTAGAGTAAATTTCTGGCAAGCAATTAAATCTAGATACCTGTATAATTTATAACAGAAGCTGATATTTTCAAGGAGTTTTCTGGACACTAGAATTAGAAATCCCCATATTTGATACTTACCTGGGGTTACTGCAGGAATAAATAGAGAATGAGGAAAAGCACAGAATTAGTGTGTCTTCTGATGTCTTCATTAAATGCACATTTATTTTAGTCTCTGAACCATACACTTGAATAGGGGGAATTCTAAATCATGTAAAGGAAAATTACTAAAGTGAACAGCATGCATTAATTCAATTAATTAAATAAATAAATTAAAAGTATATCAATAATGTAAACTAACTCATATCAGAGATAGGAGTCATATTTATATATCTGCAACTCATTACACAACTTGTCTATATTATTAAATATGGTAAATATGGTGTGTACATTTACGTGTAAATGTTATGTATGTATGGTCATTATTTACTTTTGGATACATATTTGTAAATAAAATATGGGCATAACTGTTATGCTCTACTACCAATATGTCAAATATATTATAAACAATCAAGTACATAAATAGGATTGTTTAGAATACAATAATATTTTAAATAATTGTTAGTGATGGACCCTCACACTTGTAATTAAAAATAAGACAGGTAGAATAAAATTGCACAAAGACTTTCACATACATTATTTTAAGATCAATACTATATTCTCTAATTTAATAATTGATTTCTGATATATTTTATTGATGTGTATAATGTCAAATTATTTGAACTCTGTTTTATGGTTATCAATATTTAATTATAACTCATATTATTTGATAAAATGGATAAAAACAAATAGCATATAGTAATGAATCATATTAGCTAAGTGATAGGACAATGCTATAAATTTATATTAGAATCATTCTATGTATCTAAGTTTACTCCTCAGTATGAAATGTATGTTCAAAACTTTATTGGCTACTTTCTTCATGATATAGGTATACATGCATTAATGGGAGATACAGGCTACATTTTTCCTAGTCCAAAATTTGCCATTTCTTATATCCAGATAAATGAAGAGATTGGCCAAGTGATCTGGAGACACCACAGCCCCAGTATGTTAGACTGGAGCCATATGATCTACACAAATGCCATGGTTCATGAGGTTCAGAGATATATTGATCTTGCCCCAAATGGGGTGGTGTGTGAAGTGAACTGTGACACTAAATACCCAAGAGACTACTTCATACCCAAATTAAGATTCTTTCTCTCTGCTATACTTCTGTGCTCTTGATGTTTTCACCAACAACGATAGGAAAATGAACTTCAGGAATTGGCAATACAATAGAAGAAATATATACATCAGTCAAAGAAAGGTAAATATTTTTTAAATATTAAATTTTAAATATTAAAAACCCTGAAATAAAATATTCAGGAACTATGCAGTAGTATGAAGGGACCAAATATAATTAACTAAATAATAATAATAGGAACAAGAGAGGAAATTAATGCAAAGATAACACCCCAAATTATTTTTTACTAAATCATACAGGAAATTTTTCCTAACTTAAAAAAGAAGATGCTTATAAGAATATAAAAAGGAATCAGACATGAAACATTGCACCAGAAATAAAAGTTCATTCTCAACATAATCATTGAAATACTAAACATGCAGAACAAAGAAATAATATTAAGAGGTGCAGGGGGGAAATCAAGTTACTTATAAATATAGATATATTAGAATTGTACCTGACTTCTTAATGGAGATTCTAAAAAGGAAGTGGCTGGGGAGATGTACTGCAGAGCTTAGGCAACAAAGGTATCAGTCAAAACTACTAGATTCAGGAAATATTTCAGTCACCATAAAGAAAACAAGTTATTATATGATAAATTTGAACTCAAACACAATCTAAAAACAAATCCAGTCTTACAGATGATATTAGAAAGAAAACCTGAGGCCAAGAAGGTTAAATATACCTATGGACACACAGAAAACATATAAACTCACATCAACAAAATCAAAATAAAGACTTCTACCACCCATCTCTCTGTCTCTGTCTCTATCTCTGTCTCTATGTCTCTCTCTCTCTCTCTTACACACATACACACACACATACACACACACACACACACACACACACACACACACACATCACCATCACTACCACCACCACCACCACATGAATCAATACAATAACAAGAATTGTTCACTGATATCTCTCAGTATTAGTGGATGCAACCCTCCCGCAAAAGACTGAAACTAACAGAATGAATAAAGAGCAGTATCTATCCTGTAGGGGCAAACAATAAATAAACTTTGTCATCAAAGATGGGCATTGCTTCAGAGTTAATGGTCAGAAAAATGTTTTCCAAGCAAAGGGACCTAAGAAGCAACCTCTTACAGACATTGTAATAGCTATTAATTAGACCTCCAATGAAAATGAGGAAGGACACTTCATATTCAATTAAGGAGTAATGGACCAAGATGGTATTTTACTTCTTAACTTTTATGCCCCTAACACCAGTGCACCTTTTATTGTAACAGAAAATTACTAAAGTTTAAATAACACATCAACACTCACACATTGGTAGTAGGAGAGTTTAATATTAAACTTCTACCAACTAACAGACCATCCAGATGAAAACTAAACAGAAAATTGTGAAGCTAAGAGATATTATCAAATAACAATCATCACAAATATCTACAGAACATTTACCCAAAACACAAAAGAATATTTCTTCTTCTGAGAAACCCATAGAAAATTCTCCAAAATTGAGCATACACTGTTTCCTACAGCAAGTCTTAAAAGATACCAAACAATTTAAATTAATGGAGACCACTACAAATTAAAACTTGGTTTCAACAACAGCACAAACAATAGAAACCTACAAACTCATGAAAACTGAGGAACTCTCTCATGATTGAAAACCGTGTCAAGACAAAAACGAAAGAAAGGAAAAATGAAGGAAAGAAATAAAAATTAAAGTCTTTCTATATATCAGTGAAGATGCATGCACAACATACCTAAATGTATTGGATACAATGAAGTCTAAAAGGAAAATTCATAGCACTAAGTGACTAAAGTTAAAAAAAAAGAGTAATCTCCCACTAATAATTTGACAACACAAGGACAGACTAAAGGACCTGACAGGGTTTGCAAGCCCATAGGAAGAAAAATGTCATCAAATCATCGGACCCCACGAGAGCTCTCAGAAACTAAACTAACAACTAATGAGTAAATGTGGAGAGACCCATGGCTCCAGCCACATATGTAGCAGAGGATGGTATTATCCAACATTAAAAGGAAGAAAAGCCCTTGGTCCTATGAAGGGTCATTTCCCCAATGTAGGGAATGCCAAGGTGTTGAGTTATGAGTGGAAGGGTGGAAGTGGGAGCATCCTCATTGATTCCAGGGGCGGAGGAAGGGAGGATAGAGAGGGGTGAAGTAAGAAAACATTTGAAATGTAAATACATAAATTATCCAAGGAAAATAAGATGGCAAAAAGGTAATAGAGGCTGTCATTAAAATTGTTTTTAGCACAGAATTTTACAAGTCTTTTAAAGAAGAATTAATGCCAATAATACTCAAATTATTCAGAAAAATGAAACAGAAGGAACATCAAAAAGTTCATGTTATAAGGCCACAATCACAATGTTATTAAATCCACAGAAAAATCAACAAAGAATTTTATATGAAAATTTAACATAGATGTAATAGTACTCAAAAAGGTTTTTGCAAAATATTAAAAATCAAATAAAAAATCCTTTATGAATGGCTACATACTAGAGATGTAAACATGGTCCAACATACAAATTACCCACCCTACATATAGAAAGACAAAATCCCATGATCATCCCATTTGAAACTAGAAAAACCTTTGACAAAAAAGAACCCCCTTCCATATTAAAGTCTTGGAGAGATTAGACTTCAAAGGCACATACTTAAAAATAAATGAAATTCATTTCAAGCCTATAGCTATTCTCAAATTAAAGTGGAGGGGTGTCAAAGAAATACCACTAGAATCAGAAAATGGATATAGGCACAACAATAAAAGAAGTGAAAGAAATGAAATTGGTATATATTGAAAAAGAAGAAGTCTGTTTATATTTATATTTATTTGCCATTAATATGATAGTATGCATAAGAAACACCAGATATTTTACAAGGAAACACCTACATCCAATAAATTCCTTCAGAGATGTGATATGAGATTAACTTGATAAAAAAAATCAGCAACCCTCCTTCATACAAATAAAAATGTAGTGAGAAAGAAAAGAGGGAAACAATATTCATCACTATAGCTATTAACAATATTAATCTTTGGGCTAACCCTAACCAAGTGAATAGAAAATCTTCTATAATGAAATTCATGTCTTTGAAGAAAGAAATAGAAGATATCAAAAGAAGAAAAGATCTCTCATGCTTACAGACTGCTAAAATTAACATAGTAAAAACGCCCAATGTACCAAAATATCTACAAATTTAATGCACTCTCCATTAAAATTTCAACTCAATTCTTCTCAGTCCTTAAATGTACAATTATCAACACCTACATATGGAAAAACAAAAAGCCTCCATTAGCTAAAGTAATCCTGAAAAAGAGAAGTTCTAATGGTATCACCATTCCTTACTTCAACCTATAATACAGAGTAATATTATTAGTACTGATGGTAATTATATATAACAGACATGTTAATTATTGGAATAAAATTGAAAAGCCAGACATAAATTTACATACCTATAGCTAACTTACTTTTGATAAAGTAGCCAGAATAATAGAATGGAAAAAAATCCCACTAGAATCAGGAACTAGATTTAGGCACAATAATATAAGTGAAGGAAATCAAGTGGGTGTATTTTGGAAAAGAAATCAGTTTACATTTATTTGAAGCTAATACGATAGCATGCATAAGCAACATTAGATATTCTATGAGGAAACTCCTACATCTAATATAATCCTTCAGAGAAGTGATATGAGATTAACTTGAAAAATCAGTAACCCTCCTTCATACAAATGTAAATTGAACGACAAAGAGAATAGGGAAGCAATATCTATTACTATTGCTATCAACAATATTAAAACGTTGGGCTAACTGTAACCAAGTAAATAAATTTTCTATGATAAACTTCATGCCTTTGAAGAAAGGAATAGAAGCTATAAGAAGTTGAAAAGATCTTCTTCCATCCTTCAGATTGCTAGAATTAACACAGTAAAAATGCCCAGTGTACAAAAAAACATCAATCTACAAATTCAATGTAATCTCCATCAAAATTCTAACTCTATTCTTCTCAGACCTTAAAAGTACAATGATCAACTTCATATAGGAAAAATGCCTCTGATAACTAAATGCCAGGAACCTTGATATTTTAGAGCAAGTTGAGACCTGGAGTCTCAATGGGCACACACCAGAGACTTAGCTTATCCCTACACCCTGCCAGATTCTTGGCATGTAACAGATGCCATATTCCTCACAGAAGGAAATGTGACCTATGGTCACATAGTCCAGAACAGAGTTCTCCATGCTAGTGAGGTACCTAGTGGTCCAGAGGGCTTATCCAATAAACTTTCCTCCCTGCAAAAGTTATTTAATCTCAGGTCCACTCTAAGCAGTTGGTACCAAACAGCATACATGGATTCTACACAATGAACAGTCAATAATCAGTTGACAACCATGGACTGTCTCTTTCATCAAGTTCCTCCTCAGGCAGCCTTGGAGAAGGCATTTGCTTATAGAACCTCAACTTAATTCCCCAGGAGAAGGCTCCTCTGTGTTCCTAGCAATAACTGCCACCAGGCGAAGAATAGGCAACACTGGAACAAGTCAGAGCTCTTCTTTCCTCAGTCCCAAGGATAGACACTGTCCACAGACTGTGGACTCTGACTCTGTTCTCAGCTCCTCTGCAACTCCTAGCTGCACCTGGAAGTCTAAGAGTCAGAGAATCCCCTTGGCCACAGGTTTGTCACATCTCAGACTGCTTTCCACCATTGAGCAGTGTCTTGGTGCTTCCCTACAGCACAGCACATAACCTACCAGTGGTGTGGGACAAGCACAGACAAGCTGCCTATGTTCCACCTATGCAAGAGGCTGTGACTAGCAACAGGGTAGATGTGGACTCACATCACCACACAACCAGACACAGTAAACCTGATAGAAGAAGAAATAGGAAATAGCTCTGTATGCCTTGGCATGAGAGACAATTTCCTAAACAGAATATTGATATTGCAGTTCTTAATACTGACAATTAATAAATGAGATCTCGTGAAAGTAAAAAGATTCTTTAAGGCAAAAGACATGGTCAATATAACACAATGGCAGCCTTCCAAATGGGAAAACGATTTTCACCAACTTCACATCTGACAGCATACTAATACCTAAAGTATATAAGCAAAGACTAGACATTAACAAACCAAAGAATGAAATTATTTAAAAATGTACATATCTAAATGAAGAGTTGTCAGTTGAGGAATCTTAAATGGCTGAGAAACAAAGAGTAAAAAATGTTCATCATCCTTATCCATCATGAAAGTAAAAATCAAAAAGACTATGAGATTCCATTATACCTCTCAGAGTACATAAGATCAATTGCATAAGTGACAGTTCATGTGGGATTAGGAAATCAACCCAGTTATAAGACTTTCAATCTAAAATTTGTCCTTCCTGGAAATGTTCTGAAGTAATGGCAAGTCTCAGAACTTGTGAGAATAACCAATCACTGACTGGTGTAAATTAAGTCTCATGCCAAGTCAGGGGGCATAGGCTGGACACTGTCTCGGTGTAGATGGCCCAAACTGAATGTTGCACATCTCGGGTATCTACAGTAGAGATGAACACAATTTGCAGCAAATAAATCAATTAAATTAGTTGTAATTATATTCTGCTATGTTAGTACCTAGACTAGTTGTCATCAGAGATGATTATTAAGGCAGTGACTAGGGGCAGATACAGAGACCCACAGCCAAAATTAAAGTACAGCTTGGGAAACACCACAAAAGAAGGTGAGATAAGATTGTTGGAAACAGAGGAAATGAAGACACCAGAAGAACATGACACACAGAATCAACTAACTGGGCTGATAGGTACTTACAAAGATAGATACAACCTGAGAATGAGAATGGGTCTGGACTAGGTATTCTGAAAATACATTATGGTTGATTGGATTGGAGTTCTAGTGGGACCTCTAACAGTGGGACTGGGATGTGTCTCACTTTTCCCTGTTCTTCTTAGTAAAATGAATACTTCTTCTTACTAAGTTTCCTGCTTTGATATGAGGGCTTATGCCTTGTCTTAATAGATCTTGTTGTGACATGCTCAGTTTATTTTACTGGTAGAGCATTGTTTGTATTTATTTATTTATATTTCTTTATTTAGTGAAGGTAAAGAGCAGGGCAGTGGCCTTGGGTAAAGAGGAGGATAGTGAGTAGAATGGGAAGAGTAGAAGGAGGGAGGATACTGACAGAATTTATTGTATGAAAGAAGAATAAATACGAGGAAAAAATAGTAAAATGGGTCCTATTGTTTCCTCTAATTACTTTCTTTCCTTTCACAGTCTTCCTTCTATTTGTATATTTGCATCCGTCTTTATATACATAAATTCTGTTTGTGAAAGTAAACTCTTCCATCCATACATATAAGATCTTAATTATGTGTGTGAGAAAAAATAAGAAGAAATTTTCTTAGTAGACGTTTTTTGCCAGCACGAATGATTCCTATTTGCCTCACATAGAAAACAAGTCTTCATTTGAAATCATGACTGATGTGACTTATGAAAAGCATTGACAAACAAGAGTGGCAGGTGATGAAACAAACCTGCAGGGAAAGAGAAAAGAGTCACCAGCATTGTCACCAAATCCCCAATGCTGACTACAAATGTCACTGAAGGCACCTACTCACACCACTGTGGCTAATCTCAGACTCCTCCCTGTTCCTTGCATGTTCTGTGTTCAAATGACCCTTTTATTCTTTGTACTTCCTCTAAGGAGGAGAAGGTGAACAATATTAGTTCCCTTATCTTTTAGCACTCTGTTATATTTGTTCATTGCTTCCTTTATTGTGTGTAGTTTGCAGCAAACAATAGTAATAACATAACTGACATCAGTGCTGCATGACAGCAAGAAATTCCCAAACCCAGAGATGTTAGACTCAGGTCACTTCCTAGATGAGAATGGAAACTTTAAGAAAAGTGAGTACTTCATGCCTTTCTCAGCAGGTAATAGAAACTCATTCCAAGGGCTCCAGTTACATGAGTGAGGTCCTCTGGGAAAGTTTATAGTGACTCCCAACTGTTGGTGGACTTGTAATTTGTGCATGATCAGAACCATTACTTCCAGTGTCCTTGTCATTGATAATAATGACTCTTTCTCCATGACTGAATCAAACATTAAGAATTCAATTTGTTCATTCTTTCCTAGCCATCCTAGTGGTTATACACTTGCAATTTTCCTTAATGTACATTTTGGGGAGGGAAAGACACTATCCTAGAGAATAAGTGCCACTAGCCTTTGATCAACCACCATTAAGATAAAGAATCAACCATAATTTTTTGTGTCTCTCTCCTTCAGGCTCAGCTATACATAAAAATTAAAAAGTTGAAATAAAACAAATAAGAGAAAATGACCAAAAACCTTCAATAGGCATAATATTCATGGAGGGAAGTCAATGAGCAAATGGGCTGATATAGTTGGACTTGTGGTTGGAGAGAATTACATATCACTGAACAAGCAGGCTGCTTGATAAAATCCTCCATAATTTTTCCTCTTTAGTATGTCAAAATCAAAATGGAAACGTGAATCAACATTATAATTGAGAATTTTCTACCTGCCACAAAGAACATAAGTGATAGACAAAAGGAAATAAAAGAATATTTTAAGGTCTCATTTTTTTATTGTTTTAGCTTTGTACGTGTACAGAAGGCTGTACTTTTATATGTTCATTTGTTTATTAACCATCTCTGGAGAATAATAACCCACAAATGGCCTAAGATTAGTAAAACTGTCTTTCCCTCTCTTAGTAGCCTGCAGTTACCAGTAACTTTTCATTAGAATTTAGGATTTGTGAGTACATTCCCAGCAATTACTGGAAATTTGGCTGGTGTTTGACATTCTGACAAAGCTAATAAATGGCTTAATAGATGGCTCAGCAATTAAGAGAACATGCAGCTCTTGCTATAAACCTGAGTTGAATGCCTAGCACCTATCTTGGGTGCTAAGGACCACCTGCATTTCCTCCTCCTGTAGACCTTGAGAAGTCTTCTAAACTCCCTTAAATAGCTAACTTTGACATTCACTCACCAACACATGCAAACACTATACACATTTATTTATATAAATAAGATAATGAAACACAGTTATACAATACTTTCTAGGTCTAGATATTAGAAACTTCTAGGTCCCAATAAGGTCATTGAGACCTTGTAATTGTGACAGGAGACTAGGCTTGGATCATGGGCTTCCCTACTGCTCCATCAATGAGGATATTTTATGAGTATCACATCTCCTTACCTACAGTGTTAGTTTAGGTTCTGGTGATGGATTCATGTTCAGTCATCAATTGAGTTTGATAAAAAACTCATAACTTGACTCTTTCATCCTGTTTGATTTTGTGTCAATACCATCCTGATCCTATTACTATAGCACTGTATTACAATTTAAGGTCAGTGACAGTTACATCACTGTCCATTTTGTAATCATTCAGAATTGTTTGTTCTATCATGGCATTTTGTGTTTATTTTATATTAAACTGAAAATTCTTCATTACGTTGGAATTTCAACAAGGATGGTGCTGAATCTCTATAGTGCTTTTGGTAGACTAACCATTTTTCACTCTGTTAATCCTGCTGATCCATGAGCATTGATGATCTCTTTGCATCTTCTGATTTCTTCTTCAATATTTTAATTTTTTGTCTTCTAAGTCTTTCACTTACTTTTTCAGAGTTACCCTAAGATTTTTTTTGTTGTTGTTAAAAAAGTGGAAGTCGCTGTTGCTCTGACATCTCTCTCAGTACAGTTGTCATTTGTACATAGAAAGCCTGTTTATTTTGTGTTAATTTTGTATAATGATACTTTCCTTAAGAAGTATCAACTGCTGAAGTTACCTAGAAGAGATTTTAGGGTTTTATAGATATAATTTTTTCATCTACAATTAAGAATATTTTGAAATATTTCTTTACTACTTGTATTACCTCAATCTCCTTCACTTGTCACATTACTGTAATGTAGATTCAAGTACTATATTGAATAAGTATGGAGATAATGGAAATCCTTTTCTTGTTTCTGTTAGTAAAAATGCTTTAAGACATTCTGTTTAATTTGATTTCAGGTTTTCTCTAAAATAACTTGTGTTATCTTGAATAAGGTTCCTTCGGCTTATAATCTTTCCATACTTTTCTCATGAAGGAATGCTGTGTTTCAGCAAAATCCTCTTCTAATGAGAAAATCATATTTTTGTCTTTTAATATGCTTAAATTGTGGATCACATTGATTTATATATGTCAAACCATCTGTTCATCTCTAGGATGAAGCCAACTTGATAATCTTTTTGGGTATTCTAGTATTTTATTATGAAGTATTTGTACTGAGAATTGTTACATCTATGATTGTAAGACAATTTGGTTTATAATTCTCTTTTATATTTGGGTCTTTACGTGGTTTAATTATCTGGGTAATTGTGACCTTGTAACATGAATTAGGAAGTTTCTTTTGTATCTATTTTGAAGAATAATTTTGTTATTGTTGCCTTTAATTTTCTTTGAAACTGGTACAATTTCTTGCTGAATCCTTCTGACCACAGACTTTAAATTACTGCTCCTCTTTAACTCTGAGTAATAAATTGGAAGCTTGATTTAACTTTTTGTATATATATCTTATAACTTTCTCTTAGTTTTTACAATTTGATAGGGTTTATAATTTTTTAAATTAATCATTCCATTCATATATATCTCAAATGTTATTCCACTTCACAGTTACCCCGTGACTACTCCCATCCCATATCTCCCCTCTCCTCTTTGCCTATACGAGAGTGGTCTTCGACCCACCCCCCCTCTTTTCCTCCACCACTCCAGCATTCTCCTCTGCTGGGGCATCAAACTCCACAGGACCAAGGGCCTCCCTTCCCATTGTGGTCAGTCAAGGTCATCCTCTGTTACATATGTATCTTGAGCCATGGATCCCTTTCTGTATACACCTTGGCTGGTGGTCTAGTTCCTCAGAGCATTGGTTGGTCTGGCCAGCTGATGTTGTTCTTCCTATGATGTTGCAGTCCCCCTTAGCTCCTCCAGTCCTCATGCCAACTGCTCTACTAGAGTCCCTGGGCTCAGTCTGATGGTTAGCTCCAAGCATCCACATCTGCATTTGTCAGTTGCTATGCAAACCTCCAAAGGAACAGCCACACCAGGTTCCTGTAAGTAGGCTATTCTTTGCAAAGGCAACAGTGTTGTGTGGGTGTCTGTAGACAAGGTGGATCCCCATGTGGGACAGTCCCTGAATGGCCCTTCCTTTAGTTCTCTGCTCCATTTTTGTCCCTGTCTTTCCTTTAGTCAGGAAGGTTTCTGGGATAAAAACTTTGAGATGGATGGATTTCCCCATCCCTCAACTGGGGCCCATGCCTATCTACTGGTGGTGATCTCAACAGGTTCTATCCCACCATCTCTGCACATTTCAGCTATAGTCATCCGTGTTGGTTCCTGGGAGCCTCTCATTTCCTTGGCATCTGGGACACTCCAGTGGCTATCCCCAGTTCCTCATCCCCCCACCACTACTTATTTTAATTCGATTTCCTGATCCTCTGTACCTCTCTTCTGTGCCCTACAGCACCTCATAGCATTCCTTTATAATTCTCTGGATTTCTTCACCCTATTCTCATGTCTAATTTTCAACTCTAATTTTATTCACTACCATTTTATCTATTCATCATTTAGATAGTTTTGTCAATGGTTTATCAATCTTGTTTTCTCAAAGAATCAACACTTTCTTTTATTGATTCTTGTACTGTTTTGCTGTTTTTTTCAATTTGTTGAATTCAGACCTTTATTTGTTTCTTACCACTTACATCTTCTGAATGTTATTTTTTCATTTATGCATAGAGCTTTCATATATAAAATTAAGTTAATATGAGTCCTGCCACTCTCCCACCTCTGTTCATCTCTCCTTCTCTCCTTGTTTTAATAAACAGGTCTATGACTTTGCCTCTTAGGAATGACTTTATTATGTGCCATTGGTTTCAGTTTTCATTATCATTTAATTTTTTACATTTCTTGCTTAACATGTTTTTTTCCCTCGGTATTGCCTACTTAAATTTCTATTAATTTTGTAAACCTGTGGTTTCTGTTGTTTTTAGTATTCATGAAGAAATCCATGGAAATCAGATTTTGTCTTGTTTTTTCTGTATTTATTGAGACATGCTTTGTTTCCACTTAAGTCTTCACTTATGAGAAAGTTCCATGAACTTCTGACAATGAAGTACATGCTTTGGTATTTAGTTGAAATGTTTGTGGATATCTGCTAGGTTCATTTGACTTATGATGTCATTTGTCTTCAACAGTTTTCTTTTGATTTAACTGGATGACCTGTTTCCAACAATACATTTCTTCTTTATTTTTCCCTTTTTAATGGATATTTTATTTATTTACATATCAAAGGTTATCCTGCTTCCCAGTTTCTTTCCAGCACCCTCATCACCTCATTCATCAACCTGCTACTATGAGGGTGCTCTCTCATCCATCCACTCCTACCTCACTGTTCTAGCATTCCCATATGCTGGAGCAATGAGCCTTTACAGAACCAATGGCCTACCCTCCCATTGATTCGAGATAAGGCAATCCTCTTCTACAGATGCAACTGGAGCCATAGGTCCCTTCATGTGTACTCTTTGGTTAGTGGTTTAGTCTTTGGGTGCTCTAGGGTGTCTGGTTTGTTGATATTGTAGTTCTTCCTTATGGGGATGCAAACCCCTTCACTTCCTTCAGTCCTTATCCTAGCTCCTCCATTGGGGTTCCCATGCTCAGTCTGATGTGTGGGTTCAAGGATCCATATCTTTTTTTGTCAGGCTCTGGTAGAACCTCCTGGGAGACAGTTTATCGAGTGCCTGTAATCAAGAACTTCTTGCCATCAGCAATAGTATCTGGGAATGATGTCTGCAAAGGAGTAAATCTCAAGGTGGGGAAGTCTCTGGATGACCTTTCCTTCAGTCTCTTCTCTATTCTTTGTCCATGTATTACTATTAACAAGTCTATATTAACATTTTTGAAATGGGTGGGTGGCCCCAATCCTCAACTGAGGTCAATACCTAACTTCTGGTAGGGTCTCTACAGGTTCTCTCTCCTCTTTCTTGAATATTTCAGCTAATGTTATCCCCATTGGGTCCTTGTTTTCCTGGTTTATGGGAGTTTCTGGTAGCTGCACCCAGTTCCCCAACCCAATGTTATTCAGCACTTTTCAATTTCCAGATCTTCTGTGCATCTCCTGTGGCTCCTCCCACACAATGTCCTACCCCATTTACTATCCCCTACCTCTCTCCCTCCCAAGTACCTCCCTTCCTCTGCCTCCCAGCATTATTTTCTTCTCCATTCTAAGAAGGACTGAAGAAGCATCTAAATGTTGGCCTTCCTTCTTCTTGAGCTTTATATGAGCTGTGAGTTGTATGGTGGGTATTCCAAGCTTTATGCATAGTGTTCACTTATCAGTGACTTTGTCCTATGTGTGTTCTTTTGTGACTTGGTTACTTCACTCAGGCTATTTTCTAGTCCCATCAATTTGCCTAAGAAATTTATGAAGTCAATTTTTTAATAGCTGAGTAGTACTCCATTGTGTAAATGTACCACATATTCTGTATGCATTCTTTTGTTGAGAGACATTGGGATTGTTTCCAGTTTCTGGCTATTATGAATAAGGCTACTATGAACATAGTGAGGCGTGTGTCCTTGATTTATGTTGGATCATCTTTTGTGTATACACCCAGAAGTGGGGTAGCTGGGTCTTCAGGTAGTACTATGTCCAATTTTCTGAGGAACCACCAGACTGATTTCCAGAACAGTTGCATCAACTTGCAATCACAACAGCAATGGAGGAGTGGTCCTCTTTCTCCACATCCTCCCCAACATCTGTGCTCACCTGAGCTTTTAACTTAGCCATTCTGACTGTTATGAGGTGGAACCTCAGGGTCGATTTGACTTGCCTTTCTCTGATGAGTAAGAGTGATGAACATTTCCTTAGGTACTATTCGGCCATTTGAGATTCAGTAGTTGAGAATTTTTTGTTAGCACCATCTACCATTTTTAAATAGGTTTATTTAATTCTCTGGAGTTTAACTTCCTGAGTTCTTTGTATATATTGGATATTAGCCTTCTCTCAGATGTAGAATTGGTAAAGAACTTTTCCAATTTGTAGATTGCCAATTTGTCCTGATGACAGTATCCTTTGGCTTACAGAAAAATTTTCAATTTTATAAAATCTCATTTGTCTATATTTGATCATAGAATCTGGGCCATTGTTGTTCTATTCAGGGAATTTTCCCCTGTGCCAATGTGTTGAAGGCTCTTTACTATTTCCTCTTCTTTTCAGTGTATCTGGATCTATTTGGAAGTCTTTGATACACTTGGACTTGAACATTGACAATGTCAAAAATGGTTCAATTTACATTCTTCTCCATGCCAACAACCACTTAAGGTAGCACCATTTCTTGAATATGCTCTCCTTTTTCCATTGGAGGGCTTTGGCTTCTTTGCCAAAGATAAGGTGACCATAGGTGTATGGCTTTAATTCTGAGTCTCCAATTCTATTACTTTGATCTTCCATGCTTGTCTCATTACCAATACCATTCAGTATTTATCAGTATTGCTCTGTAATACAGCTTGAGGTCATGGATGGTGATTCCCCCAGAAGTTCTCTTATTACTGAGAATACTTTTTGGTATCCTGGGTTTTTCGTTGTTCCAAATAAATTTGAGAATTGTTTTTTCTCTCTCTGTGAAGAATTGACTTAGAATTTGGATAGGGATTGCATTGACTCTGTAGATTGCTTTTGGTAAGATAGGCATTTTTACTATGTTAATTCTGCTGATCCATGAGCATGGGAGAACATTCCATCTTCTGAGGTTTTCTTCTATTGCTTTCTTCAGGAACACATAGTTCTTGACATACAGATCTTTCACTTGTTTTGTTAGAGTCAAACCAAAATACTTTATATTATTTGTTACTATTGTGAAGGCTATTGTCATCCTATTTATTTCAAGCCATTTTGCTGAGATTTTTTTCAGCTACAGGAGTTCCTTGGTAGAATCTTTGTGATCACAGAAGTAAACCATTATATCATTGGCAAATAATGATAACTTTACATCTTCATTTTCAATTTATTTCCCCTTGACCACCTTTTGTTGTCTAATTGCTCTGGCCAGAACTTCAGGTATTACATTGAATACCTAGGGAATGAGTAGGTAGCCTTGTCTAGGCACTGATTTTTTTTTGGGGGGTGGGTAGGTGGGTGGGAGACTTTTAATGACAGGTTCTATTACTTTAGGCATTATGAAACTGTTTAGATGGTTCAACTTTTGTACCTTGCATTTGTCTAGAAAATTGTCCATTTCATAAAGAGTTTCCAGGTTTTTGAGTATAAGCTTTTGTAGTAGGATTTGATGATTTTTTAAAATTTCTTCAGTTTCTGTGGTTTAGTCTCCCTTTGCATTTGTAATTTTGATAATTTTGCTACTGTCTTTGTGGCCTCTGGTTAGTCCGACTAAGGGTTTATCTATCTTGTGGATTTTCTCAAAGAACTAGCTCATGGTTTTGTTGATTCTTCGTATAATTCTTCTACTTGGTTGGTATCAACCTTGGTTGATTATTTCCTGCCATCTACTCCTCATTGATATTTTTGCTTCTTTTTTTTCTAGAGATTTTAGATGTGCTGTTAAGTTGCTAGTGTATGCTCTCTCCAATTTTCTGCAGGCAACCAGAGCTATGAATTTTCCTCTTAGCAGCCCTCATGTAATATAAATTTGGGTATGTTGTATCTTCATTTTCATTAAATTCTAAGAAGTCTTTAACTTTTTTTTATTTTTTACTTGACCAAGTTATCATTGAGTAGAGAGTTGTTCAGCTTCCATGTGTATTTGTTTTCTATTGATGTTTTTCTTTCTTTTGTTTTTTAGAAAGAAAGAAACTACTTTTTCTTTTTTTAAAGAGATTTATTGCATGTGAGTACACTGCAGCTGTCTTCAGACACACCAGAAGAAGGCATCAGATCTCATTACAGATGGTTGTGAGCCACCATGTGGTTGCTGGGATTCGAACTCAGGACCTCTGGAAGGGCAGTCAGTGCTCTTAACCGCTGAGCCATCTCTCCAGCCCAGATGTTTTTCTTTTTTTAATTGAAGATCAGTCTTAATCTGTGGTGACGTGACAGGGTACAAGGGATTTTTCAATCTTCTTGTTTCACTGAGAGCTGTTTAGTGACCAATTATATGTTCAATTTTGGAGAACATTGCATGAGGTATTGAAAAGGAGGTATATTCTTTTATTTTATTGTAAATATATATATATATATATATGTTATATCTATTTGGTTCATTTCTTCTTTTAGTTTTGCTGTGTCTGTTCATTTGTGATAATATGCTGTGGATGTTTCCCACTATTGTTCTGTTAGGTTCAATGTGTGCTTTGAGTCTTAAAGCCATTGTTTTTTAACAAACATGGTTGTTTTTGCATTTGGTGCATAGATGTTCAGAACCGAGCATTCAACTTGGAAGATTTTTCCTTTGAAGAGTATAAAGAATCCTTCCTCATCTTTCTTGATAACTTTAGGTTGAAAGTCAACTTTACTCAGTATTTGAATGGCTACTCTAGCTTGTTTCTTGCAAACATTTACTTGGAATTTGTTTCTAGCCCTTTACTCTGAGTTAGTGTTTGTCACTGAGGTATGTTTCCTCTATGCAGCAAATTCTGGGTCCTGTTTACATATTCATTGCATTAGTGTAAGTCTTTTTATAAGGAACATAATTCCATTGACATTAAGAAATAGAAGTGACCAGTTATTGTGCTTCTTGATGTTTTTACTGTGAGAGGTAGAATTATGTTTGTGTGATTATCTTCTTTTGGGTTTCATTTAAGAAGATTAATTTTTGCTTTTTCTTCTGAATAGTTTCCCTCCTTGTGTTGAAGTTGTCCATTTTTTATCCATTGTAGAATTGGATTTTGGAAAGATAGTCTGTAAATATTTTTTTCATGGAATATCTTGGTTTCTACATCTATGTTATTGGAGAGTTTTGCAGTGTATTGTAAGTAGCCTTGGCTGCCATTTTTGTTCTGTCAGGTATAACATGACATTTGCACAAATCTTCTAGCCTTTATTCTTAGTTCAGACGTGATCGGTCTGCCTTCATATGTTACTTCACCATTTTCCCTTAGCACTTCTAATATTCTTTCTTTGTACTGTGTATCAGTTGTTTTAATTATTATGTAGAGGAATTTCTTTCATGGTTCAATCTATTTGGGGTTGTATAGGCTTCTTTATCTTGATGGGCATCTCTTTCTTTAGGTTCCAGAAGTTTTCTTCTATACTTTTGTTGGAGATAGTTACTGGCCTTTTGAGTTGAGAACCTTCCCTTTCCACTATAACTAGTATTCTGAGGTTTGGTTTTTTTATATTGTTCTGGATTCCCTGGATGTTTGTTCTAGGAGCTTTTTGTGCTTTACATTATCAATGAGGGCTGTGACAAAGTTTTTTATGGTGTCTTCTGCCCCTGAGATTCTCTGTTCTATATCTTGTATTCTGTTGGTGATGCTTGTGTCTGTGACTCCTAATCTGTTTCCTTGGTTTTCTATCTCCAGCGTTTCCCCCTTTGTGATTTCTTTATTGATTCTATTTTCATTTTTAAATCTGGATGATTTTATTCAATTCCTTCACCTGTTTGCTTGTGTTTTCCTGTATTTCTTTAAGCTATTTAGGGATTCTATCTGTCTACCTGTGTTCTCATATATTCTTTAAAGGGAGTATTTATGTCATTTTTAAATCCTCAATCATGAAGCAAGCAACACGCCATGAGCAAACTTGAGCCTCGGGACCACAGGTAAGACCAACTTTTCTGCTGCGAGCGACCTGCCTGGTGAACTCAGGACACACAGAGGCAAAATTCCTCTAGGACCGGACACTTCCAGTATTTAGCAGGAGTCCCAAACCTGCGGATCCCTGCCCGCAGCAGCTGTCTGCTCCCAAACCCCATGGGAGAGAGCCCTCACCGCCTGGTCAGGTGGGCACTCCTGAGACTGCAGAGCGGAAGAGACCACAAACACTGCCCACCCCTGCCCACATCCCTGGCCCAAGAGGAAACTGTATATGGCCTCTGGGTTCCCGTACAGGAGGGCCCAGGAGCAGCAGGTCCACTGCACCTGAGACACCGCCAGAACTTGAAGGGAACGACCAGATAAACAGTTCTCTGTACCCAAATCCCGTGGGAGGGAGAACTAAACCTTCAGAGAGGCAGACGCACCTGGGAAACCAGAAGAGACTGTACTGATTCCAAAGGAAAACACCAAACACCATCTGGAACCCTGGTGCACAGAAGCTCCCGGACAGGGCGGCGCAGATCTTCCTGGTTGCTGCGGCCGCAGAGAGCTCATAAGCAACAACCAATGGGCAAACTTGAGCCTCCGGACCACAAGTAAGACCAACTTTTCTGCTACAAGCGACCTGCCTGGTGAACTCAAGACACAGGCCCACAGGAACAGCTGAAGACCTGTAGATAGGAAAAACTACACGCCCGAAAGCAGAACACTCTGTCCCCATAACTGGCTGAAAGGAAACAGGAAAACAGGTCTACAGCACTCCTGAAACGCAGGATTATAGGACAGTCTAGCCACTGTCAGAAATAGCAGAACAAAGTAACACAAGAGATAATCTGATGGCGAGATGGAAGCGCAGGAACCAAAGCAAAAGAAACGAAGACTACATGGCATCATCGGAGCCCAATTCTCCAACCAATGCAAACATGGAATAGCCAAACACACCAGAAAAACAAGATCTAGTTTCAAAATCATATTTGATCATGATCCAGAAAAACTTAAAGAAAGACGAGAAGAACTCCCTTAGAGAACAAGTAGAAGCCTACAGAGAGGAATCACAAAAATCCCAAAAAGAATTCCAGGAAAACATAAATAAATAAGTAGAAGCACATAGAGAGGAGTCACAAAAATCCCTGAAAGAATTCCAGGAAAACACAATCAAACAGTTGAAGGAATTAAAAAATGGAAATAGAAGCCATCAAGAAAGAACACATGGAAACAACCCTTGATATAGAAAACCAAAAGAAGAGACAAGGAGCTGTAGATACGAGCTTCACCAACAGAATACAAGAGATGGAAGAGAGAATTTCAGGAGCAGAAGATTCCATAGAAATCATGGACTCAACTGTCAAAGATAATGTAAAGTGGAAAAAGCTACTGGTCCAAAACATACAGGAAATCCAGGACTCAATGAGAAGATCAAATCTAAGGATAATAGGTATAGAAGAGAGTGAAGACTCCCAGCTCAAAGAACCAGTAAATATCTTCAACAAAATCATAGAAGAAAACTTCCCTAACATAAGGAAAGAGATATCCATAAGCATAAAAGAAGCCTACAGAACTCCAAATAGATTGGACCAGAAAAGAAACTCCTCCCATCACATAATAGTCAAAACACCAAATGCACAAAATAAAGAATATTAAAAACAGTAAGGGAAAAAGGTCAAGTAACATATAAAGGCAGACCTATCAGAATCACACCAGACTTTTTGCCAGAAACTATGAAAGTCAGAAGATCCTGGACAAATGTCATACAGACCCTAAGAGAACACAAATGCCAGCCCAGGTTACTGTACCTGCAAAACTCTCAATTAACGTAGATGGAGAAACCAAGATATTCCATGACAAAACCAAATTTACACAATATCTTTCTACAAATCCAGCACTACAAAGGATAATAAATGGTAAAGCCCAACATAAGGAGGCAAGCTATACCCTAGAAGAAGCAAGAAACTAATCGTTTTGGCAACAAAACAAAGAGAAGAAAAGCACACAAAGATAACCTCACATCCAAATATGAATAAAACAGGAAGCAATAATCACTACTCCTTAATATCTCTCAATATCAATGGTCTCAACTCCCCAACAAAAGGACATAGATTAACAACCTGGATATGCAACAAGGACCCTGCATTCTGCTGCCTACAGGAAACACACCTCAGAGACAAAGAAAGACACTACCTCAGAGTGAAAGGCTGGTAAACAACTTTCCAAACAAATGGTCGGAAGTAGAAAGATGGAGTAGCCATTCTAATATCAAATAAAATCAATTTTCAACTAAAAGTCACCAAAAAAGATAAGGAAAGACACTGCATATTCCTCAAAGGAAAAATCCACCAAGATGAACTCTCAATCCTAAATATCTATGCCCCAAATACAAGGGCACCTACATCCGTAAAAGAAACCTTACTAAAGCTCAAAACACATATTGCACCTCACACAATAATAGTAGGAGATTTCAACACCCCACTCTCATCAATAGACAGATCATGGAAACAGAAATTAAACAGAGATATAGACAGACTAAGAGAAGTCATGAGCCAAATGGACTTAACAGATATTTATAAAACATTCTATCCTAAAGCAAAAGGATATACCTTCTTCTCAGCTCCTCAAGGTACTTTCTCCAAAATTGACCATATAATTGGTCAAAAAAAGGGCCTCAACAGGTACAGAAAGATAGAAATAATCCCATGCGTACTATCAGACCATCACGGCCTAAGGCTGGTCTTCAATAACAATAAGGGAAGAATGCCCACCTATACGTGGAAATTGAACAATGCTCTACTCAATGATAACCTGGTCAGGAAGAAATAAAGAAAGAAATTAAAGACTTTTTAGAATTTAATGAAAATGAAGGTAAAACATACCCAAACTTATGGGACACAATGAAAGCTGTGCTAAGAGGAAAACTCATAGGTCTGAGTGTCTGCAGAAAGAAACAGGAAAGAGCATATGTCAGCAGCTTGACAACACACCTAAAAGCTCTAGAACAAAAAGAAACAAATAGACCCAGGAGGAGTAGAAGGCAGGAAATAATCAAACTCAGAGCGGAAATCAACCAAGTAGAAACAAAAAGGACCATAGAAAGAATCAACAGAACCAAAAGTTGGTTCTTCGAGAAAATCAACATGATAGAGAAACCCTTAGCCAGACTAATGAGAGGACACAGAGAGTGTGTCTAAATTAACAAAATCAGAAAAGAAAAGGGAGACATAACTACAGATTCAGAGGAAATTCAAAAATTCATCAGATCTTACTATAAAAGCCTATATTCAACAAAACTTGAAAATCTGGAGGGAATGAACAATTTCCTAGACAGATACCAGGTACCGAAGTTAAATCAGGAACAGATAAACCAGTTAAAAAACCCCATAACTCCTAAGGTAATAGAAGCAGTCATTAAAGGTCTCCCAACCAAAAAGAGGCCAGGTCCAGACGGGTTTAGTGCAGAATTCTATCAGAGCTTCATAGAAAACCTCATACCAATATTTTCCAAACTATTCCACAAAATTGAAACACATGGAGCACTACCGAATTCCTTCTATGAAGCCACAATTACTCTTATACCTAAACCACACAAAGACCCAACAAAGAAAGAGAACTTCAGACCAATTTCCCTTATGAATATCGACGCAAAAATACTCAATAAAATTCTGGCAAACCAAATCCAAGAGCACATCAAAACAATCATCCACCATGATCAAGTAGGCTTCATCCCAGGCATGCAGGGATGGTTTAATATACAGAAAACCATCAACGTGATCCATTATATAAACAAAGTGAAAGAACAAAACCACGTGATCATTTCATTAGATGCTGAGAAAGCATTTGACAAAATTCAACACCACTTCATGATAAAAGTCCTGGAAAGAATAGGAATTAGAGGCCCATACCTTAACGTAGTAAAAGCCATATACAGCAAGCCAGTTGCTAACATTAAACTAAATGGAGAGAAACTTGAAGCAATCCCACTAAAATCAGGGACTAGACAAGGCTGCCCACTCTCTCCCTACTTATTCAATATAGTTCTTGAAGTTCTAGCCAGAGCAATCAGTCAACAAAAGGAGGTCAAGGGGATACAGATCGGAAAAGAAGAAGTCAAAATATCAGTATTTGCAGATGATATGATAGTATATTTAAGTGATCCCAAAAGTTCCACCAGAGAACTACCAAAGCTGATAAACAACTTCAGCAAAGTGGCTGGGTATAAAATTAACTCAAATAAATCAGTAGCCTTCCACTACACAAAAGAGAAACAAGCCGAGAAAGAAATTAGGGAAACGACACCCTTCATAATATAACCAAATAATATAAAGTACCTCGGTGTGATTTTAACCAAGCAAGTAAAAGATCTTTACAATAAGAACTTCAAGACTTTGAAGAAAGAAATTGAAGAAGACCTTAGAAAATGGAAAGATCTCCCATGCTCATGGATTGGCAGGATTAATATAGTAAAAATGGCCATTCCACCAAAAGCAATCTACAAATTCAATGCAAGTCCCATCAAAATACCAATCCAGTTCTTCAAAGAGTTAGACAGAACAATTTGCAAATTCATCAGGAATAACAAAAAACCCAGGATAGCTAAAACTATCCTCAACAATCAAAGGACTTCAGGGGGAATCACTATCCCTGAACTCAAGCAGTATTACAGAGCAATAGTCATAAAAACTGCATGGTATTGGTACAGAGACATACAGATAGACCAGTGGAAGAGAATTGAAGACCCAGAAATGAACCCACACACCTATGGGCACTTGATTTTTGACAAAGGAGCCAAAACCATCCAATGGAAAAATGATAGCATTTTCAGCAAATGGTGCTGGTTCCACTGGATGTCAACATGTAGAAGAATGCAGATCAATCCATGCTTATCACCCTGTACCAAGCTTAAGTCCAAGTGGATCAAGGACCTCCACATTAAACCAGATACACTCTAACTAATAGAAGAAAAACTAGGGAAGCATCTGGCACTGGAAAAAAATTTCCTGAACGAAACACCAATGGCTTATGCTCTAAGATCAAGAATCGACAAATGGGATCTCATGAAACTGCAAAACTTCTGTAAGGCAAAGGACACTGTGGTTAGGAGAAAACGACAAGCAACAGATTGGGAAAAGATCTTTACCAATCGTACAACAGATAGAGGCCTTATATCCAAAATATAAGAAGAACTCAAGAAGTTAGACTGCAGGGAGACAAATAACCCTATTAAAAAATGAGGTTCAGAGCTAAACAAAGAATTCACAGCTGAGGAATGCTGAATGGCTGAGAAACACCTAAAGAAATGTTCAACATCTTTAGTCATAAGGGAAATGCAAATCAAAACAACCCTGAGATTTCACCTCACAACAGTGAGAATGGCTAAGATCAAAAACTCAGGTGACAGCAGATGCTGGCGAGGATGCAGAGAAATAGGAACACTCCTCCATTGTTGGTGGGATTGCAGACTGGTACAACCATTCTGGAAATCAGTCTGGAGGTTCCTCAGAATATTGGACATTGAACTGCCTGAGGATCCAGCTATACCTCTCTTGGGTATATAATCAAAAGATGCCCCAACACATAAAAAAGACACGTGCTCCACTATGTTCATCGCAGCCTTATTTATAATAGCCAGAAGCTGGAAAGAACACAGATGCCCTTCAACAGGGAATGGATACAGAAAATATGGTACATCTATACAATGGAATATTCCTCAGCTATCAAAAACAATGACTTTATGAAATTCGTAGGAAATGGTTGGAACTGGAAAATATCATCCTGAGTGAGGTAACCCAATCACAGCAAAACACACATGGTATGCACTCATTGATAAGTGGCTATTAGCCCAAATGCTTGAATTACCCTAGATGCCTAGAACACATGAAACTCAAGACGGATGATCAAAATGTGAATGCTTCACTCCTTCTTTAAAAGGGGAACAAGAATACCCTTGGCAGGGAATAGAGAGGAAAAGATTAAAAGAGTCACAGAAGGAACACCCATTCAGAGCCTGCCCCACATGTGGCCCATACATATACAGCCATCCAATTAGACAAGATGGATGAAACAAAGAAGTACAGGCCGACAGGAGCCGGATGTAGATCTCTCCCTAGAGACACAGCCAGAATACAGCAAACACCGAGGCGTATGCCAGCAGCAAACAACTGAACTGAGAATGGGACCCATGTTGAAGGAATCAGAGAAACAACTGGAAGTGCTTGAAGGATCTTGAGACCCCTTATGAACAACAATGCCAAGCAACCGGAGCTTCCAGGGACTAAGCCACTACCTAAAGACTATACATGGACTGACCCTGGACTCTGACATCATAGGTAGCAATGAATATCCTAGTAAGATCACCAGTTGAAGGGGAAGCCCTTTGTCCTGCTAAGACTGAACCCCTAGTGAACCTGATTGTTGGGAGAAGGGTGGCAATGGGGGGAGGATGGGGAGGGGAGCACCCATAAAGAAGGGGAAGGGGAGGGATTAGGGGGAGGTTTGCCCGGAAACCAGGAAAGGGAATAACACTTGAAATGTAAATAATAAATACTCAAGTTAATAAAAAAAATCCTCAGTCATCATCATGAGATGTAATTTTTAGATCAGAAGCTTCCTTTTCAGGTGTGTTGTTGTATCAAAGGCTTGATATGTTGGGAAAACTGGGATCTGATGATACCAAGTAGCCTTTTTTTCTGTTGCTTCTTTTTTTGAACTTGCCTCTTTCCATCTGGTTATCTCTGGTGTTAGCAGGTCTTGCTGTCTCTGACTGAACTCATTCTTTGTGTGAGCCTGTGAGCCTGTGAGCTTAGATGTGTCAGCAGTACTGGGGAACAAGTTAACTCCAGGTTTGATTGGGGTAGGTATGGCTGTGGCACATGGCCTGCTCCCAGGGGCAGATAGAAACTGGAAGCAAAAATATATTTCTCAACATTATATGTTAGTAGGGAAAATATATCACACCTTTGTGTACCAAAGGATACACATGGAGGGACCCATGGCTCCAGCACATATACCGTAGAGGACTGGAATCAGTCAGAGAAAGTGCAGCTAACTGTCAAGAGATTCGAGGCTCCAGGGAGTGGGCAATTTTGGTTGGGTGGAGACATTCTCCTGGAGATGGTTGGGGGCTATGGAATGTGGAACCATCAGAGGGTAGACTGGGAAGAGGTTAAAATCTAGACTTTTACAAAACAAACAAAAATTTTTAAAAATGTTCAAAGTAATTAGTCATTGGGGAAATGCAAACCAAAACTACTATGAGATTCCACCTTACAATAATCACAATGGCTAACATAAAAAATCAAGTGACAGCTCATGTTTTGAGGATGTGGAAAAAGAGGAATATTCCTCGATTACTGATAGGAATGGAAACTGGAACAACCACTTTGGAAATCAATCTGGCTATTACTAAGAAATTTGGAAATAATTCTAAATGAAGAGCCAACTATGCTATTTCTGAGCATGTACACAAAAGATGCTGTATCATATCATACTACAAGAACACATGTTCCACTATGTTCATAACAGCCTTATTTGTAATAGACAGAAGTTGGGAAGAATTCAGATGTCCTTTACTCAAAGAATGAAAACAGAAAAGATGGTACATTTACATATTTCAATACTATTCAACTATTAAAAACAAGGGCATCATGAATTTGTAGGAAAATAGATGGCACTAAATATATCATCCTGTTCATGGTAACTCAGACCTAAAAGAACGTATATGGTTTGTTCTCACTGACAAGTGGGTATTAGTCAAAAAGTACAGAAACAACACACAGAACTTAAACGTTTAAAAATATTCAAGTGAAGGTGCTTCAATCCCACTTAGAAGGGGTGGGTATTTGGGAAGGAGGAACACTCTCATAGGGAAAAGAGGAGAGGGGAGGGATGGGGACTTATGGATGTGAAAGCAAGAAAGGTGATTACATCTGAAATGTAAATAAAAAATCCAATAAAAGAAGAAAAAGTGTTGAGAATTAAATTATGCACTAATAGTGTTGCTCAGCAGTATTGGCTGCTGAGGAGAATCTTGATTCTTCAGTGCCTAGTTGTAATGTTCGTAATATGTATACTAGGCCAAATTGACTTAAAATAATTTTAATTATACTGTTATATTAGATTCACTCACTCTCACTGTTACGGTGTTAATCATTGGTTTTAGATATAATAATAATTTCTTATGAAACGGAATGTATCTGCCTTTAAGAGTCATTTAATTTCTCTTACAGATTTTAATGAACTTCCTTTAATCTCTCATTTTAGTGTTTTAACTATAATGTCATGATTGCATTTTTCTCATCCTACTTATTTCCAGTTCTATAGATCTCTTCTACCTAGGTTGACATCTCCTACTCTAGATTTAATCTAGATATTATTTTCTATGTATTTGCTCTGGTATTCTTCTATACCCATAATCTCATCGTTGGGTCATACATGTTGTCCAACTGCTCTTTTAATTTGTTTATATTTACTTTTCTAATTTATCATTTGCTTATACAGAGTTATCTATGTCTTCTCTCTATTATGTACCTGGTAAATTTACTTAAAGAATATCATTATTAATTTTTAAATACTTTATTTAAATACATATAGTATTACTCCCCTTCACACTTTTTATCTACCAACATCTCTCATGCCCCTGTATGACTTTTGGTTTTGATGGTCTCATAATTTTAATCATCATTGCTGTTTGTGTGTATGTATGTGCACGTGTGTGCATTCATATGTGTGTTACATATATAAATGCTACCACTTGATTTATTTAGTATTGATTGTATTTTATATTTTGAAACTGCCATTTATTGTGGGGTAACATTAGAGTTTTCAACTCTGAAAAAAACTAAATCTCCACATGTCTTCAATTTTTAATTCCCTAGATCTCTTCATCTAGGGTTGAATTCACATTACATCTTTCTTATGTATATCATTATTCCCCTGATGTTATCATTGCTCAGATCTTTTTTCAGCAAGAATGTTTTTGAGATTTCATGGCAGTAATTTCCTCATATCTAAAAGAAGCAATCTTGGAGCCTATTCCCCTGGTTCTTACAATCTTTCTTTCCCTTCTTCAAAGGGGGGTGATTGTAGCTCCATGGAACTGAGTTTGGTAGTGTTTCTTCTTGTATTACAATTTGTGAAATCATTTGAAGAGTATTGATATTAGCTCTTATTTGAAAGTATGCTAGAATTCTACACTGAAACTATCTGCCTGTTTGCTATCTTGAGTTCAGAGGTTTTAATGACTGCTTCGCTTTTCTTAGTTATGGGACTGTTATATAGGTTACATGATCTTGATTTAATTTTGGTATATGGTATTGCCTTGAAAATCATCCATTTCACTTAGATTTTCAAGTTTGTTAAGTTTAATTTTTGAAGCAATGCCTGCTGATATTGTTTAAAAAATTTAACCTTTGTATGGAACAGACAATGAGCTAGCTTGTTTTCCTAATATGTTTTAGACCCATATAATTTTTAATAACTTGGTGTCTCTGTGTTTGTTGTTCCAGGGAGTGATGGTAATAACATCACTCTCATCAGCGCTGCATGATAACAAGGAGTTCCCCAACCCAAAGAGATTTGACCCTGGCTAATTTCTAGATAGGAATGGAAACTTTAAGAAAACTGACTACTTCATTCTTTTTTCAGCAGGTAATACAAATTCATTTTCATGTATCTGAATTACCATTTCAGTTGTGATAAAGCACGATGACCAAAAGCAATTTGGAGAGGAGAGGTTTTATTTCATCTTCCAACTTGTTATTTAGCAACAGGAGTGTCTGGAAAGAAATTAAAGATAGGCACCTGGAGTCTGGAATTGATGCATCAGTCATGGTGGTGTGCTGTTAACAAGTATCTTTAAACTTGTTTTCTAATGAAACCCTGGGTCAGCAGCCCAGAGGTGGCACTACCTATAATGAGCTGGGTCCTCCGATACGAATCTTCATCAAAAAAATCCACAAGGCTTGCCTACAGGCCAATCTGGTCAAGCATTTTCTTGGTTAAGGATCCTTTTTCCCAAAGCTCTTTACCACTCCTACAACTGATAGAGGACTTATATCCAAAATACACAAAGAACTCTAGAAGTTAGACTGCAGGGAGACAAATAACCCTATTAAAAATGGGGTTCAGAGCTAGACAAAGAATTCACAGCTGAGGAATGCTGATTGGCTGAGAGACACCTAAAGAAATGTTCATCTTTAGTCATAAGAGAAATGCAAATCAAAACAACCCTGAGATTTCACCTCACACCAGTGAGAATGGCTAAGATCAAAAACTCAGGTGACAGCAAATGCTGGCAAGAATGTGGAAATAGAGGAACACTCCTCCATTGTTGGTGGGATTGCAGACTGGTACAACCATTCTGGAAATCAGTCTGGAGGTTCCTCAGAAAATTGGACATTGAACTACCTGAGGACCCAGCTATACCTCTCTTGGGCATAAAGCCAAAAGATTCCCCAACATATAACAAAGACACATGCTCCACTATGTTCATAGCAGCCTTATTTTTAATAGCCAGAAGCTGGAAAGAACCCAGATGCCCTTCAACAGAGGAATGGATACAGAAAATGTGGTACATCTACACAATGGAATGTTACTCAGCTACCAAAAACAGTGATTATGGGCCCGCAGCAGCTCTCTGCTCCCAGACCCGGTGAGAGAGAGACCCAACCGCCTGGTCAGGTGGGCACTCCTGAGGCTGCAGAGCGGAAAAGACCACCAACACTGCTCACCCCTGCCCACATCCCTGGCCCAAGAGGAAACTGTATAAGGCCTCTGGGCTCCCGTGGGGGAGGGCCCAGGAGCGGCAGGACCCCTGCCACAGACACCGCCGGACCCTGAAGGAAACAGACCGGATAAACAGTTCTCTGCACCCAAATCCCGTGGGAGGGAGAGCTAAACCTTCAGAGAGGCAGACAGGCCTGGGAAACCAGAAGAGACTGCTCCCTGCACACACATCTCGGACGCCAGAGGAAAAAGCCAAAGACCATCTGGAACCCTGGTGCACTGAAGCTCCCGGAAGGGGCGGCACAGGTCTTCCTGGTTGCTGCCGCTGCAGAGAGCCCCTGGACAGCACCCCACGAGCAAACCTGAGCCTCGGGACCACAGGTAAGACCAAATTTTCTGCTGCAAGAAAGCTGCCGGGTGAACTCAAGACACAGGCCCACAGGAACAGCTGAAGACCTGTAGAGAGGAAAAACTACACGCGCGAAAGCAGAACACTCTGTCCCCATAACTGACTGAAAGAGAGGAAAACAGGTCTACAGCACTCCTGACACACAGGCTTATAGGACAGTCTAGCCACTGTCAGAAATAGCAGAACAAAGTAACACTAGAGATAATCTGATGGCGAGAGGCAAGCACAGGAACCCAAGCAACAGAAACCAAGACTACATGCCATCATCGGAGCCCAATTCTCCCACCAAAACAAACATGGAATATCCAAACACACCAGAAAAGCAAGATCTAGTTTCAAAATCATATTTGATCATGATGCTGGAGGACTTCAGGAAAGACCTGAACACACTTAGGGAAGCACAGGAAAACATTAATAAACAAGTAAAAGCCTACAGAGAGGAATCGCAAAAATCCCTGAAAGAATTCCAGGAAAACACCATCAAACAGTTGAAGGAATTAAAAATGGAAATAGAAGCAATCAAGAAAGAACACATGGAAACAACCCTGGATATAGAAAACCAAAAGAAGAGACAAGGAGCTGTAGATACAAGCTTCACCAACAGAATACAAGAGATGGAAGAGAGAATCTCAGGAGCAGAAGATTCCATAGAAATCATTGACTCAACTGTCAAAGATAATGTAAAGCGGAAAAAGCTACTGGTCCAAAACATACAGGAAATCCAGGACTCAATGAGAAGACCAAACCTAAGGATAATAGGTATAGAAGAGAGTGAAGACTCCCAGCTCAAAGGACCAGTAAATATCTTCAACAAAATCATAGAAGAAAACTTCCCTAACCTAAAAAAAGAGATACCCATAGACATACAGGAAGCCTACAGAACTCCAAATAGATTGGACCAGAAAAGAAACACCTCCCGTCACATAATTGTCAAAACACCAAACGCACAAAATAAAGAAAGAATATTAAAAGCAGTAAGGGAAAAAGGTCAAGTAACATATAAAGGGAGACCTATCAGAATCACACCAGACTTCTCGCCAGAAACTATGAAGGCCAGAAGATCCTGGACTGATGTTATACAGATCCTAAGAGAACACAAATGCCAGCCCACATTACTGTATCCAGCAAAACTCTCCATTAACATTGATGGAGAAACCAAGATATTCCATGACAAAACCAAATTTACACAATATCTTTCTAAAAATCCAGCACTACAAAGGATAATAAATGGTAAAGCCCAACATAAGGAGGCAAGCTATACCCTAGAAGAAGCAAGAAACTAATCGTCTTGGCAACAAAACAAAGAGAATGAAAGCACACAAACATAACCTCACATCAAATATGAATATAACGGGAAGCAATAATCACTATTCCTTAATATCTCTCAATATCAATGGCCTCAACTCCCCAATAAAAAGACATAGATTAACAAACTGGATACACAACGAGGACCCTGCATTCTGCTGCCTACAGGAAACACACCTCAGAGACAAAGACAGACACTACCTCAGAGTGAAAGGCTGGAAAACAACTTTCCAAGCAAATGGTCAGAAGAAGCAAGCTGGAGTAGCCATTCTAATATCAAATAAAATCAATTTCCAACTAAAAGTCATCAAAAAAGATAAGGAAGGACACTTCATATTCATCAAAGGAAAAATCAACCAAGATGAACTCTCAATCCTAAATATCTATGCCCCAAATACAAGGGCACCTACATATGTAAAAGAAACCTTACTAAAGCTCAAAACACACATTGCACCTCACACAATAATAGTGGGAGATTTCAACACCCCACTCTCATCAATGGACAGATCATGGAAACAGAAATTAAACAGTGATGTAGACAGACTAAGAGAAGTCATGAGCCAAATGGACTTAACGGATATTTATAGAACATTCTATCCTAAAGCAAAAGGATATACCTTCTTCTCAGCTCCTCATGGTACTTTCTCCAAAATTGACCATATAATTGGTCAAGAAACGGGCCTCAACAGGTACAGAAAGATAGAAATAATCCCATGCGTGCTATCGGACCACCACGGCCTAAAACTGGTCTTCAATAACAATAAGGGAAGAATGCCCACATATACGTGGAAATTGAACAATGCTCTACTCAATGATAACCTGGTCAAGGAAGAAATAAAGAAAGAAATTAAAAACTTTTTAGAATTTAATGAAAATGAAGATACAACATACTCAAACTTATGGGACACAATGAAAGCTGTGCTAAGAGGAAAACTCATAGCGCTGAGTGCCTGCAGAAAGAAACAGGA
Organism: Rattus norvegicus; assembly: GCF_021556685.1. Classification (NCBI taxonomy): domain Eukaryota; kingdom Metazoa; phylum Chordata; class Mammalia; order Rodentia; family Muridae; genus Rattus; species Rattus norvegicus. The sequence continues at coordinate 250,684,868 of NC_141534.1, forward strand.
AAGAGCATATGTCAGCAGCTTGACAGCACACCTAAAAGCTCTAGAACAAAAAGAAGCAAATACACCCAGGAGGAGTAGAAGGCAGGAAATAATCAAACTCAGAGCTGAAATCAACCAAGTAGAAACAAAAAGGACCATAGAAAGAATCAACAGAACCAAAAGTTGGTTCTTTGAGAAAATCAACAAGATAGATAAACCCTTAGCCAGACTAACGAGAGGACACAGAGAGTGTGTCCAAATTAACAAAATCAGAAATGAAAAGGGAGACATAACTACAGATTCGGAGGAAATTCAAAAAATCATCAGATCTTACTATAAAAACCTATATTCAACAAAATTTGAAAATCTTCAGGAAATGGACAATTTCCTAGACAGATACCAGGTATCGAAGTTAAATCAGGAACAGATAAACCAGTTAAACAACCCCATAACTCCTAAGGAAATAGAAGTAGTCATTAAAAGTCTCCCAACCAAAAAGAGCCCAGGTCCAGACGGGTTTAGTGCAGAATTCTATCAAACCTTCATAGAAGACCTCATACCAATATTATCCAAACTATTCCACAAAATTGAAACAGATGGAGCCCTACCGAATTCCTTCTACGAAGCCACAATTACTCTTATACCTAAACCACACAAAGACACAACAAAGAAAGAGAACTTCAGACCAATTTCCCTTATGAATATCGACGCAAAAATACTCAATAAAATTCTGGCAAACCGAATTCAAGAGCACATCAAAACAATCATCCACCATGATCAAGTAGGCTTCATCCCAGGCATGCAGGGATGGTTTAATATACGGAAAACCATCAACGTGATCCATTATATAAACAAACTGAAAGAACAGAACCACATGATCATTTCATTAGATGCTGAGAAAGCATTTGACAAAATTCAACACCCCTTCATGATAAAAGTCCTGGAAAGAATAGGAATTCAAGGCCCATACCTAAACATAGTAAAAGCCATATACAGCAAACCAGTTGCTAACATTAAACTAAATGGAGAGAAACTTGAAGCAATCCCACTAAAATCAGGGACTAGACAAGGCTGCCCACTCTCTCCCTACTTATTCAATATAGTTCTTGAAGTTCTAGCCAGAGCAATCAGACAACAAAAGGAGATCAAAGGGATACAGATCGGAAAAGAAGAGGTCAAAATATCACTATTTGCAGATGACATGATAGTATATTTAAGTGATCCCAAAAGTTCCACCAGAGAACTACCAAAGCTGATAAACAACTTCAGCAAAGTGGCTGGGTATAAAATTAACTCAAATAAATCAGTTGCCTTCCTCTATACAAAAGAGAAACAAGCCGAGAAAGAAATTAGGGAAACGACACCCTTCATAATAGACCCAAATAATATAAAGTACCTCGGTGTGACTTTAACCAAGCAAGTAAAAGATCTGTACAATAAGAACTTCAAGACACTGAGGAAAGAAATTGAAGAAGACCTCAGAAGATGGAAAGATCTCCCATGCTCATGGATTGGCAGGATTAATATGGTAAAAATGTCCATTTTACCAAAAGCAATCTACAGATTCAATGCAATCCCCATCAAAATACCAATCCAATTCTTCAAAGAGTTAGACAGAACAATTTGCAAATTCATCTGGAATAACAAAAAACCCAGGATAGCTAAAGCTATCCTCAACAATAAAAGGACTTCAGGGGGAATCACTATCCCTGAACTCAAGCAGTATTACAGAGCAATAGTGATAAAAACTGCATGGTATTGGTACAGAGACAGATAGATAGACCAATGGAATAGAATTGAAGACCCAGAAATGAACCCACACACCTATGGTCACTTGATTTTTGACAAAGGAGCCAAAACCATCCAATGGAAAAAAGATAGTATTTTCAGCAAATGGTGCTGGTTCAACTGGAGGGCAACATGTAGAAGAATGCAGATCGATCCATCCTTATCACCCTGTACAAAGCTTAAGTCCAAGTGGATCAAGGACCTCCACATCAAACCAGACACACTCAAACTAATAGAAGAAAAACTAGGGAAGCATCTGGAACACATGGGCACTGGAAAAAATTTCCTGAACAAAACACCAATGGCTTATGCTCTAAGATCAAGAATCGACAAATGGGATCTCATGAAACTGCAAAGCTTCTGTAAGGCAAAGGACACTGTGGTTAGGACAAAACGGCAACCAACAGATTGGGAAAAGATCTTTACCAATCCTACAACAGATAGAGGCCTTATATCCAAAATATACAAAGAACTCAAGAAGTTAGACCGCAGGGAAACAAATAACCCTATTAAAAAATGGGGTTCAGAGCTAAACAAAGAATTCACAGCTGAGGAATGCTGATTGGCTGAGAGACACCTAAAGAAATGTTCATCTTTAGTCATAAGAGAAATGCAAATCAAAACAACCCTGAGATTTCACCTCACACCAGTGAGAATGGCTAAGATCAAAAACTCAGGTGACAGCAAATGCTGGCAAGAATGTGGAAATAGAGGAACACTCCTCCATTGTTGGTGGGATTGCAGACTGGTACAACCATTCTGGAAATCAGTCTGGAGGTTCCTCAGAAAATTGGACATTGAACTACCTGAGGACCCAGCTATACCTCTCTTGGGCATAAAGCCAAAAGATTCCCCAACATATAACAAAGACACATGCTCCACTATGTTCATAGCAGCCTTATTTTTAATAGCCAGAAGCTGGAAAGAACCCAGATGCCCTTCAACAGAGGAATGGATACAGAAAATGTGGTACATCTACACAATGGAATGTTACTCAGCTACCAAAAACAGTGATTATGGGCCCGCAGCAGCTCTCTGCTCCCAGACCCGGTGAGAGAGAGACCCAACCGCCTGGTCAGGTGGGCACTCCTGAGGCTGCAGAGCGGAAGAGACCACCAACACTGCTCACCCCTGCCCACATCCCTGGCCCAAGAGGAAACTGTATAAGGCCTCTGGGCTCCCGTGGGGGAGGGCCCAGGAGCGGCAGGACCCCTGCCACAGACACCGCCGGACCCTGAAGGAAACAGACCGGATAAACAGTTCTCTGCACCCAAATCCCGTGGGAGGGAGAGCTAAACCTTCAGAGAGGCAGACAGGCCTGGGAAACCAGAAGAGACTGCTCCCTGCACACACATCTCGGACGCCAGAGGAAAAAGCCAAAGACCATCTGGAACCCTGGTGCACTGAAGCTCCCGGAAGGGGCGGCACAGGTCTTCCTGGTTGCTGCCGCTGCAGAGAGCCCCTGGACAGCACCCCACGAGCAAACCTGAGCCTCGGGACCACAGGTAAGACCAAATTTTCTGCTGCAAGAAAGCTGCCGGGTGAACTCAAGACACAGGCCCACAGGAACAGCTGAAGACCTGTAGAGAGGAAAAACTACACGCGCGAAAGCAGAACACTCTGTCCCCATAACTGACTGAAAGAGAGGAAAACAGGTCTACAGCACTCCTGACACACAGGCTTATAGGACAGTCTAGCCACTGTCAGAAATAGCAGAACAAAGTAACACTAGAGATAATCTGATGGCGAGAGGCAAGCACAGGAACCCAAGCAACAGAAACCAAGACTACATGCCATCATCGGAGCCCAATTCTCCCACCAAAACAAACATGGAATATCCAAACACACCAGAAAAGCAAGATCTAGTTTCAAAATCATATTTGATCATGATGCTGGAGGACTTCAGGAAAGACCTGAACACACTTAGGGAAGCACAGGAAAACATTAATAAACAAGTAAAAGCCTACAGAGAGGAATCGCAAAAATCCCTGAAAGAATTCCAGGAAAACACCATCAAACAGTTGAAGGAATTAAAAATGGAAATAGAAGCAATCAAGAAAGAACACATGGAAACAACCCTGGATATAGAAAACCAAAAGAAGAGACAAGGAGCTGTAGATACAAGCTTCACCAACAGAATACAAGAGATGGAAGAGAGAATCTCAGGAGCAGAAGATTCCATAGAAATCATTGACTCAACTGTCAAAGATAATGTAAAGCGGAAAAAGCTACTGGTCCAAAACATACAGGAAATCCAGGACTCAATGAGAAGACCAAACCTAAGGATAATAGGTATAGAAGAGAGTGAAGACTCCCAGCTCAAAGGACCAGTAAATATCTTCAACAAAATCATAGAAGAAAACTTCCCTAACCTAAAAAAAGAGATACCCATAGACATACAGGAAGCCTACAGAACTCCAAATAGATTGGACCAGAAAAGAAACACCTCCCGTCACATAATTGTCAAAACACCAAACGCACAAAATAAAGAAAGAATATTAAAAGCAGTAAGGGAAAAAGGTCAAGTAACATATAAAGGGAGACCTATCAGAATCACACCAGACTTCTCGCCAGAAACTATGAAGGCCAGAAGATCCTGGACTGATGTTATACAGATCCTAAGAGAACACAAATGCCAGCCCACATTACTGTATCCAGCAAAACTCTCCATTAACATTGATGGAGAAACCAAGATATTCCATGACAAAACCAAATTTACACAATATCTTTCTAAAAATCCAGCACTACAAAGGATAATAAATGGTAAAGCCCAACATAAGGAGGCAAGCTATACCCTAGAAGAAGCAAGAAACTAATCGTCTTGGCAACAAAACAAAGAGAATGAAAGCACACAAACATAACCTCACATCAAATATGAATATAACGGGAAGCAATAATCACTATTCCTTAATATCTCTCAATATCAATGGCCTCAACTCCCCAATAAAAAGACATAGATTAACAAACTGGATACACAACGAGGACCCTGCATTCTGCTGCCTACAGGAAACACACCTCAGAGACAAAGACAGACACTACCTCAGAGTGAAAGGCTGGAAAACAACTTTCCAAGCAAATGGTCAGAAGAAGCAAGCTGGAGTAGCCATTCTAATATCAAATAAAATCAATTTCCAACTAAAAGTCATCAAAAAAGATAAGGAAGGACACTTCATATTCATCAAAGGAAAAATCAACCAAGATGAACTCTCAATCCTAAATATCTATGCCCCAAATACAAGGGCACCTACATATGTAAAAGAAACCTTACTAAAGCTCAAAACACACATTGCACCTCACACAATAATAGTGGGAGATTTCAACACCCCACTCTCATCAATGGACAGATCATGGAAACAGAAATTAAACAGTGATGTAGACAGACTAAGAGAAGTCATGAGCCAAATGGACTTAACGGATATTTATAGAACATTCTATCCTAAAGCAAAAGGATATACCTTCTTCTCAGCTCCTCATGGTACTTTCTCCAAAATTGACCATATAATTGGTCAAGAAACGGGCCTCAACAGGTACAGAAAGATAGAAATAATCCCATGCGTGCTATCGGACCACCACGGCCTAAAACTGGTCTTCAATAACAATAAGGGAAGAATGCCCACATATACGTGGAAATTGAACAATGCTCTACTCAATGATAACCTGGTCAAGGAAGAAATAAAGAAAGAAATTAAAAACTTTTTAGAATTTAATGAAAATGAAGATACAACATACTCAAACTTATGGGACACAATGAAAGCTGTGCTAAGAGGAAAACTCATAGCGCTGAGTGCCTGCAGAAAGAAACAGGAAAGAGCATATGTCAGCAGCTTGACAGCACACCTAAAAGCTCTAGAACAAAAAGAAGCAAATACACCCAGGAGGAGTAGAAGGCAGGAAATAATCAAACTCAGAGCTGAAATCAACCAAGTAGAAACAAAAAGGACCATAGAAAGAATCAACAGAACCAAAAGTTGGTTCTTTGAGAAAATCAACAAGATAGATAAACCCTTAGCCAGACTAACGAGAGGACACAGAGAGTGTGTCCAAATTAACAAAATCAGAAATGAAAAGGGAGACATAACTACAGATTCGGAGGAAATTCAAAAAATCATCAGATCTTACTATAAAAACCTATATTCAACAAAATTTGAAAATCTTCAGGAAATGGACAATTTCCTAGACAGATACCAGGTATCGAAGTTAAATCAGGAACAGATAAACCAGTTAAACAACCCCATAACTCCTAAGGAAATAGAAGTAGTCATTAAAAGTCTCCCAACCAAAAAGAGCCCAGGTCCAGACGGGTTTAGTGCAGAATTCTATCAAACCTTCATAGAAGACCTCATACCAATATTATCCAAACTATTCCACAAAATTGAAACAGATGGAGCCCTACCGAATTCCTTCTACGAAGCCACAATTACTCTTATACCTAAACCACACAAAGACACAACAAAGAAAGAGAACTTCAGACCAATTTCCCTTATGAATATCGACGCAAAAATACTCAATAAAATTCTGGCAAACCGAATTCAAGAGCACATCAAAACAATCATCCACCATGATCAAGTAGGCTTCATCCCAGGCATGCAGGGATGGTTTAATATACGGAAAACCATCAACGTGATCCATTATATAAACAAACTGAAAGAACAGAACCACATGATCATTTCATTAGATGCTGAGAAAGCATTTGACAAAATTCAACACCCCTTCATGATAAAAGTCCTGGAAAGAATAGGAATTCAAGGCCCATACCTAAACATAGTAAAAGCCATATACAGCAAACCAGTTGCTAACATTAAACTAAATGGAGAGAAACTTGAAGCAATCCCACTAAAATCAGGGACTAGACAAGGCTGCCCACTCTCTCCCTACTTATTCAATATAGTTCTTGAAGTTCTAGCCAGAGCAATCAGACAACAAAAGGAGATCAAAGGGATACAGATCGGAAAAGAAGAGGTCAAAATATCACTATTTGCAGATGACATGATAGTATATTTAAGTGATCCCAAAAGTTCCACCAGAGAACTACCAAAGCTGATAAACAACTTCAGCAAAGTGGCTGGGTATAAAATTAACTCAAATAAATCAGTTGCCTTCCTCTATACAAAAGAGAAACAAGCCGAGAAAGAAATTAGGGAAACGACACCCTTCATAATAGACCCAAATAATATAAAGTACCTCGGTGTGACTTTAACCAAGCAAGTAAAAGATCTGTACAATAAGAACTTCAAGACACTGAGGAAAGAAATTGAAGAAGACCTCAGAAGATGGAAAGATCTCCCATGCTCATGGATTGGCAGGATTAATATGGTAAAAATGTCCATTTTACCAAAAGCAATCTACAGATTCAATGCAATCCCCATCAAAATACCAATCCAATTCTTCAAAGAGTTAGACAGAACAATTTGCAAATTCATCTGGAATAACAAAAAACCCAGGATAGCTAAAGCTATCCTCAACAATAAAAGGACTTCAGGGGGAATCACTATCCCTGAACTCAAGCAGTATTACAGAGCAATAGTGATAAAAACTGCATGGTATTGGTACAGAGACAGATAGATAGACCAATGGAATAGAATTGAAGACCCAGAAATGAACCCACACACCTATGGTCACTTGATTTTTGACAAAGGAGCCAAAACCATCCAATGGAAAAAAGATAGTATTTTCAGCAAATGGTGCTGGTTCAACTGGAGGGCAACATGTAGAAGAATGCAGATCGATCCATCCTTATCACCCTGTACAAAGCTTAAGTCCAAGTGGATCAAGGACCTCCACATCAAACCAGACACACTCAAACTAATAGAAGAAAAACTAGGGAAGCATCTGGAACACATGGGCACTGGAAAAAATTTCCTGAACAAAACACCAATGGCTTATGCTCTAAGATCAAGAATCGACAAATGGGATCTCATGAAACTGCAAAGCTTCTGTAAGGCAAAGGACACTGTGGTTAGGACAAAACGGCAACCAACAGATTGGGAAAAGATCTTTACCAATCCTACAACAGATAGAGGCCTTATATCCAAAATATACAAAGAACTCAAGAAGTTAGACCGCAGGGAAACAAATAACCCTATTAAAAAATGGGGTTCAGAGCTAAACAAAGAATTCACAGCTGAGGAATGCCGAATGGCTGAGAAACACCTAAAGAAATGTTCAACATCTTTAGTCATAAGGGAAATGCAAATCAAAACAACCCTGAGATTTCACCTCACACCAGTGCGATTGGCTAAGATCAAAAACTCAGGTGACAGCAGATGCTGGCGAGGATGTGGAGAAAGAGGAACACTCCTCCATTGTTGGTGGGATTGCAGACTGGTAAAACCATTCTGGAAATCAGTCTGGAGGTTCCTCAGAAAATTGGACATTGAACTGCCTGATGATCCAGCTATACCTCTCTTGGGCATATACCCAAAAGATGCCTCAACATATAAAAGAGACACGTGCTCCACTATGTTCATCGCAGCCTTATTTATAATAGCCAGAAGCTGGAAAGAACCCAGATGCCCTTCAACAGAGGAATGGATACAGAAAATGTGGTACATCTACACAATGGAATATTACTCAGCTATCAAAAACAACGAGTTTATGAAATTCGTAGGCAAATGGTTGGAACTGGAAAATATCATCCTGAGTGAGCTAACCCAATCACAGAAAGACATACATGGTATGCACTCATTGATAAGTGGCTATTAGCCCAAATGCTTGAATTACCCTAGATCCCTAGAACAAACGAAACTCAAGACGGATGATCAAAATGTGAATGCTTCACTCCTTCTTTAAATGAGGAAAAAGAATACCCTTGGCAGGGAAGGGAGAGGCAAAGATTAAAACAGAGACTGAAGGAACACCCATTCAGAGCCTGCCCCACAGGTGGCCCATACATATACAGCCACCCAATTAGACAAGATGGATGAAGCAAAGAAGTGCAGACTGACAGGAGCCGGATGTAGATCGCTCCTGAGAGACACAGCCAGAATACAGCAAATATAGAGGCGAATGCCAGCAGCAAACCACTGAACTGAGAATAGGTCCCCTGTTGAAGGAATCAGAGAAAGAACTGGAAGAGCTTGAAGGGGCTCGAGACCCCAAAAGTACAACAATGCCAAGCAACCAGAGCTTCCAGGGACTAAGCCACTACCTAAAGACTATACATGGACTGACCCTGGACTCTGACCCCATAGGTAGCAATGAATATCCTAGTAAGAGCACCAGTGGAAGGGGAAGCCCTGGGTCCTGCTAAGACTGAACCCACGGTGAACTAGTCTATGGGGGGAGGGCGGCAATGGGGGGAGGGTTGGGAGGGGAACACCCATAAGGAAGGGGAGGGGGGAGGGGGATGTTTGCCCGGAAACCGGGAAAGGGAATAACACTCGAAATGTATATAAGAAATACTCAAGTTAATAAAAAAAAAATAAAATAAAAAAAATAAAAAAAAAATAAAAAAAAATAAAAAAAAATAAAAAATAAAAAAAAAACAGTGATTATATGAAATTCATAGGCAAATGGATGGAACTGGAAAATATCATCCTGAGTGAGGTAACCCAATCACAGAAAAACACACAAGGTATGTACTCATTGATAAGCAGATTTTCTTTTCTGGTCCCATCTATTTGGAGCAGATATTAGCCCAAATGGTCAAATTACCCTAGATGCACAGAACACATGAAACTCAAGAACGATGACCAAAATGCGAATGCTTCACTAGTTCTTTAAAAGGGGAATAAGAATACCCTTGGGAGGGAATAGGGAGGCAAAGTTTAGAACAGAGGCAGAAGGAACACCCATTTAGAGCCTGGACCACATGTGGCCCATTCATATACAGCTACCAAACTAGATAAGTTGGATGAAGCAAAGAAGTCAATGCCGACAGGAACCGGACGTAGATTTCTTCTGAGAGACACTGCCAGAATACAGCAAATACATAGGCAAATTCCATCATTAAACCACTGAACTGAGAATGGGACCCCCCTGAAGGAATCTTAGAAACGACTGAAAAAGGTTGAAGGGGCTTGAGACCCCATATGAACAACAATGCCAAGCAACCAGAGCTTCCAGGGACTAAGCCACTACCCAAAGACTATGCATGGACTGACCCTGGGCTCCAACCTCATAGGTAGCAATGAATAGCCTAGTAAGAGCACCAGTGGAAGGGGAAGCCCTTGATCCTGTCAAGACTGAACCCCCAATGAACCAGATTGTTGGGGGGAGGGCGGCAATGGGGGGAGGATGGGAAGGGGAACACCCGTAGAGAAGGGAGGGGAGGGGTTAGGGGGATGTTGGCCCGGAAGACGGGAAAGGGAGTAACAATCGAAATGTAAATAAGAAATACCCAAGTTAATAAAGATGAGAAAAGAAAAATATCCCTGTTCCCAAATTACACAATCTTTGACCAAACTGACATAAAACTAGTCCAAAAACAGGCATATTGTGGATATTTTGAGACTTACATTGCGAGTTCCATAAGGTTAATAGATTTGTAATTTGTGTATAACTAGGGGCATGACTCCAAGTACCTTGAAGCATTTTTTTCTGTCAAAAGCTCAAGTGAGATCTAAGTTTTCATAATCATTTTTGACAATTTAAGAAAAGTAGAGTACATGGTATTGTAGTCTTCATTTAGCTGTATCACAAAAACACTGAAGAAGTTCTTAATGACTTCTGGAAATCTTATATCATGTAGCCTTTGCTCATTTACTGTGTATATATATAGATTGCCATATTTTGGCCTTTTCGTTCTTATTGCTCCTTCCTCACACCCTGGTTTGGTTAAATTGAAACAAGTTTCTAAACACACAGAAAAGCTCTAAAAAGCAAGCTCAGTCAGAAAAACGGAAGAGTGAATGTGGTGATACAGTTATACTAGTGCCATGAGAGAGAATCACACATCACTATCCATGGGACTGTTAAGAATTACCAAATTCTTATTCTTACCTCAGTCATATAGTAAGTAAAAAAATGTAATAACATTCTAGTTAAGGACTTGTGTCTGCCTGAAAGAACATTAGTGATACAGTTCAAGAAGAAAAAGAATATATATATATATATATATATATATATACATATATATATCTTACTTGTATCCAACATGTTTTAAACAGATAAACAGATGCACTACCAATATATCCCTCTAGTCCTTCCATAAGCCCAAGTACCATTTTCTCTCCCAGTGCTGCTACTTTGTGTATGGGTGTAGAACCATCCAGTGCAAATATGGGAACCTACCAGGGGTCACACACATGACTAAACTAGTTCTTCTTCTCCCAGTAGCCATTAGTTGCCAATAGTTCCTCAGATCAGATTAGTAATTGTGAACATACTACTAGAATTTGCAAAAACAGGCCATTTTTACAAAAGTAAGAATGGTTTTGAAGATATGACTCAGCAGTTTAGATAAGTTGCTGCACCTGCAAAGGCCCTGGGCAGAATGCTCTATACACATTTTCAGTAGCTCTTCCCTTTTCCTTAAGATCATATGATATTTTGGAAATAAATGTGACCCACTTTTGTCAACTTGCCTGATGTAGTGTCCTCTTAGCAGTTCATCCATCTACCACATATTCAATAACTCAACAGTTATTCTTAATCTCAAATGTTAGTTAAGAGAACTGTGTGTCTTGGGATCACACCTGTAAATAAGGCATAATTACCTCTTTGACCTTTTTTTAACAGGGAAACAAATAGCTTTGTGTTGGAGAAGGGCTGACACCTATAGAACTGTTTCTGTTCCTAACCAGAATTTTACAGAACTTCAATCTGAAACATCTGACTCATACAGAGGCCGTAGATACTACACCAGTGCTTAGTAGATTGACCTCAGTGTCTCCTGCTTTAAAGCTCTTCTTCATTCCTGACTGAAAATTGAATGACTGGCTCCATCTAAAACATTTTCTTTCATCACCTTGAGGCTTTGGTTCACTGCTTTCCACACTGGACACACTGCATTTTATTCATTTATTTTGTGTCTTCATAATATCATTAGGTTCAGTGAACACATATTTTCAAATTGGTAGTTTATTCATAAATATTTTCTAAAAACAGGGTTACTATGCTCTGTGACAATATGTATCTAATCCTGAATCAAACATGGCCTCATTATTACATAGAAATTACTATTTTAGGATAATTTATATCACTTCTCTTCTGCATTTTCTTAATAATAAATTGTTTTGGTATACCTATTTTCAGACTTTTCTTCTAATTCAAATAATAAATGAAAGCAAATGGAGTTCTAATACATCTTTTTGGTCCACTTAGTGCAACATATATAGGACGTAATAGAGTGCCAGAAAAGACAACACCTCTATACACCTGCCACAACCTGCTTCCAAAAAGGTACATTGGATTGTGCTTCCTAACCTTATAAGAATAGTTTGGACAGTCCCCTGGACATCATGTTTAACACAGCCCACTGTGAGATCTGAGACCAGCAAAATACTACAGTAAGGAAAAATCTACACTACCATACAGCAGCATGCTATAGACACTGTGAGGACAAGGCACAAGAAAGAACACATACCTACATGGTGGTGACCTTGGCCTACTTTACTTTTACCAGGAGAGTAAACATTCTATCTGTGCTTTTCTCCTCCTGTTTCCAGCTTAGTACAAAGCATGGTATTGCTACTACATTCTTGGTGTGTTCTCTTCTCTTTCTGCAAAAATAATCGTCCCAGAAAGTTATCATTTTGTTATTATTTCTAGTTGCTATTTTCCTTTCCCACTCATTGAAAGCTACTAAATTAAAAAAAAAAAAAAGACAACACTCATGAACTCTTTCTGTCTCTGTCTCAAGGAATCACTTTGCCTGCTCTCACTTAGTCATTATGCTATTATCTAATGCAGACATATGTCTGCACAGACATCAGTTCTCAGACATAAATACGCACAAGGTATTGGACTGATGTACAGATAGTTGCTGTGGATTTTAAAACTCTAAATAATTAAATTTTTAGAATTAACTAGGTTTAAGTTTTACTATGCCAAAGGCCCTCCCAATATTAGAAATATTTACTTCAAACTAATATACAAAGAACAAAATTAGATTTGACACATCTGTATTACCATAACCGATTGACCATCATACACTACAGAAACACAACTTGACAAATCACAATTAAAACAAGATACGTTGAGCTCATTATCAGAGCCAATAACAAAGATAATATTCCCAATTACTAAAAGATTAGATGGAGTATCACAGAATTTTTCATTTACCTTAACACACTAGAACCTGTTCCATTTTTATTCTATGTTGTCTGACAAGGAGGTGCCAGCATGTATCATTTCCTTTTCATTGGCATTTAAATTTAAACTAAAATTTAAAAAAATGTGATCTATCTCTGGGGCTCTTTATTATGCCTTTCTGCTTATTGAGCATATCTTTAAAATTATAATTAATCTTTCTATATCTGTTTGTCCTGTAGGACTTGAGGTATTGCTAAAATGTGTTTTATGTTGTAATATCAAAAAACTGTTTCATTTTACAAGAAAAATATGATGGGGGCATTTTAAGTCATAATTTGTCCAGGTCTTCCGTCATACACATAACTTCTAATAAATGTGTAATTACATAATCAGACTTTTCAGAGCTTAAACCATTGGTATTGAAATCCTGATTATTTTTCTGATTATTGTGTATCTGATTATTTATGATGAACAAACTTTAATTTTCCAAGTGGTGTAAAATGAAAACCATTGATTTGCCAAATATCATTTCTTTGGTTACCTTTTGAGATATTTAGTATAGTCTATGGATTTGGCTTATATAAAGAATAAGTAGGCCACTTTGTATTGCAGTAAATCTCCAACCCCAATAAGTCCATGCCAAAAAAAAAACCCAACACATAACTCAGTTATGACATTTATAAACTCTACACCTAGATTTGGCAGACGTACCATTATACTAATGTATTCATGTGCTATGAGAAAAGTTGTTACCTTCAGATTCTTTAGGACATGTAATTCTGCTTCACCTGCCTTCCACATCTCTTCCTCTCTCCTTCCTCCTCTACTTTCTAAAACCTCCAGCCCTACCTTTTTCTTCCACTGTCCAATTATGGGCTCTAGCCATTATTTGACCTATTAAAATGAAGATAAGGCTCATATAAAATCGCCTGAGTAAATGACCCTTTCCTCTTCAGGGACTGCCCCTCTTGAGGAAACAAAATTAACATCAGATTATAAACAGCACCAGGTCAACCCACAATATTCACCCCACTTCGTGCAATGAAAAGTCTCTTTTCTCTCAGATATACATTGATCTCAAACATTAAAATTATGCAAATGATAAAGTATAAGAGACACTTAACACCCAGTTTGTCATTATGTCAATTTAAATAAAGCACTCTAACATCTTCCCTAACTTAATAGCTTATCATTCTATACCAGAATTATGTTATGATTTTAGCTTGTATTACCATCTGAAGATCATCCTTCCAAATCTGTCATCTTTCTCAATGCTAAAGAACTTGAGTTGACTATGAGACTATAACTCATCTTCAAACGCTCCTGAATCTGACAGCAACATAAACATTAATGGAAATTATATAAAGCACAAAACACAGCTTCCAAAACTTAATCAAATTGTAGAGATGTTTGGCTGTCTTTATAGTCCCTCATGTCTCAAAACTTTGCAGCATAAGCCTTCTGGCCAGGCATCATCTAGTAGACATTTATAAAACAGAATTATGAAGGACTGCTTACCCTGCTTTTGCAGAGCTATCAGTCAACTATTCTGCACAGTGTGTCCTTTTCCAGGACAGCATTTTTTCTGTAAATTAATTAAGGCAATTCTTGTCCATTGGCTATATCTTTCCACAACTGGAAAAATTCCATTATTCTCAGTTTTTTTGTTATTGTTGCTGTTGTTGATAGTATTGAAACAAGAGTCTCCTGTAGTTTATGCTGGCATCAAACTTGCTGTGCAGCAAAAGATTGTCTTGTCATCGGAATATTCTGCCTCCAACTCCCCAGTCTGGTATTATGTGTATACCATGATACCCGGCCTCAAGAACATTTAGAATCAAGTTTTATGTACTGCTAATATGAACAACAATGAGCCAGATGTGGTGGGGCACGCCTTGGGAGGCATAGGCAGAGAGAGACTATCTGAAAACAAAACAAAACAGAAAAAAACAACAAAAAAATACCCCAAAATGACTTCTGCTTTTGTATTATGTACAATGTGCTAAGCAAGTGAAGGATCTGGACTTGGTTGTCTATTGCCACTCAATGACATCACATTGTGTTGTCACACACAGCCAATGAAGTCACCATAAATGCTATTTTTTCTTTTTTTCCCTTCTTTATTAAATTGGGTATTTCTTTTGTTTTCTCCATCTTTATTAAATTGGATATTTCATATTTACATTTCAATTGTTATTCAATTTCCCAGTATCTAGGCCAACATCCACCTAAACCCTTCCCCTACCCTTCTATATAGGTGTTCCTCTCCCCATCCTCCCCCAATTACCGCCCTCCCCCCAACAATCCTGTTCAATAGGGGTTCAGTCTTGGTAGAACCAAGGCTTCCCCTTCTACTCGTGCCCTTACTAGGCTATTCATTTCTACCTATGCAGTTGGAGCCCAGGATCAATCCAGGTATACTCTTTGGGTAGCGGCTTAGTCCCTGGAAGCTCTGGTTGGTTGGCATTGATGTCGATATGGGGTCTCAAGCACCTTCAAACTCTTTCAGTCCTTTCTCTGAATCCTTCAACGGTGGTCCCGTTCTCAGTTCCATGGTTTGCTGTTGGCTTTCGCCTATGTATTTGCAATATTCTGGCTGTATTTCTCAGGAGAGGTCTACATCCGGTTCCTGTCAGCCTGCACTTCTTTGCTTCATCCATCTTATCTAGTTTGGTGGCTGTATATGTATGGGCCACATGTGGGGCAGGTTCTGAATGGGTGTTCCTTCAGCCTCTCTTGTAAACTTTGTCTCCCTATCCTCCCCCCCACGAAGTGTATTCATGTTCCCCTTTTAAAGAAGGAGTTAGCATCGGCATTTTGGTCATCCTTCTTGAGTTTCATATGTCCTGTGCATTTAGGGTATTTTGAGCATTTGGGCTAATATCCACTTATCATTGAGGGCATACCATGTGTGTTTTTCTGTTATTGGGATACCTCACTCAGGATGATATATTCCTGTTCCATACATTTGCCTATGAATTTCATTAAGTCATTGTTTTTGATAGCTGTGTAGTATTCCACTGTGTAGATATACCACATCTTCTGTATCCATTCCTCTGTTGAAGGGCATCTGTGTTCTTTCCAGATTCTGGCTATTATAAATAGGCTGCTGAGAACATAGTCGAGCATGTGTCTTTGTTATATCTTGAGGCATCTTTGGGGTATATGCCCAAGAGAGGTATAACTGGGTCCTCAGGTAGTACAATGTACAATTTTCTGAGGAACCTCTGAGGATTTCCAGAATGGTTGTACCAGTCTGCATTCCCACCAAAAATGGAGGAGTGTTCCTCTTTCTCCATATCCTCACCAGCATCTGGTATCGCCGGAGTTTTGATCTTAGCCATTCTGACTGGTGTGAGGTGGAATATCAAAGTTGTTTAGATTTGCATTTCCCTTATGACTGAAGATGTAGAACATTTTTTTAGGTGCTTCTCAGCCATTCATCATTCTCAGCTGTGAATTCTTGTTTATCTCTGAACCCCATTTTAATAGGGTTATTTGTCTTCCTGCAGTCGAACTTCATGAGTTTTTTGTATATTTTGGATATGAGCCCTCTATCAGTTGTAGGATTGGTAAAGATCTTTTCCCAATCTGTTGGTTGCCGTTTTGTCCTAACTACAGTGTACATTGTATTACAGAAGCTTTGTAATTTTATGAGATCCCATTTGTTGATTCTTGATCTCAGAGCATAAGTCATTGGTGTTTGCTTCAGGAAGTTTTCTCCAGTGCCCATGTGTTCGAGATTCTTCCCCTATTTTTCTTCTATTAGTTTGAGTGTATCTGGTTTGATGTGGAGGTCCTTGATCCACTTAGACTTAAGCTTTGTACAGGGAGAAAGGAATGGATTGATCTGTATTCTTCTGCATGCTGACCTCCAGTTGAACCAGCAACATTTGCTGAAAATGCTATCTTTTTTCCATTGGATGGTTTTGGATCCTTTACCAAAATTCAAGTGACCATAGGTGTGTCAGTTCATTTTTGGGTCTTCAACTCTATTCTGCTGGTCTATCTGCCTGTCTCTGTACCAATACCATACAGTTTTTATCACTATTGCTTTGTGATACTGCTTGAGATCAGGGATAGTGATTCGCCCGGAAGTCCTTTTATTTTTGAGGATAATTTTAGATATCCTGTTTTTTTGTCATTCCAGATGAATTTGCAAATTGTTCTAACTCTCTGAAAAATTGGATTGAAATTTTGATGGGGATTGCATTGAATTTGTAGATAACTTTGGTAAAATGACCATTTTTACTATATAATCCTGCCAATCCATGAGCATGGGAGATCTTTCCATCTTTTGTGATGTTCTTCAATTTCTTTCTTCTGAAACTTGAAGTTCTTATCATAGAGATCTTTCACTTGTTGGTTAAAGTCACACTGAGGTATTTTATATTATTTGGGAGTATTATGTAGGGTGTCATTTCCCTAATTTCTTTCTTGGCTTGTTTCTCTTTTGTGTAGAGAAAGGCTACTGATTGATTTAGTTAATTTCATACCCAGCCACTTTGCTGAAGCTGTTTATCAGATTTAGTAGTTCTCTGGTTGAACTTTTGGGATCCCTTAAATATTCTATCCTATCATCTGCAAATACTGATATTTTGACTTCTTCCTTTCCAGTCTGTAATCCTTTGATCTCCTTTTGTTGCCTCATTGCTCTGCCTAGAAACTCAAGAACTATATTGAATAATTAGGGAGAGAAGGGTAGCCTTGTCTAGTCCCTGATTTTAGTGGGATTGCTTTACGTTTCTCTCCTTTTAGTTTAATATTAGCCACTGGTTTGCTGTATGTGGCTTTTATTATGTTTAGCTATGGGCCTTGAATTTCTGTTCTTTCCAGGACTTTTATCATGAAGGGGTGTTGAATTTTGTCAATAGATTTCTCAGCATCTAGAGAAATGATCATGTGGATTTTATCTTTCAGTTTGTTTATATAGTGAATTAGGTTGCTGGTTTTCCATGTATTAAACCATCCCTGCATCCGTGGAATGAAGCCTACTTGATCATGGTGGATGATTGTTTTGATGTATTCTTGGATTTGGTTTGCAAGAATTTTATTGAGTATTTTTGCGTCGATATTCATAAGGGATATTGGTCTGAAGTTCTCTTTCTTTGTTGGGTCTTTGTGTGGTTTAGGTATATGGGTAATTGTGGCTTCAAAGAAGCAATTCAGTAGCATGCCATCTGTTTCAATTTTGTGGAATTGTTTGGATAGTGTTGATATGAGTTCTTCTATGAAGGTGTGATAGAATTCTGAACTAAACCCATCTGGACCTGGGCTCTTTCTGGTTGGAAGACTTTTAATGATTGTTTTTATTTCTTTAGAAGTTATGAGGTTGTTTGTATTGTTTTTGTGTTCCTGATTTAACTTTGGTACCTGGTATCTGTCTAAGAATTGTCCCTTTCCTCCAGAATTTCAAAATTTCTTGAATATAGGCTTTTGTAGTAGGATCTGATGATTTCTTGAATATCCTCTGATTCTGTTCTTATGCCTCCCTTTTCATTTCTGAGTTTGTTAATTTGGACACACTCTCATTGTCCTCTTGTTTGTCTGGCTGAGGGTTTATCTATCATGTTGATTTTCTCAAAGAACCAGCTTTTATTTCTGTTGATTCTTTGTATAGTCCTTTTGTTTCTACTTGGTTGATTTCAGCTTTGAGTTTGAGTATTTCCTGCCTTCTAGTCCTCCTTGATGTGTTTGCTTCTTTTTGTTCTGGAGCTTTTAGTTGTGCTGTTAAGCTGCTTATATATGCTCTCTGCTCTTTCTTTCTGCAGGCACTCAGAGCTATGAAATTTGCTCTTAGCATGGCTTTCATTGTGTCCCCTAAGTTTGGATATATTGTACCTTCATTTTCATTAAATTCTAAGAAATCTCTAATTTCTTTCTTTATTTGTTCCATAACCAGTTTATCATTGTTCAACTTCCATGTATATGTGGGCATGCTTTCCTTATTTTTATTGAAGACAAGCTTTAGTCTGTTGTGGTCTGATAGAAACCATGGGATTATTTCTATCTGGCTGTATCTGTTGAGGCCTGTTTTATGACTGATTATATGGTCATTTTTGGAGAAAGTACCCTGAGGTGGTGAGAAGAAGGTATATCCTTTTGTTTTAGGATAGAATGTTCTATAAATATCTGTTAAATCCATTTGGTTGATGACTTTTCTTAGTCTGTCTATGTATCTCTTTAATTTCTGTTCCATGATCTGTCCATTGATGAGATTGCAGTATTGAAATCTTCTACTATTATTGTGTGAGGTACAATGTGTGCTTTGAGCTTTAGTAACATTTCTTTTATGTATTCAGATGCCCTTGTATTTGGAGCATAGATATTTAGGATTGAGAGTTCATCTTGGTGGATTTTTCCTTTGATGAATATGAAATGTCCTTCCTTATCTTTTTTGATGACTTTTGGTTGAAAATTGATTTTATTAGATATTAGAATGGCTACTCCAGCTTGCTTCTTCAGAACATTTTCTTGGAAAGTTGTTTTCCAGCCTTTTACTCTGAGGTAGTGGCTGTGTTTGTCTCTGAGGTGTGTTTCTTGTAGGCAGCAAAATGTTGGGTCCTCATTGTGTATCCAGTTTGTGAATCTGTTTCTTTTTTGGGGGGGGGGGGATTGAGTCCATTGTTATTGCTAGATATTAAGGAATAGTGATTGTTGCTTCCTTTTATATTCATGTTTGGATGTGAGATCATGTTTGTGTGCTTGTCTGCTTTCTGTTTTTATTAGTTTCTTGCTTTTTCTAGGGTGTAGCTTGCCTCCTTGTGTTGGCTTCACCATTTATTATCCTTCATAGGGCTGGATTTGTAGAAAGATATTGTGTAAATTTGGTTTTGTCATCGAATATCTTGGTTTTTCCATGTATGTTAATTGAGAGTTTTGCTGGATACAGTAACCTGGGCTGGTATTTGTGTTCTCTTAGGGTCTGTATGACATCTATCTATCCAGGATCTTCTGGCTTTCATAGTCTCTGGTAATTCCGATAGGTCTGCCTTTATATGTTACTTGATCTTTTTCCCTTAGTGTTTTTAATATTCTTTCTTTATTTTGTGCATTTGGTGTTTTGACCATCATGTGATGGGAAGACTTTCTTTTCTGGTCTAATCTATTTGGAGTTCTGTAGGTTTCTTGTATGTTTATGGGCATCTCTTTCTTTATGTTAAGGGAGTTTTCTTCTATGATTTTATTGAAGATATTTACTGGTCTTTTGAGTTGAGAGTCTTCACTCTCTTCTATACCTATTGTCCTTAGGTTTGATCTTCTCCCTGAGTTCTGGATTTCCTGTATGTTTTGGGCCAGTAGGTTTCTCCATTTTACATTATCTTTGACATTGTCTCAGGAGTGCTCACACTTCTGGGTTATGAGCTTCTCACAGGGTTTGGGAGCAGGGAGCTGTGTGCTGGGATCATCGAGGTTCCTCAGTTTCTTATTTAGACAAAGAAGGGTATGCTGTCAGGAACAGTCAAGTCCCTGGTTAAATGATCTTTAATAAAGAAGTGGTCTTAAATATCATACTCTGTGAACTTCTGATGATGTTGAAGCCTATTTATCTATGTAAAGTATATCTGAACTGCTAAGCCTTAAGTATTTTAGTTATTTCTATTTGAGTAAATTAAAAAAACACTATTATAATTTAACCAGAATCTAATATAACCATGATTTTAATATATTGCTCTTAACTTGTGGTACTTAATCGTCCTAAACAGTTCATAATGGAAGTTACTAGAAATCCTATGTCTAAGCCTTTTTTTCCTAGGTGAGTTGCATAGGCACAATCCCTATCAAAGAGTAGCAATATTCATTTCAAATTTATTATCAATATAAGATTTCACACCAAACAAAGCCTTAAATCTGCATCAATTTATAAATTCTATTCTAATGTTAAATTAAAACTTCATTTTGCATCAATTGTAAAGATTTGTACCAATGTAAGATATTGCTATACAGTGTGTTTTAAGAGTAAATTTGATAACCTATTCCTATTTATCCATTTCTCTAATTTCTCTGACATTAGTATGTCTCCCCTTTTCTCTTTTTACCCCCTTAGCTTTACCTAAGAAGGAAGGATAGAGGACAGGAAAAGAGAGGTAGAAATCCCTGAAGCTAAGCTCTCTAGTTTCCTTCATGTCCAATCTACAATATTTGTAAATCATCCTTTAAAATGACAAAATATCTGTAATTCATAAAATAACCAGAACTATCTACCTTATCCTTTGTGACTGAGACAACAATCTTTTGCTTGCTATAGCAGAAATGGAATGAAGCATCCCCTTCTGGGTGCTCAAAGGGAAATAGGAAAATTGATTGTTCCAAAGGAGTGTGAGTTGGCATCATTTGCCTTCCAGTCTCTATGTGCTGAGAAAGTTAATGGCTTAGTTGACATTCTGACTGTAACAGTCTGACATGCTGAAAGGGTAAGCTAGGTGTTCTATAAATTTCATGCAAGTAAGGCTTTAGAGGAAACAGCGTTGATGAAGTTGAGGTAGAGTGTAACAAAAATTTAGAATAGAAGGTCCCAGAATCCCACCATCCAGGATTGTGAATCTTTTCAGGCTTTCTTTCTTCTCTTTCATTCTGCAACATACGGACTGTACATGCAATGTATAGCTCTGTAAAGACATATGGAATGTGCAGGGTGTTCGAATTGGTTCATAAAGATCAATAAAGAAAGACAGCTGTCTTTTAGAAGTTAGTTTAATCACATAATCAAACTGTGATATGAATTTCCTTTCTTATCATCTTAAAGTATGATATGTAATAACAAGTCTTGATAATTTTGTACCCAAAAAAGAGTTATTGCCTGTATATAGATATTTAAGTCTCCACCAGTTTCAGAGATGTCTCTGTGCACAGAGACATATACATCACCACATATACATCACTTACCATGTTGATCTTGTTAGACTCCTTCATCTTGTTCATAGCCAGGATGTTCTGGGGGGGGGGGTTGTCTCCCTTTGTCATATCTGATTTTTACCAATTTGGAAAGAACCCATGGCTTTTCTTTTCTGGGGGAAATATAGGTATTACACCTTACCCACCCTAACACATTTCCTGTTTTCCATTCTGATATAACGTCTTTAAAATGAACAGATTAGTTTTGTTCAGCAATTTTTCTACAATCTAATATCTTTCAGCTGCCATAGTTTTTGTTATTAGTATTTTAAAAATCCAAGGTTAATAGATTATGTAACACAAGCATTACATAATCTATTCCATTTTTTTTTATTTTTTGTTTTTTGTTTTTTTGTTTTTTTTTTTTTTTGGTGTGCCACCCCTTGCCTGGTAAACATCTCCTTTAGAGTTCAATAAGATCTCTCCACAATCATGTGACCTGTAGGATTATGTGATATGTCTATAACATGTTTTATATTACCAAATATAAAAAGAAAATTTGCTTCATCCTATGAAAGACATATGTGAAACTGTTGTCCATTTTAATTTGTATGGGTATTCCTATAATGGCCATAACTCCCTTCAAATATGTAATTAGCTGTTTGTGAAGCTAAGGCAACAGCCCATTGAAGTCCTGAATATGTGTCTATACTATTATGTATATACTTCCTTTTACCAAATTCTGTAAAATTGAAGACATCTGCTTGCCAAATAGCATTCCTTTGGGTACCTTTAAAGTTACTTATTGTGGGTAATGGAGTTTGGTTATAAAATGACCAAGTAGGATTATGCCACACAATTTTCCTTGGCTTGTAGCCAAAAATAGTGAATTCTTTCTTTATACCTTTTTTAAAACACATTTTGGTGGAATTCTGAAGCCTCAACTCTAGTTCACGTTTTTTTTAATTGTACTTCTCATTTTCTAATAGATATTTTTATTTACATTTCAAATGTTATCTCCTTTCCTGGTTTCTCCTCCAGAAACCCACTGTCCCATCCTCCTTCCCCCTCCTTCTGCGATGGTGCTCCCCTTTCTACCACCCACTTCGTCCTCCCTCCCTGTCCAGACATTCCCCTACACTGGGGCATTATGCCTTGACAGGACCAAGGGTCCCTGCTCTCATTGATGCTTGACAAGACCATCCTCTGCTACATATGTGGCTGGAGCCAGGTGTAATCTTGGAATGGTGGTTTAGTTCATGGTAGCTCTGCTGGGTCTGGTTAGTTGATATTATACTTTTATGGGGTTGGAAACCCCTTCAGCTCCTTCAGTTCTTTCTCTGATTCCTCCATTGGGGAAGCCATTCTCTTACTCTTTTTTTATTAGATGTACTTTTATTTATAGTTCAAATGTTATCCCCTTCCCACTAATCAAACCCCACACCCTTTCTTGCCTCCCCACTCTTATATCCTGCTACACTTGGGGATCCAGCCTTGTTGTCCAAGAAGTCCACCATCTGCGACATATGAATCTGGAGCCATGCATCTGTTTATTTGTACTGTTTGGAGGGAGGTTTGGTCCTTGGGAACTCTGTTTACTATTGTTGTTCTTATGGGGTTGCAAGCTCCTTCAATCTTTTCACTAACACCTCCAATGGGAACCCCATTCTTAGGTCAACTGTTGGCTCCTAGCATTCACCTCTGTATTTGTTATGCTTTGGAAGAGCTTCTCAGGAGACAAATATATCAGGTTCCTGTCAGTATGTACTTCTTTCCATCAGCAATATTGTCTGGGTTTGGTGGCTGTATGTATATGGGCTGAATCCTCAGGTGGGGCAGGCTGTGAATTGCCATTACCTCAGTATCTGCTCCAGACTTTTTATCCATATCTCCTCCTATGAATATTTTTGTTCCCCTTTTTAAGAAGGACTTAAGCATTTGCACTTTGGTTATCTTCTTCTAAAGCCTCATGTGGTCTGTGTGTTGTAATTTGTGTAAACCAAGTTTTTGGGCTAATATCCACTTATCAGTGAGTGCATATCATGTGTGTTCTTTTGTGATTGGGTTACCTCATTCAGGATTATATTTTATAGTTCCTTCCATTTGCCTGAAAATTTCATGAAGTCATTGTTTTTAATAGCTGAAAAATACGCCATTGTGTAAATGTACCACATTTTCTGTACCCATTCCTCTGTTGAAGGAATCTGGTTTCTTTTCAGCTTCTGGTTATTATAAATAAAGCTGCTATGAACATAGTAGAGCATGTGTCCTTGTTATATGTTGGAGCACCGTTTGGGTATAGCTTGGTCTTCAGGTAGTACTATGTCCAAGTTTTTGAGGAATGGTTGTACAAGCTTGCAATCTCACCAACAATAGAGAAGTGTTCCTCTTTCTCCACATTCTCCCCAGCATCACCTGCATTTTTTATCTTAGCCATTCTGAGGAGTGTGATGTAGAACCTCAGGGTTGCTTTTATTTTCATTTTCCTGAAAACTAAGAATGTTGAACATTTTTAGGTACTTCTCAGCCATTCAAAATTCCTCACCTGAGAATTTTTTGTTTACTTCTGTACCCTATTTTAATAGGGTTGTTTGACTTCTGGAGTCCAACTTCTTGAGTTGAAGAGAAGAATGCTACTGCATATCAGAGAGTATACCATACTACATTGCAAGAAAATATATGGACTCATGAAAAGATGGTTTAAATGGCATTCAAGTAAATTTATCCACTGGACAGAGACTGAGGGAAACCAGGCACCACAGCATTTCTGCTTTGTGGGATAAAGGAATGCACAAATATAACAGTTCTCTGGCAAAGTTTTGTGGGAAATAAACCTATGCTTTGTCAACCTCATAGAACTGACCTTAAGATTTTGGACTGGTCAGAATATAGGAGAGTTGAGAGACTGAATAATTATGCTAGTGGCTCTCTGTCTCTGCCTATCCTCCCCTACACAGCTTTGTCTGCTAGACTCTGGTGGATGCACAGGTTATCAGCAAGGATACTATAGAAGTTGGGTGTTGTCTTAGAGAATGTGCTTAGCCTGAAAGAACAATTCCAGCCTATGAAAGGGCCTATTGTAGCATGAGTTTGGATGCCTTATGTGTTATTATTCGGAAATATTAGCTTTATTCTACATTCTAAATTAATACTTTTGATGTGTCTTGTTTTGACTGTAATTTGACTAATTGTGTTTCAAAAGCCTATTCTAAGCATTCTGTAATTATTTCATAACAATCTGCTTATGTGATGGCCTGTAAATATTATTGAAGATTGGTTTGATGACAAGGTCTACAGGTTATTGAAGTGTTAATAAGGGCATTGGCCAGGACTAAATACATGATAAAAACCAAGCTAAAGGTGTTGTACGTTTGATTACCTTAATAACCACTACTGCTACAGCTGTTATTGCCCTATCCCAAAGGGTTCAAACTGCTAATTTTGTACTTGGCATTGCATACACAGTAGGATATAGATGATAAAATGCAACAAAAATTAAATGCCTTATTTGAGGTATTTTGAAAAAAAAAACAGGGATTAAAATGCCGACTAGATTAGGTGTCATGCTAATTATCAATGGATATGTGCAATGACAAAATTTTTTAATGATACTACATATACTTGGGAGAGTGTCCAATCTCACTTGCAAAATGTTTGGAATCATGTGAGGAGCTGTCCGAGGAGCTGTCCTCATAGATGTGAGGAGCTGTCCGAGGAGCTGTCCTCACAGATGTAGGAGCTGTCCGAGGAGCTGTCCTCACAGATGTGAGGAGCTGTCCTCACAAACTCCATTACAAGATGGCACCGGCATCCGGCAGAACGCACCTAGTAAAAAGGGCAATACGCAGGCGCCTGGTAACTTCCCTACTCAAAGGGACACGTACGTTTTGGTACCTCATCTGGCATAATTGGCAGCGACCAGTCAGAGAGTGACACGTCCTAGGCGAGGATAGTTTCCTATATAAGGGACGGTTATTCCTCACTCGGCGTCTCCGCATTGTAAGCTTATGCTCTCCCTCTCAAGACGCATTAAAGCTTTTCTGCAGTAGGATCCTGTGTGTGCCGCGTCGTTCCTGCTGGCGAGACGTAGCGCGGGACATCTGGTGCCAAAAACCCGGGAAAGACCTCGCCATCGTCAGCACCTTCGGAGATCCCTTGGCAACAAGGAGGATTCAGAACTGCAGGTAGATACGTTCGGAGAGGCAGCCCTCTCTTGGACTTTGGTCTGGGGTTGTTACCGCCTTGGGAAGGATTTGTTGAGGCTATAGTATTTGTCCTGGGAGCCACCCTACTCTTTATGTTCTGTTTTCACCGTTTTCACTGTTAAAAGGACGATCACAGCAGCTGAAGGCGCGTCTCAGTCTCTTGTATATAAGTGAGCTTCACGCAGCTCCCTTTTACCTTCGATTTTGACTGTTGAGGAACAAGGACGCGATAAGGCTGACATAGATGAGCGGCACCATCCGGGGAGGCGCGTGTAAGACTCCCGTACATAAGAGAGCAGCGTGTCCGTCTCTACCCTTTCACCTCACGCCTTGTCAGACGGACGTAGATAAGCCGCCGGTGTTCCTGGCCCATCATGGGATCCTCATAGTCTGTGGTCACGGCCTTGGAAACAGTGTTAAAGCAGAGGAACATCAAAATTGGAGGAGGAACACTTAAAAACTTTGTGAAGGAGGTGGAGAGGGTGGCGCCTTGGTTTGCCTGTTCAGGCTCGTTTACGATTGCCTCATGGAACAAACTTGGAAAAGACCTTGACAGAAAATTGGCGGAAGAGGATCTGCGCCGAGGGACCAAAGCTATATGGAAGCTGGTTAAGAATTGTTTAAAGGATGAAACGTGTAAGGCAGCAGTAGAAGAAGGACAGGCCACTCTCGAGGTAGTCTGGGAAAGTCTGTCAGAAACCGAACGTAGTGAGAGGTTGGGCGCACGCAAGAAAAAAGACGTCCTAAGAAAGAAAAAGGGCCCTCCTGGTAAGTCCGCAGACAAGGGAGCATTGAAATTTTCAGATTCCAGCACTTCCTCCTCTACACATAAACCAGGAGCCAGCCTATACCCTGTGAAAGAGCTAGAAGCGCTGAACCTCGACAGTTCTGAAAGCTCTGAAAATAAAACCTTAGACTCAGAGGAGGAGGCCGAGCTAGTGCTGTTAGTATTCTTGAAACCGCCGGTATAATTAAAACCACTAGTAAGGTGGCAGATATTTTCCGAAAAATCCAAATTATCCTATTAAATAGAAGATTCCCTGTATACATTACTCATATACGGGCCCATTCTGGACTCCCTGGCCCAATGAGTTCAGAGAATATTTGGCTGACAAAGCCACAAAAATGATAGCTGTGGCCCTGGCCTCTCCTTTAGAGGCCGCTAAAGCCTTTCATGGCAATTTCCATGTCACCTCAGAAACTTTACGCCGCCGCTTCTCTATAACTAGAAAAGAGGCACGTGATATAGTCACCCAATGCCAACAGTGCTGCCAGTTCCTCCCAGTTCCTCACATCGGGGTCAACCTGAGAGGAATACAGCCATTGCAAATCTGGCAAATGGATGTTACTCATAATTCTACTTTTGGAAAATTACAGTTTGTGCATGTATCTATAGACACATGTTCTGGCATTCTACATGCCACCCCACTTACAGGAGAAAAAACAACACATGTCATTCAGCACTTCCTTGAAGCATGGAATGCTTGGGGAAAGCCAAAATGTGTAAAAACTGACAATGGCCCCGCCTACACATCTCAAAAATTCCGTCAGTTTTGTGCTCAGATGCAGGTTACCCACCTGACGGGCCTGCCCTACAACCCTCAAGGACAGGGAATCATAGAGCGTGCTCATCAGACGCTCAAATCATATTTAATAAAACAAAGAAGGGGAATTATGATAGAACTCCCCCCAACACCCCGAGTGGCCACTGCTCTGGCCCTTTTTACCTTAAATTTTTTAAATCTTGATGAAGCTGGACAAACAGCGGCTGAGCGACATTGCTCAGAGCCCAAGAGGACAAAAGAATTAGTCAAATGGAAGGATGTATTAACAAATGAATGGAAAGGCCCTGATCCTGTTTTAATAAGATCCAGGGGAGCTGTCTGTGTTTTTCCACAGGACAATGAAAATCCCATATGGATCCCAGGATGACTTACTCAGAGCATCACAGCAAGTGATCAAGAAGGGACTGGGACTCCTGCACCTCCTCACTCTTCTTCCATGGATGCCAGCAACGGTGCAGGGCGAGCTACGATGGGGAGTAATGTCAACCTTTCCACTCCCGATGCCGGTGATGTACCACTAACAGGGATTTAGGGTTGGCCTATTTACCTAAGGATCCACAGGTTGAACGACTAAAAGAAAATAGGACTATTCCCCTTAAGGGCAGCCTTTGTTTTGGCATATTCAACAAAACATCTTTTGATCTCCCTTGCATTATGTTATATAATCAATCTTCTGCTTGGTTAAGGGAGGCCACATGGGGAACTGGTGAGGAGGACATTGTGGCTAACGCCACAGTTCTCTATCGTGGTGGCCTTACATTGCGTTAATGGTAGCTGCACTGATCTTACGCCCATGGCGATGCTACTTGGAGGAAAGGGCGAAAAGGGACGGTTGTCATTTTCCCGGATGGGGAATATCAAACCTGCTGCCTCTGTCTGGACAGCTACTCATATAAAATATCGCAGTAGTTACCCGCATGCCTCGCTTTATCCCAATCCCTGTTGATACCTCGGGGACCATGACCTTATTTAGAGGAAAAAGAGATTTTGGTACTTCTGCAATTATTGCTGGCATTATTGCTACGGCAGCAGTCGCTGCCTCGGTTACTGCCTCGGCATTGGCCTTGTCAAATTCAGTACAGACAACCCAAACTATCAATGATTTATCGGCCACCGTCTCTGTGACTCGGGACAGACAGGCCTCGGCCAATACTCAGACATAGGGAGGCCTTATGCTTGTCAACCAACGTATAGATCTGGTCCGAGAGCAATTAGACATTCTATGGCAACTGGCCCAGCTTGGCTGTGAGCAAAAACTCCCAGGCCTTTGTGTCACCTCCATATAATATGACAAATTTACCCGAGCTGCTAATCTGTCTAAGAGTCTTTCACAGCATCTGTTACAGAATTGGACCTCGGAGTTTGAACAGACACTTCGGGAGCTGAGAGCGACCATCATTCAAGTAAATTCTACCCGACTGGACCTGTCTTTGACGGAGGGATTGTCGTCCTGGATCACCTCAGCAGTCTCTTATTTCAAGGAATGGGTGGGAGTGGGACTTTTTGGAGTGATCCTCTGCTGTGGATTAGTGTTACTCCTCTGGTTGCTTTGCAAATTGAGATCTCAAACAAGAAAGGACAAAGTAGTGATCGCCCAGGCACTTATAGCCCTTGAACAAGGAGCATCAGCCGATATCTGGTTGACCATGCTCAAGCAACAGGTTGCCGGCTGGACAGCTCTTGCACTCCTAGAACCTCGGTTCATTGCACAGGATTAGAGTGTCCGGCTTGAGCAGCCCATGAGGGGTGACGAGCTTAGCATCGCACAGGGAAGTTCTACCAAATACGCTCCCTGGAAGGCATGTCATATTACATGAGGGTTTCTGCCCCAGTTTTCCCTCCCTCGAAAAATGGCAGTGCGACGGGTCGGGAGTGCCCTGGGTCCCAACAACAGCCTAAGGGTATCTCTCTTGTACAGGTTCGCCAACTTTGTACGAGGATATGACCTCTGTCTTCACCCTCCTATATCTGGGTGTCCTGTTTGCTTAAAAAAACAGAAAAGGGGGAGATGTGAGGAGCTGTCCAAGGAGCTGTCCTCACAGATGTGAGGAGCTGTCCGAGGAGCTGTCCTCACAAACTCCATTACAAGATGGCACCGGCATCCGGCAGAACGCACCTAGTAAAAAGGGCAATATGCAGGCGCCTGGTAACTTCCCTACTCAAAGGGACACGTACGTTTTGGTACCTCATCTGGCATAATTGGCAGCAACCAGTCAGAGAGTGACACGTCCTAGGCGAGGATAGTTTCCTATATAAGGGACGGTTATTCCTCACTCAGCGTCTCCGCATTGTAAGCTTATGCTCTCCCTCTCAAGACGCATTAAAGCTTTTCTGCAGTAGGATCCTGTGTGTGCCACGTCGTTCCTGCTGGCGAGACGTAGTGCGGGACAGAATCATGCAACTTTGTCTTTGGACTTATTAAAATTACACCAAGAAGTTATTTAGTAAAAGCAGAGCTTCCACATTTTGATGTAGCTCAGTCAGCTCGAGCTCTAAGACAGTTGCAGAGTTGATTTCTGACTTGGTCTGCACTACTGCAACACAACATTTTTGTTGTCACACTTGGTATAGTTTTGCACCTTTGTTTAATGTTGTCATTTGTCCTTCAGGACATGTCACAATTTTACATTTGAAGAGTCAGATACATGGTCTCCATCTAAAAACATCCTCCTCTCTTCTTTGACTGAATATGCCCAATGACAGGTAAGAATATTCTTGAATTCCTATCAACCTAAGACAGAATATACATCAATGTTACCTATGGAAGAGGAGGTCTTTGGTCCTGTGAATGCTCAATGCCCCAGTGTAGGGGAATTCCAGGGCAGTTAGGTGGGAGAGTGTGGAGGTTTGGGGTAGCACTATCATAGAAGGAGGCAGAGAGGGGATGGGATAAGGGGTTTTGAGAGGAGAAAAAGAAAAGGGGAATAATATTTGAAATGTAAATAAATATCCAATAAATTTTTAAAGATATAAAATTGTGTTTCTCAACTGTTAGTGATTCCTACCTTGAGAATTCTCTGTTTAGTTCTGTATCTTAATTTCAACTGGGTTATTTGTTTTTGTAAAATTATATATGGTGTTTATATTCTTCAGTTCTTTATATATTGTGGATATTAGTCCTTTGTCAGACATAAGGTTGGTGAAGACCTTTGTCATTCTGTAAGCCACCTTCATATCCTACTGATGGTGTTCTTTGTTTTACAGAATCTTTTCATTTTCATGAGTTCTCGTTTAGTAAATATTTATCTTAGTGCCTCAGCTATTGGTGTTCTCTTCAGGGAGTATTCTCCTATACCAATGCCTTCAAGGCAGTTTCCCACTTTCTCTTCTATGAATATAGTATGCCCAGTTTTATGTTGAGGTCTTTGAACCACACGGCCTTGAGTTTTGAGCATGGTGATAAATATTAATTTATTCACAGTATTCTATTTGCAGATGTCCAGTTAGGACAGCACCATTTTTTGAAGATGCGTTCTGTTTTTTTTTTTTTTTTCACGTTGTATGGTTTTGTTTTCTTTTTCAAAAATCAAGTGGTGGTAAGAGTTCGTGTATATTTCTGGGTTTTTGATTCAATTCCACTGATTAATATGTCTAATTCTATACTAATACCATACAGCGTTCTTTTGTTTGTTTGTTTAGTTCTTTTGTTTGTTTCGTTTTGTTTGTTATTGCTCTGTAGTACAGCCTCCTATCAGAAATGGTATAAGTCCAACAGTTCTTCTATTATACAGGATTGTTTTAACTATAATGTAGTCCTCATGGAAGATGAAAATTAAACTTTCAAGGTCTGTAAAGAATTGTGTTCGAATTTTAATGG
Source organism: Rattus norvegicus (assembly GCF_021556685.1). Classification (NCBI taxonomy): domain Eukaryota; kingdom Metazoa; phylum Chordata; class Mammalia; order Rodentia; family Muridae; genus Rattus; species Rattus norvegicus. The sequence continues at coordinate 250,716,250 of NC_141534.1, forward strand.
AAATTGCATTGAATCTGTAAATTTCTTTGGGTAAGGTGGGCATTTTTACTATGTTAATTGTACTGATCCATGAGCATTGGAGGTCTTTCCACTATGTGATATCTTCTTCAATCCATTTTTCAGAGACTTGGAGTTCTTTTCATACAGGTCTTTCATTCACGTTTTTTGGAGTTACATGGAATATTTTATACTATTTGTGGCTAGTGTGAAGGGTATTTTTTCTGTGATTTTCTAACCTACTATAAAAGAGGGCTACTGAATTTTTTAAATTAATTTTGTATCCAGCAACTTTGCTGAAAATATTTATCAGCTGCAGGAGCCTCTGTTTGAAATTTTTGTGTCATTTTTGTAGACTCTCATATTTGCAAATAGCAATACTTTGACTAATTTTCTAATTTGTATCTAATTGATCTCCTTTAATTTTTTTATTCTTCTAGCTGAAACTTCAAATACTATATTAAAGAGATATGGAGAAAATGGACAACCTTGTCTTGTCCCTGATTTTAGTAGAATTGAATTAAGTCTCTCCATTTAATTTGATGTTGCTATTGGCTTGTTGTACTTATTATGTTTCGGTAAGCACTTCGATCCCTGATCTGTCCAAGACATTCAACATGAATGTGTGTTAAATTTTTATAGGTTATGCAGAATATAATAAGATCATCATATGTTTTTTCATTCTTTTTTTATATAGTGAATTACATTGATGGGTTTTTGTGTATTTAACCATGTCTACATTCTGGAATGATGCCTGCCTGATTATGGTGGATGTTATATTCTATGTGTCAATTGACTTGGTTTAAAAGTATATGTTGAATATTTTCCTCTATGTTCATAAGGGAAATTGCTCTGACATTCTCTTTATTTCCTGATTTCCTGATATTTTGTGTGGCTTAGTTCACATAGTAACTGAGGCCTCAGAATGAGTATGCTATGTTCCTTCTGGTTCTATTTTTTTGGAATAAATCGTGGAGTGTTATCTGTTTCTATTTTATTGGAATAGACTGTGGAGTGTTAGTATTAGCTCTTCTGTGAAAGTCTGGTAGAATTTTGCATTAAAACATTTAGCCATTTATTTTTTGGTTAAGAGATTTTAATGACTGTTTCTATTTTGACAGGGCTTAGAAGAGTATTTGGATTGTGTATGTGATCTTGATTTAACTTTTGTAAGTGTGATCCATCAATAAAAGCATCCATTTTGTTTAGATATTCCAAATTTGTGGAGTATAGGCTTTGAACGAGACCTAATGATGTCTTGTATTTCACCATTGTCTGTTGTTTTGTATCCCTTTTCATTTCTGATTTGGTTGACTTGGATATTGTCTCCTTGTCTTTTAGTTAGTTTGACTGAGAGCTTATTCATCATGATTTTCTGAAAGAAACAGCTCTGGGTTTAGTTGATGGTTTGTATTGTTTACTTTGTTTTCACTGATTGATTTCAGGCCATAGTTTGACATTTTTCTGCCATGTACTTCTCTTTCAGATGTTTGTTTGCTTTTTCTTCTAGAACGTACAGGCATACTTTAAGTTGCAAGCATGAGATCTCCTCAAGTTATTTATGAAGTCATTCAGTTCTCATGAACTTTTCTGTTAGCAGTGCTTTCATTGTGTCCCATAACTTTGAATACGTTAGCTCTTCATTTTCATTGAATTCTATAAATTCTATAATTTCATTATTTCTTCATTGACATAGAAAATATTGAGTATAACATATGTCCTTATGGAATAGTAGAGTGTCCTTTGGGTATATGCATAGAAGTGGTATAGCTGTATCTTCTGATAGAACTGTTTCCAATTAGTACCTCAACACAAATCCAGATAGACTGAATCTAATAGAAGAGAAATTGGAAAAGAGTCTAGAATGCATTGGCACAGGGAAAAATTCCTCAAACCAAATGCCAATGGTTCAGGCTCTAAGATCAACAATTGATAAATGGGACCTCATGAAAGTGAAAAGCTTCTTTAAGGCAAAGGAGACTGTCAATAGGCCAAAACAGCAATGTACAGATCAGTAAAGGATCTTCATTAACCACACATCTAATAGAGAGCTAATATCCAAAATATATAGATAACTCAAGAAGACAGACTCCAAAAAAAGCCGAATTAACACAATTTTAAAAATGGGCTACAAAGCTAAAGAGAGACATCTTAGCAGAATAATCTCAAATGGCCAAGAAACACTTAAAGGAATATTCCATATCCTTAGTCATGTGGAAATGGAATTCAAAACGATCCTGATATTCTACCTTATACCAATCAGAATGGCGAAGACCAAAATCTCAAATGTCAGCACATGCTGAAAAGGGTGTAGAGAAAGAGAAACACTCCTACATTGTTGGTATCATTGCAAACTAGTCAATGGAAATCAACCTGTTACCTCAACAAGGGGTATTTCAATTTTCTTCTGTTTGTCCAAGATTGCTCTGTGATGAATATATGTTCAATTTTGTAGAAGATTCCATGAGATACTGTGATAGTTTGCATATGATGGGCCAATGGAGTGGAACTATTAGAATGTGTGACCTTGTTGGAGGAAGTATGTCACTATGGGAGTGGGCTTGGAGACCCTCCTTCTAGCTGCATGAGGATGCTCAGTCTGTTCCTGGCTTCCTTCAGGTGAGGATGTAGAATTCAGCTCCTATTGCACTATGCCTGCCTGGATGCTGCCATGCTACTGCCTTGGTGATAATGGACTGAACCTCTGAACCTGTAGCGAGCCCCAATTAAGTGTTGTCCTTGTATTGTTCCCAGCAATAAAACCCTAACTAAGACAGATACTGTGAATAAAATATATTCCTTTTGAGTTCAAGGTGAAATGTTCTGTAGATAACCATTAGGTCTATTTGATTCATAACAACTGTTGACTTCATTATTTCTGTTTAGTTTCTGTTTCCATTTCATGTATGTTGGTGAGAATGGAGTATTCAAGTCTTACAACTAATGTGAGGGTTTCAATATGTGATTTAAGCTTTAGTACTGTTTCTCTTCTGAATGTGGGTTCCCTTGCATTTGTGGCATAGATGTTCAGAGTTGAGACTTAAACATGGTGGATTTTTCATTTGATAAGTATTAAATGTCCTTCTCCATCTCTTTTGAATACTTTTGGTTGAAAGTTAAAGTGGAAATGTCTGATTGTATCACATGTTACAGACTCATGAGAGCTTTTGGTAAAGCTGATTTTTGTGGTATTTTGCTGAAGCAGACTCGTCTGAGGTTTTGCTGAAGCAAGATCCAGAAGGACATAAGATATTTGGAGAATGTGTAAGTAGGACCCAAAAGACAGTGACAAGGCACCTACCCTTGCATCACTATCTAAGCAATGCTTCATTGATCTCATGTCTTCCCTGATCTTCACTTCATTGAGGCAGGCACTGGAAAGAACCTCTCAACACATTCAGGCTGGTCCCTGCCTCCCCTAAAGACTCGTTTCAATTCAGCTAAGGCCTCACTGTTCCTGCTGAATCATGCCTCTTTTGCTGATTTGCTTTTGCTGATACTTTTGAATTAGACTGCTGGTATCTTGGCAATGAGAATTGGAATCATCCCAAAAGAAGTACTTCTAAACAGGCCTATGTCACCTTTTAGTATATACCATATTTTCTCCCCTACTTTTGGATGGTAGGCTAGAAAGGTGGTGGAAGCATTTAAGAATCCTTAATAAAGTAGATTTTGAAAAAAAATTAAGCCTACATAAAGTCTATTTTATTAGATATTATAGTGGCTGCTCCAGCCATATGATTGGAATGTTTATGTACCCATTCTGTTAGCCTGTGCCATTTTATTGGGGATTGATTCCATTGATGTTGACAGATATTAATGGTCGAATTCTAATTTCTTTTATTTTTTATTGATGGGGTAGTGTGTATATGTGTGCGTGCGTGCGTGCGCGTGCACGCGCGCGTGTGTGTGTGTGTGCGTGTGTGTGTGTGTTTTATAATTGGTTTCACTAGTGTGAAGTTATTTACTTCTGTGTTTTCTTGGGTATAGCTAGCCCCGTTGGGTTGGAGCTTTCCTTCTAATACTCTGTGTATGGCTGGATTTGTGGAAATACATTCTTTAAATTTGGTCTTTCATGAAATATATTATTTTCTCCATCTATAGTGCTTAAAGTTTTGCTAGTTATAGTAATCCGGGCTCTAATCTGTTATCTCTTAGGGTCTGCAAGACATGAGTCCTGGCCCTTATGCACTTTAGAGTCTCTGTTTGGAAGTCAGGTGTTATTCTAGTAAGTTTGCCTTTATATATTACTTGGTCTTTTTTCTCTTGCACCTTTTAGTGTTCTTTATTTTGTCTATACATTTATTGTTATGATTATTCTGTGGCAGGAGGGTTTTCTTTTCTGATCCAATCTATATTGTACTCTCTAAGCTTCTTGTATGTTTATAGATACCTCTGTCTTTAGGTTAGGGAGATTTTGTTCTATTACTTTGTTAAAGACATTTTCTTAGCCTCAGAGCTATTCCTCCAATTCTTTTTTTCCTTTTATCTTTTATTTCTTGGGTATTTTCTTTACTACATTTCAAATGTTATCCCCTTTTCCAATTTACCCTCTGGAATTCCCCTATCTTTTCCCCCATGTCCTTGCATCTATGAGAGAGTTCTCCCAAACACTCATCCACCTACTCCCTCCCATCTCCAAGTGTTGGCATTCCACTACATGGAGTACATGGAGGCATTGAGCCTTCATAGGTCCAAAGCTATCTCCTCTCCCTGTTAACAGATAAAGCTATCTTCTGCTATATATTTGGATGGAGGCATGGGTTCCTTCCTGGGTGCGCTCTTTGGTTCATGGTTTATACTCTAGGAGTACTGTGTGTGTCTGGTTGGTTGATATTTTTGTTATTTGAATGGGGTTGAAAACCTCTTCACCTCCTTCTTTCAACTCTTCCACTGGGGGCCCCGTTTTCAGTCCAATGGTTGAGAGCATCTGACTCTTTATTTTTCTTGCTCTGGCAGACCCTCTCAGGAGACAACTATATCAGTTTCCTGTCAGTATGGACTTCTTGGCATCGACAAATTGTCTGGGATTGGTGACAGTATATGGTATAGGATGGATCCCCTGTAGGGCAGTCTGTGGAAGATCTTTCCTTCAGTCTCTACTCCACACTTTCTCTCTTTGTTTGCTTCTGTGAGTATTTTGTTCTCCCTTTTAAGAAGGACTGAAGCATCCACTCATGGGTCTTCCAACTTCATGAGCTTCATGTGGTCTGTGGATTGTATCTTGGGTATGCTGAGCTTTTGGGCAAATAGCCACTTCTCAGTAAATGCATACCATGTGTGCTCTTAGGTGATTGGGTTACCTCACTCAGGATGATATTTTCTAGTTCAATCCATTTACCTAACAATTTCATGAAGTCATTGTTTTTAATAGCTGAAAAATGCATCATGTAAATATACCACATTTTCTGTATCCATTCCTCTGTCGAAGGACATCTGGGTTCTTTCCAGCTTTTGGCTATTATAAATAAGGCTGCTAAGAACATAGTGGAGCATGTGTCCTTGTTATATTCTAGACCATCTTTTGGGTATATGCCCAGAAGTGGTATAGCTTGGTCCTCAAGAAGTACTATGTCCAATTTTCTGAGAAACTTCTGGACTGGTTTCCAGAGTTGTTACACCAGTTTACAATCCCACCAAAAATGGAGTGTTCTTCTTTCTCCACAACATTCCCACCATCTACTTTCACCTGAGTTTTTGATTTTAGCCATTCTGACTGGTGAGGTATTATCTCAGGGTTGTTTTGAGTTTCATTTTCCTAATTACTAAGGATGTTGAACATTTCTTTAGGTGCTTCCCAGCCATTCAATATTCTTCAGGCGAGAATTCTTTGTTTAGCTTTGTACCCATTTTTTAAAAGAATTATTTGATTCTCTGGTGTCTAACTTCTTGAGTGCTTTACATATATTCAATGTTAGCCCTCTCTCAGATATAGTATTGGTAAAGTCCTTTTCCCAATCTGTTAGTTACCATTTTATCCTATTGACTATGTCTTTTGCCTTACGGAAGCTCTGTAATTTTATGAAGTTCCATTTGTTGATTCTTGATCTTAGAGCATAAGCCATTGGTGTTCTATTCAGGAAACTTTCACCTTTGCCTATGTGTTCTATCTTTTTCTTAACTTCTCTTCTACTAGGTTCAGTATGGTTGTATATGGAGGTCTTTGTTCTACCTGTACAAGGAGATAATTGAGTAGGTCGATTTGAATTCTTATACATGGTGACCTCTACTTGAATTAGCACCATTCACTCAAAATGTTGTGTTTTTCCACTGGATAATTTTAGCTCCTTTGTCAAAGATCAAGTGACCATAGGAGTGCGGGTTCATTTCTGTGTCTTCAATTCTATTCCATTGATCTACCTGCATGTTTTTTTTACCAATACTATACAGATTTTATCATGATGGCTCTGTAATACAGCTTGATATTTGGGAGCATGATTCCCCCAGCTGTTCTTTTATTTTTTCCTTTTGAGAATATTTTTCCCTATCCTTGGTTTTTGTCTTCCTAAATTAATTTGAAAAGTTCTCTTTCTAACTCTATGAAGAATTGAGTTGGGATTTTGATGGGGATTGCACTGAATCTGTAGATTGCTTTCGGCAAAATTGCCATTTTTACTATATTAATTCTGCCAATCCATGACATTGGAGATCTTTCCATCTTCTAAAATCCTCAATTTGTTTCCTCAGAGTCTTGAAGTTCTTGTCATACAAATCTTTCTCTTGCTTGGTTAGAGTCACACCAAGGTATTTTATATTGTTTGTGACTATTGTGAATGTTGTCATTTCCCTAATTTCCTTCTCACCCATTTATCCTTTGAGTAGAGAAAGGCTACTTAATTGTTTGAGTTAATTTTTATCCAGCCAATTTGCTGAAGTTATTTATGAGGTTTTCTAGTTCTCTGGTGGAATTTTGTGGTGACTTAAGTATACTATCAAAATCCAAGAACAAATCAAAATGATTATCCATCTTGATCAAGTAGACTTCATCTCAAGGATGCAAGGATGGCTCAACATATGGAAATACATCATCATAATGCACCATATAAAATAGGATCACAGAAAAAAACCACATGGCCATCTCAGTAGATGCTGAGAAAGCATTTACCAAAATTCCACACCCCTTCACGATAAAAGTCTTGGAAAGATCAAGAATTCAAGGCCCCTACCTAAACATAATAAAAGCAATATACAACAAACCAGTAGCAAAATTAAACTTAATGGAGAGAAACATCAAGCAATCCCACTGAAATCAGGGCTCTAGACAAGGCTGCCCACTCTCTCCCTACCTACTCAATGCAGCATTTGAAGTCCTAGCCAGAATAATTAGATAACAAATAGGGTTCAAAGTGATATAAATTGGAAAGGAAGAAGTCAAAATATTCCTACTATTCTTAGGTTTGGTCTTTTTATACTATCCAAAATTTCCTGAATGATTAGTGTTAGAAACTTTGTATGTTTGCATTTTACTTGAACATATCAATTTCTGCTACCATATTTTCTATGCTTGAGATTCTTCCATCCCTTGTATTCTGTTGATGATACTTGAATCTGTAGGTCCTATTCTCTTTCCTAGGTTTTCTTTCTCAAGTATTGTCTAACTTTTGTTTTCTTTATTGCTAGTCCTCTTTATATTTTCTGGTCTTGAACAGTATTATTCACTTTGTTTTGTATATTTTTGTATTTCCTCATATCTATACATTTCCTCTACCTGTTTGATTTTATTTTACTATATTTCTTTAAGGGACTTATTTTTTAATTACTTTTATTTTTTTATAGTCCAATCATTAGTCCCCTCCTCGCCCAGCCGCCCATAGCTCTTCATCTTATTCCTCCTCTTCCCATGTCTCCAAGTACATGTCCCCACTCCACCATACCTCCCACATCCTGAGACCTTAAGTCTCTGGAGAGTTAAGTGTATTTTCTCTCACTGAGTCCAGACTAGGCAGTCCTCTGAGGTTTATGAGTAGGAGGCCTCTGACCAGTTCCTATAATGCTGCCTTGTATGAGCTCTTTGTGGTTCAGTGTCTGAGGGATCTCACTGGTCCAAGTTAGTTAAGACTGCTCATCTTTTCTCTTTTTAAATCCTTGTTTATTTTAATATTCTATTGTGTCATGAATAAGTAATGTACTGAGTTACAACATTTTTACTCTTTCCTTCCATGACTCCTTAACCTTCTATCCACTTATTCTAAACTTCATGCCTAGTTTAATTATTCTTTTAGTTTTTTCAAGACAGAATTACTCTATGTAACAGCCTTGGCTGTCTTGAAACTTGTTGTTCATACTATGTTGTATCTTAAGTCAAAGAGATCTTCCTGGGAATACAGTCATTTGCCACCGTGACTATTTGATTATTCCTGTTAAAATATTCATATATTTATATTATCAATACAGAATGAGAACATACCGAGTATATTTAGTGTTGTTCATATGTAGATGTATTCATTCTCAAACTCATTATTAATATATTAATTGAAAATTTCACTCATGTGTATAATAAATTCTGCTCACAATTATTCTTCCACATATACTTCCTCAATTCCTCAGGAAAAGATTCTACACTCCAAAACTCCAAATTTTTATAGTATTTCACTGAAAAATATCTTGTAGCTAAAAATGTATTGCCATGCATTTAATATCAGTCCTTTGGGGACAAAGGCTGACAAATCTTTAATTAAAAAAAAAACCTGTTGTACAGAGCTAATTATAAAATAACCAAGCAGAAGCAATGAAAAACATCATTGAAAAGAGGAAGCTGGTGAAAATGTTTTTATTGGGCCAGAGGTCATGTTCCAACCAAAGCAAGAAAAAAGACTTGCCAATTTTAGCTCTGTGGTTCTGGCTTTAGAGTCAATGATATAGAATATGGGTTATGGAATCTCCCCCTGTGTCCAAGCAAAGGTGCTAAGGCTACTTGTGTGTCAGGGATAGCCCTGCATGGAGACCCAAAAAGGACATTGTGTGAACCTGCAATCATGAATCCTAAATTTCAATGGGGGCCCTATGATGCAGGATATATAGGAATCATGGGTGAGCTGACCAGTAAAGCTGTGAACAGGGTGTGAAATGAGTCCAAGGGAAATCAGCTTGTTATGGGCAGCACAGCTGTACGTATTGGAGATATGAAGAGTAATTTGACATCAGACATGGAGATACAGAGTTTGGAGGTTGATCAGCTATGTTTTTTTCTGCTCTTGCTCTGGTACAGTATTTCCTTACTATGCTCCTTTCCCTCCATTTTTTAAGGATAATGGATAACTTTTATTAGTATAGGTTGCAGTATGTAATATGCTTTTGTATTTTGATTATACAGGTATTCCAGTTAAGAGATTGCCATGAGTCTCCAAAGAGTTCTTTGGACTTCAGACAGTGTTGAGAACATTATTGATTCAGGTGACTTTTGAAATTTTACTGGATATACTTTTGCATTCTAATATGAATGCAAGCACATGGGTCCCTGGAAGTAGAATGTGGTTGTTGCTTTAATAGGAATGACTCTCATGGGTTCATATACTTGATTGAATTCTTGTTCATAAGGGAATAATATTACATGTCAAGGATGAGAAGATATGGCCTTGCTGGAGTTGTGTGTCATTTTTGGAAGAAGTATGCCACTGGTGGTGACCCTTTGGCTGTCAAACACTCAAACCAATACAACTTTCTCTTTCTTCCTGTTGCCTGACAATCCAGATGTAGAATTTCCCGCTCCCTCTCCAGCACATGTCTCCCCACAAGGTGTCATTCTTCCTTCCATGAGAATAATTGACTAAACTTCTAAAATTGTAAGCCAGCCCCAATTAAATGCTTTCCTTTATAAGATTTGACATGGTCATTATGTCTCTTCACATAGGAAAACAATAACTCCGACACTAAATATAAGGGGTTCCTTTGTTGTACCGTGACCTGGTTCCTCTGTTTACAAAGAAAGGAGGCCTAAGTAAAATAAGATTTCTTCCAGAAAGACATCTTGAGAAGCTCAGTAGAATCATTTGGTGGAGCCTCTAAATCACTGAGAAGCAGATTTACATAGAGATTCGTGCCTCTAGCCCCATGGAGATAGCTATTCGTGCCATTAACAGAAGTACGTGTTCATAGCTCTAGTCACATCAACTGGGCCATAACATACCAGATACAAAGCTTGCTTGCCTGCCAAGAAAGCCATGAAGTAGTCATTCTACTTGAAGTTGCCTGTCATCCAGAAAGTTGCCATGATCAAACTTCTTAGAGTGGGGAAGAAAGAATGAAGTATGAAAAGTATTATTCTGAAGAAAGAAGTGGGGATAAAAAGTTTTATGTTCTATGTTAGAGCAAACATCAACCTCAGGCATAACGTGTCTTATATATTATAATCTACACTCCATATTATTTTTTAACAATTGTCCTCACATTAACTGCCACTACTTTATGGTTTGACTCCATTACCTTGCTGAAGTACTGTACAGTGCATCATTTCACAGGGCAATTTTAATTTTTGGAAAAGGAAGTATAATGATTATAAGAACCAGTGGAGATGGAGGACCCAAAGAAAACAAGGCCTTCTAAACACAAAATGACTGGCATGCAGTATGAACTCACCAAAGCTATTAGCATGAACAGATTCTTCAAAGGTCTAAAGCAGATAGCTGGTGTTCCAACTCTGAGAAGAGAAGTGGGGAACACTCCAATCCTTAATCAAAAGGCTATCTCAGATTATTAGCCACTCCCATGGACAAAATATTTTCTCCAACACTCTCAGTTGGGAAACAAATAAATACACTTTATGGAAAGCAAAATGCCCAGTAATTGATGACCAATCCAAATCTAACTCAATGGTATTTTTTAAGGGTTCACGTTTATAATGTATTGTCTGAGATGTTTTTTAACTTACATATCTTTTGTTTATGTATCATGGTTTCTGCTTCTGTGTATGTTAATGTCGATGCATCTCAATCTGTATGATTTAGTGCGTTTCTTCGTATCATTTTTTTCTTTTTTATAATTAATTGCTTGTTATTTTTATTAGTGGTATTTTTTTGTTTGTTTAGTTGTTTGATTATTAATGAGAGAGAAAAGGAAAGGGTGTTGAGTTGGGGACCTAGGGAGGTGAACAAGATCCTCTCCTCTCCCCTAAAAAACTAAAAGAAACTGTGGACAAATATACTGTATTAATTTTCTAATTATTTCTATTTCCATGAAAAAAATGAATTGATCTCATATACTTTAGAATGAACTGTTATTTTTTTCCATTTTTTCACAGACCAGATTTTGTACCCCTCCCTGTCTGTGCTCTGACTGTTCCACATACCACACCTCCTCCCTCCATGTGCACAAGAATGTCTCCATTCCCTCACCCCCACCAGACCTCCCCACTCTCTGAGGCCTCCAGTCTTTGGAGGGTCAGGTGCATCTTCTCTGACTGAATTCAGAAGGCCTTATTGCTGTTTTCTTCAAAAACTTTCACTCTTCCATCAGAGGATAAGGTAGAAAAATCTCTCCCTGTGATTGTATTCTTTTAGAAAAGGGGGAGGGGTTAGGGGGATGTTGGCCTGGAAACCTGGAAAGGGAATAACAATTGAAATGTAAATAAGAAATACCCAAGTTAATAAAGATGGAAAAAAGAAGAAGAATTGTAACATTCTGATTGGAGAAAGAGAGATATTTCAATTTCAAAATTATTACTTCACTGAGAAGAGTAGTATTATAAACCAATGTAATGAATTAGAATTTAGTTTTCAGAATAAATGGAGTATTAGCATATGTTTTAAGTTTGAGCTTTATAGCCGTACAGAGGTTAATATTCATTTACAGTTCTAAAAAGTCCTATTTTATTAAGAGTTCTCAAGTGTTTTGACTCCCTTATGACCCATCATCCAAAAGTAGGGTAGAAAAGATGGCAACTAGTAGAAAGGAATGTGGACTTCTTTAGAAGTAGTTTTGTTGGAGTGATTTCAGTCTCTTTTGTCAGGATACCAGCAGTGAAGTTTAGTAGATTCAGCAGTGGCAAGATCCAGCAGAAAATGCCAGGATACCACTGAATCAGCACAAGTCAGTGGTAGTGACCAGGACCTACTGACATGCCAGGTTTTCCCTGTTAAGCCACTTTCAATGAAATGAAAATCATCTAAGATGCACGACCAACAAAGCATTGTACAACTGGATATGCAACTACCACATCATTGTCCATCGTGTTCTATTAATACTCTCCAAACATCATGTGTCCTCTCGTGCATGTTGCCTTAGCAAAAAATCACATTAATCTTCTTTGACAAAACATCAAGTGAATTTCCTTGAGCAAAATATCACATGAGACTTCTTTCTGTACTGTCTTTTTCTGATACAACAAACTTCAGCTTTCAACTATGGAGATCTTAAAGTACTTATTCATTATTCATGCATGTTTGCATTATTTCTGCCTAAGACTTGTCTGAGTTATTTATCTATGAATCCCTGTGTACATATTTCTTGATGGTATATTTTCATTTTTTATGTTTAAATCCTGAATAACAAGGCTCATTCAAACTAAAATTTCACATTTTCTTTTTGTGGAAAACACTTAAAGTTTTCAAAAGATCACCTAGGTTTTAATAGCTTTGAGAGATTCTTATTTGTTATTTTAAGTACTTACACCATGTGTAAAGTAGTTTTGCTTTCATACAAGTGTACATAATCTGGACATCAAAGCTCTTTATATCTTGATGGTGATCTGTGTGTCAACATAATATTTCTATAGTCCACTGTGATTTTTCAAATGTAGGTTTCAAACTCTCTCCACGTCTACATTTGCATTTGAATTTCAGGAATTATTTTCCCATTCAAACTTTAGAATCTAGAGATGGAAGTGATACATTACTTTCAGGAGTATTACATCATTTAAAACTATTGCAATTTCCAACATAAGCAGATTTTTCACTTATGTATAAAGATAGTTTTGTTTCCGAGTAACAGAAATTCAGATATTACATTATTTTTGATTAGTTCACTAATTTCTTTTGTAGACAGTTACAAGGAAGTTTAAGTTTTCTTTTGATATTGTGCTGATATAAATTATCACCTTTCTTTTTTTCCTTTTGTTTTGTGGGATTTTTCATAAATACTTTTATAACTTTGATGCAGTTCATTTAGTTCAGATTAGGAAGCTAACATTTGCTTTTCCTAAAAAAATGAGTATTACTCTGTCAAGTTTAATATTCTGTACATTTCTTTATAGGTTTGCATGATTTTCGTTATTTTAAATATTCTTTCTTTCCCATTCAATTGGTTTCTGTCTAGATTATCTTGCATTATATAATGGTAAATGTCATATTTGTTTGCAAAATTTTCAATTATTCTTAGGAGGTCTGCTTGATAATTATTGGAGGTCATTTATTTTGATACATGCACATTTTCAACTTAATGACTGTTTTAGTAAATTAATCATATTTTAATATAAATTATCCACTATATGTTATTTTAATTTATTCTAATAATTCTTTCAGTGCATCACAAAATGTTTTGATGATATTCACCTCCAACTGATCCATGCCTTTATTCATTCCTTATTAACCTCCTACTATCTCTACCCAAATTTTTCTTTCTTTATTTATTTAATTATTTTTACACTCCATACTATATTCTCCTCCTGGTCCACCCCTCGAGGCTTCCACATCCCATGTCTCCTCCCTGCCTCCTCTTCCCCGCAACCCCCCACTCCTGTCTCTACAGGATGTCCCCACCCACCCACCCCACAAGACCTCTAAACTTCATAACTCCTCCAGTCTCTTTAGCTTTAGGTGCATCTTCTCTGACTGTGCCTAGACCAGGTAGTTCTCTGCTGTATATGTGTTGTAGGCCTCATCTTAGCTGATGTATGTTACCTGTTTGATGATCCAAAGTGTAAGAGATCTCAGAGGTTAACGTTAATTGAGACTGCTGGTCCTCCTACAGGGTTGCGCGCCTCCTTAGCTTCCTCCAGCTTCTGGCTGTATTTTACAGTTTTCTTTTTTTAATTGGATAATTTTATTTATATTTCAAATGTTATCCCTTTTCCCAGTTTCCTGTCCACAAACCCTCTACCCCATTGCCACTTCCATTTCTTATATTAAGGTCTTCTCCCTCCCCAATAACCCACCCCTTACTGCCTCTCCATCTTGACGTTCCCCTACAACCGGGTGTCCAGCCTTGGAAGGACCAAGGGCTTCTCCACCCATTGGTGCCAAAAGGTCATTCTCTGCTACATACCATGTGTGTATGTTTGTGATTGGGTTACCCCACTCAGGATGATATTTTCTAGTTGCATTCATTTACCTATGAATTTGATGAAGTCATTGTTTTTTACTATAGCCCAACTTTATATTTTATATATGTAAGCAAAACTGACATTTGTGGATATTTTCCATCAATTATATATCAAGATCTTATAGAATAAAACTATTTAATATGTGCACTATATTGATCATGTAATTTGTTTCACATGTAAAGAAAAAAATAATCAGCTTTTGTACTGTTTATTTTAGTCAAATTGATGCAAACTACAGTCATCACAAAAGAAGGAACCTCTCTCAAGTAATTGTTCCATCAAATGGGAATCTGGGGTCATGTCTTTCTGTACTATTTTTTCATTGATGATGATGGGTATGGGAACTAAACCCACTATGGGTAGTTTCAGTCTTGAGCAAACGATTCTGGGCTATAGAGGAATGAAAATGAGAAGATAAGTGGAACAGTATACTGAGCAGCTATCCTCCATATTTTCCTCTGTAGTCTTTGCCTGCAGGTTCCTTCTTGAGATCCTGCCCTGAGTTTCCTCAATAGGAGTTTCCTCAGTAGGCTGTAACCCATAAGGCACGTGATCCCACTACCATCATAGTTGTTTTATGACAGAAACAACATCAGTAACAATCTATGAGAACATGATTATTTCTTTTTTATTGCATTCTGTAGTGAAATTACTTTGAGCAAGAGATCTTATGATATAAGTGATTTTAAATTATGTAGTTGCATGAGTTAACAAAGTTGGATATTAAACATGTGGAATTCCTTAAGATTATTTATGATATATCAGAAATTTACCACCTTACAATATATTAAAATACCATAATTCTTCAAAGGAAAGAGAATTAACCGTAAATTTTAAGATTACTTTTTGTCATGGGCATGTCATTCTCAGGTAAAATCTGACTGTAAAACTTTTACTGTATTTGGAACAAAAAAATGTTAAAAACTATTTATGTAGATATAAAAAACTATAATACTCTCTTTTAAAGTACTAGGTAAGTAGCATCCAGAGTGCCAGCAAAGTAACAGCCATCAATTTTCTAATACAAAAACTGAAGGTGAATATGACTTCAAAGCCAAAAAAATTAAATAAGGAAATGCTAGAATCAGTGAAACTATTTCTAGTTTAGTTAAATGAATCATTTTTCTAATTTACATATGTGCATAAATTTTCAATGGTTTGTGTTGAAATGAGTTCTGGTAAAGGTTAAAAATCAAAATATTTAATGCCACACAAGAATAAAGAAAGATAACATTCTGAAATCATTTTATAGTCAGAAATATAATATTGATGAAAATTCGATTACAAACAGCTGGGTAATGAAAATAATCCCTCGCATATAAAGAACTACAAACATTGTAAAGGACACTTAGAAACTTGAGTGAAGTACTTTCTCCAAAATTGACCATATAATTGGTCAAAAAACGGGCCTCAACAGGTACAGAAAGATAGAAATAATCCCATGCGTGCTATCGGACCACCACGGCCTAAAACTGGTCTTCAATAACAATAAGGGAAGAATGCCCACATATACGTGGAAATTGAACAATGCTCTACTCAATGATAACCTGGTCAAGGAAGAAATAAAGAAAGAAATTAAAAACTTTTTAGAATTTAATGAAAATGAAGATACAACATACCCAAACTTATGGGACACAATGAAAGCTGTGCTAAGAGGAAAACTCATAGCGCTGAGTGCCTGCAGAAAGAAACAGGAAAGAGCATATGTCAGCAGCTTGACAGCACACCTAAAAGCTCTAGAACAAAAAGAAGCAAATACACCCAGGAGGAGTAGAAGGCAGGAAATAATCAAACTCAGAGCTGAAATCAACCAAGTAGAAACAAAAAGGACCATAGAAAGAATCAACAGAACCAAAAGTTGGTTCTTTGAGAAAATCAACAAGATAGATAAACCCTTAGCCAGACTAACGAGAGGACACAGAGAGTGCGTCCAAATTAACAAAATCAGAAATGAAAAGGGAGACATAACTACAGATTCAGAGGAAATTCAAAAAATCATCAGATCTTACTATAAAAACCTATATTCAACAAAACTTGAAAATCTTCAGGAAATGGACAATTTCCTAGACAGATACCAGGTATCGAAGTTAAATCAGGAACAGATAAACCAGTTAAACAACCCCATAACTCCTAAGGAAATAGAAGCAGTCATTAAAGGTCTCCCAACCAAAAAGAGCCCAGGTCCAGACGGGTTTAGTGCAGAATTCTATCAAACCTTCATAGAAGACCTCATACCAATATTATCCAAACTATTCCACAAAATTGAAACAGATGGAGCACTACCGAATTCCTTCTACGAAGCCACAATTACTCTTATACCTAAACCACACAAAGACCCAACAAAGAAAGAGAACTTCAGACCAATTTCCCTTATGAATATCGACGCAAAAATACTCAATAAAATTCTGGCAAACCGAATTCAAGTGCACATCAAAACATTCATCCACCATGATCAAGTAGGCTTCATCCCAGGCTTGCAGGGATGGTTTAATATACGGAAAACCATCAACGTGATCCATTATATAAACAAACTGAAAGAACAAAACCACATGATCATTTCATTAGATGCTGAGAAAGCATTTGACAAAATTCAACACCCCTTCATGATAAAAGTCCTGGAAAGAATAGAAATTCAAGGCCCATACCTAAACATAGTAAAAGCCATATACAGCAAACCAGTTGCTAACATTAAACTAAATGGAGAGAAACTTGAAGCAATCCCACTAAAATCAGGGACTAGACAAGGCTGCCCACTCTCTCCCTACTTATTCAATATAGTTCTTGAAGTTCTAACCAGAGCAATCAGACAACAAAAGGAGATCAAGGGGATACAGATCAGAAAAGAAGAGGTCAAAATATCACTATTTGCAGATGACATGATAGTATATTTAAGTGATCCCAAAAGTTCCACCAGAGAACTACTAAAGCTGATAAACAACTTCAGCAAAGTGGCTGGCTATAAAATTAACTCAAATAAATCAGTTGCCTTCCTCTATACAAAAGAGAAACAAGCCGAGAAAGAAATTAGGGAAACGACACCCTTCATAATAGACCCAAATAATATGAGTACCTCGGTGTGACATTAACCAAGCAAGTAAAAGATCTATACAATAAGAACTTCAAGACACTGAGGAAAGAAATTGAAGAAGACCTCAGAAGATGGAAAGATCTCCCATGCTCATGGATTGGCAGGATTAATTTAGTAAAAATGGCCATTTTACCAAAAGCAATCTACAGATTCAATGCAATCCCCATCAAAATACCAATCCAATTCTTCAAAGAGTTAGACAGAACAATTTGCAAATTCATCTGGAATAACAAAAAACCCAGGATAGCTAAAGCTATCCTCAACAATAAAAGGACTTCAGGGGGAATCACTATCCCTGAACTCAAGCAGTATTACAGAGCAATAGTGATAAAAACTGCATGGTATTGGTACAGAGACAGACAGATAGACCAATGGAATAGAATTGAAGACCCAGAAATGAACCCACACACCTATGGGCACTTGATTTTTGACAAAGGAGCCAAAACCATCCAATGGAAAAAAGATAGCATTTTCAGCAAATGGTGCTGGTTCAACTGGAGGTCAACATGTAGAAGAATGCAGATCGATCCATCCTTATCACCCTGTACAAAGCTTAAGTCCAAGTGGATCAAGGACCTCCACATCAAACCAGACACACTCAAACTAATAGAAGAAAAACTAGGGAAGCATCTGGAACACATGGGCACTGGAAAAAATTTCCTGAACAAAACACCAATGGCTTATGCTCTAAGATCAAGAATCGACAAATGGGATCTCATAAAACTGCAAAGATTCTGTAAGGCAAAGGACACTGTGGTTAGGACAAAACGGCAACCAACAGATTGGGAAAAGATCTTTACAAATCCTACAACAGATAGAGGCCTTATATCCAAAATATACAAAGAACTCAAGAAGTTAGACCGCAGGGAAACAAATAACCCTATTAAAAATGGGGTTCAGAGCTAAACAAAAAATTCACAGCTGAGGAATGCCGAATGGCTGAGAAACACCTAAAGAAATGTTCAACATCTTTAGTCATAAGGAAAATGCAAATCAAAACAACCCTGAGATTTCACCTCACACCAGTGAGAATGGCTAAGATCAAAAACTCAGGTGACAGCAGATGCTGGCGAGGATGTGGAGAAAGAGGAACACTCCTCCATTGTTGGTGTGATTGCAGACTGGTAAAACCATTCTGGAAATCAGTCTGGAGGTTCCTCAGAAAATTGGACATTGAAGTGCCTGAGGATCCAGCTATACCTCTCTTGGGCATATACCCAAAAGATGCCTCAACATATAAAAGAGACACGTGCTCCACTATGTTCATCGCAGCCTTATTTATAATAGCCAGACGCTGGAAAGAACCCAGATGCCCTTCAACAGAGGAATGGATACAGAAAATGTGGTACATCTACACAATGGAATATTACTCAGCTATCAAAAGCAACGAGTTTATGAAATTCGTAGGCAAATGGTTGGAACTGGAAAATATCATCCTGAGTGAGCTAACCCAATCACAGAAAGACATACATGGTATGCACTCATTGATAAGTGGCTATTAGCCCAAATGCTTGAATTACCCTAGATCTCTAGAACAAACGAAACTCAAGACAGATGATCAAAATGTGAATGCTTCATTCCTTCTTTAAATGAGGAAAAAGAATACCCTTGGCAGGGAAGGGAGACGCAAAGATTAAAACAGAGACTGAAGGAACACCCATTCAGAGCCTGCCCCACAGGTGGCCCATACATATACAGCCACCCAATTGGACAAGATGGATGAAGCAAAGAAGTGCAGACCGACAGGAGCCGGATGTAGATCGCTCCTGAGAGACACAGCCAGAATACAGCATATACAGAGGCGAATGCCAGCAGCAAACCACTGAACTGAGAATAGGTCCCCCGTTGAAGGAATCAGAGAAAGAACTGGAAGAGCTTGAAGGGGCTCGAGACCCCAAAAGTACAACAATGTCAAGCAACCAGAGCTTCCAGGGACTAAGCCACTACCTAAAGACTATACATGGACTGACCCTGGACTCTGACCCCATAGGTAGCAATGAATATCCTAGTAAGAGCACCAGTGGAAGGGGAAGCCCTGGGTCCTGCTAAGACTGAACCCCCAGTGAACTAGACTATGGGGGGAGGGCGGCAATGGGGGGAGGGTTGGGATGGGGACACCCATAAGGAAGGGGAGGGGGGAGGGGGATGTTTGCCCGGAAACGGGGAAAGGGAATAACACTTGAAATGTATATAAGAAATACTCAAGTTAATAAAAAAAAAAGATATAGTAAAATAAACTCTCATGTTGATGAAAAGGATTCCTCAAAAATAAAACGATGGGGGGAAGAAAAAGAAAGACATTATTTTTCTTGTCCTTGATTCTCTCCTATTCTAGATATTTTTCTTTTAATTATGCAAATGGGGATAATAGCTACGTAGCATATAATAAAATATCTCTGAAATAGAAGTACAAGATATTTGATGCATAATGTGTGCAAGTAGCTTGTCAACAAGGCTTTTGAACTCGTCAAGCTGTATCTAAATTATATATTCTGAAATAAAAATTTAATAGCTTCCAAAAAAAAGAAACTTGAGTGAAGAAGTTGTTTTTGAAAAAAAAGAATAAGGGGGAGGAGGAAAAGGAGAAGAAGAAGAAAGAAGAAGGAAGAAGGAGGAGGAGGAGGAGAAGGAGAAGGAGAAGGAGAAGGAGGAGAAGGAGAAGAGAAAATCCCCAGTATCTGGTCAGGATTCCTGACATTTACATGGTAACTATTGTCATTGATAATCATTGTCTCATGCTGCTATGCAAAGAACAAATGATATTTGCATTTAGGGGAATTTATGGCTCCACAATATACTAAAAATTAACTATACTCATAATATCTAATTTGAAAAAAATCTTAGAATAGGATCAAAACATCACATCTCACACACAGCCATGAAGAGACCAAGATACAGACATCAGATTCTAACCTGCACTTACTGTTGATTTTCTTCAATTCCTTCACAAGACACTGTGCTTCCTCTTGAACTTTGTTTTTAATGTTATCATTTCCCATGTGTAAATTCTTCAGGGTAATTAATGTGAAGAACCTTTTGACTTTCCATACATTTTTATGGCTAAATCCAATGCCTAAAGAAATTGGAACAGACACTGGAAATCTCAGACATAAAAGGAGCTGACAGAAGCAGCCACAATTTCCCAATCTATGCATGAAAAGCAAGGATGACCTTTACTCTCCAGCTTCCAGCTCACTCTGGAAACTACCCAGTACACACATAAGCAAAAGCACACATGTGTCCTGTACTTTAGAAAACTTACCAAAAATTGAGAACCATCCTCTTCAAGAGAATTATCTAGAATGATCAACGAAGGCTCCTTTCACTGCTGCATAGCCACAAAATACTACAGCAGGCTGTAAGCTGAAATGCTGAGTATACAGAGGGCCAGAGGTTTTTAGAAAACTGGAAAGAAAACGGAAAATATAAATAGTAATCAAAAATGCAGTTGTGTTTTCCATAGAGTCAATTTATTTACCTTGTTCATAGTAATGTGTTATAATATTTTCATTCAGAAAATCTCAGTTTAAAGATTGTATAATTCCTTACATATGGATGATGTACAGTGTGCTAAAGAATCTAACAGGATGTTGACCGACTAAAGCCAGAGAATCACCACACTATGATATTAATCTCATAAGTTTTTCATATTAGATAAAAACACCGAAGTAGAACTTTCACCTTTATTTCCAGGATTCTATTGAAACTAAGTAGACTCAAATTTAACACTCTGCTTATTCATTATTGGATACTTGAACATCACTCCTATTACATCTTCATGAAGAAATGGGTATCAAATTCGGTGAGTGCTACATAAAGAGCTCAGAATTTCTTCCTGTTAAAACTAAGAGAGACGTGTGATAAGGAGTAGAAATCTAAAAATCTTAGATTACTACAAATGTTTGATTTAAATTCTCATCTATTGTTACAAATGTACAGAGAGTCGGCATCTAGAAAGAAATGTGTGTGTGTGTGTGTTTGTGTGTGTGTGTGTATATATGTATGTATATGTATATGTATACATATATGTATACGTATACGTATATGTATATGTATATGTATACTATGATGATTACCAATTTCCTGAGGAGAATTAGAGAAAAAATCAGAAAAGAAAACATACAACACTACGGTTTATAACTTTTTATTCACTTTCACAATATTTTTTCCAGCAATAGAATTTCATTGAGAGAAAAATGACTTGCATCTCCCTATGCAATGTACCAGAGGAGAATAAGGCCTATATATATTTATTAAGGATTGGCAGATGTCCTTCATAAGTACCTAAAAGAAATATCCAAGAATTGGGAGAGAAGTGGGGTCAAGAGGGAGTTTTCCTTTGCTAGAGATCTGACTAGACAGTGAGAGAAGTAGTAGGAAAGACTGAGAACCAAGACCACAACTGAATTCATGGAGACCTTTTTTACTGACACAAGTGTGATTAGACATTCCAGATATTTTATAATGCACCATCAGAATCAATATTTTATGTTTTGGCACCTTTGTACAATCAACTAGTCACTGTTTAACTCTCTTCCAAATGGCCTTTGTCTCAATGAGAAGACAAAAGCTCTTAAAACTTGTCATTTTAATATGATGCCTGTTAAAGATTTTAGCTTCATTATACTCAGTTGTGATACATATTTCTGATAATTTTGATCATTTAAACTTTAATATATATTTAAATAATTTTAAAATTATTTTATTGGATATATTTTTATTTACATTTCAAATGTTATCCCCGTTCTCCCATACACCCAACCACCCACCCCTTCCTGCATCCCCGCCCTGATATTTCCCTACACAAGAGGGTCCAGGGTTTGCATGACCAAGCGACTCTCCCCTCTGAAACCCAACAAGGCTATGCTCTGAAACATATGCAGATGGTGACATAGGTCTGTCCATGTGTACTCTTTGGATGGTGGTTTAGTCCCTGGGAGATCTAATTCTTTAGTATTGTTCTTATGGGGTTGCAAGTCCCTTCCACTCATTTAATCCTTTCTCTGACTCCTCCAATAGCGACCCCATTCTCAGATGAATGGATGGCTATGAGCATTCACCTCTGTATTTGTCATGCTGTGGGAGAGTCTCTCAGGGGACAGCTATATCAGGATCCTGTCAGGATCCCCAGGTGGGGCAGGTTCTGAATGGTCATTCCTTCAGTCTCTGCTCCAAATGCTGGCTCCATATCACAACCTATGAATATTTTTGTTTCCTCTTCTAAGAAGGACTGAAGCATCTGCCCCTTAGTTTTCCTTCTTCATGAGGTTCATGTTATCTGTCGGTTGTGTCTTGGGTAAACCAAGCTTTTGGGCTAATATCCACTTATCAATGAGTGTATATTTCCCCCCCCTCTTTCTCTTTCTCTCTCTCTCTCTCTCTTTGTGTTTGGCTTACCTCATTCAGGATGATATATTTTAGTCCCATTCATTTGCCTAAGAATTGCATGAAATCATTGTTTTGAATAGGTGAGTAGTATTCCATGGTGTAGATGTACCACATTTTCTCTATCCATTCCTCTAATGCAGGACATCTGGGCTATTTTCAGCTTCTGGCTATTATAAATAAGGCAGCAATGAACATAGTGGAGCTTGTGACCTTGTTATTTGTTGGAACATCTTTTGGGTATATGCCCAGGAGTGGCATAGATGGGTCCTCAGGCAGCACTATATCTAATTTTTTGAGGAAACTCCAGACTGATTTCCAAAGTGGTTGTACCAGCTTACAATGCCAACAACAGCGGAGGAGTGTTCTTCTTTCTCCACAACCTTGCCAGCATCTATTATCACCTGAGTTTGTTGTCTTAGCCATTCTCACTGGTATGAGGTGGAATTTCATGGTTGTTTTGATTTCCATTTCCCTGACAACTAAGGATGTTGAGCATTTCTTTAGGTATTTCTCAACCATTCAATATTCTTCACCTAAGAATTCTTTGTTTAGCTCTGTACCTCATTTTTAATAGGTTTATTTGATTCTCTAGAGTCTAACATCTTCATTTCTTTTTATATTTTGTATATTAGCCCTCTATCAGATGTAGGATAGGTAAATATATTTTCCCAACCTGTTGGTTGTTATTTTTTCCTAATTACAGTGTCCTTTGCCTTAGAGAAACTTTGCATTTTTATGAGGTCCCATTTGTAGATTCTTGATCTTAGAGTATAAGTCACTGGTGTCCTGTTCAAGAAGTTTTCACCAGAGCCCATGTGTTCAAGCCTTTTCCCCACTTTTCTTCTATTAGTTTGAGTGTATCTGGTTTTATGTGGAGGTTCTTGATCAACTTTGAATTGAGCTTTGTACAGGGTGACAAAAATGAAACAATTTGTATTGTTCAACATTCTGAACACCAGTTGAAGAAACACCAATAGTGGTCTCCTGGGAGTCTCTGCCAGAGCATGACAAATACAGAGGCTAATTCTAGCAAACAACCATTGAACTGAGAATGGGGTCCACATTGGAGGACTTAGAGAAAATATTGACAGAGATGAAGGGGCTTGTAACCCCATAAGAATAGCAATACCAAGCAACCTGAACTCCCAGGGACTAAACCACAACCCAAAGTATACACAATGACAGACCTACAGCTCTACCTGCAGATGTAGTAGAGGATGGCCTTTTTGGGCACCAATGGGACTAGAAGATCTTCATACTGCCAAGGCTTGATCCCCTATTGTAGGGGAAAATCAAGGCTGCTAATTGGGAAGGGGTGGGTGGTTGGGTGGGGGAACACACTCATACGAGAAGGGGGACTGGTGATGTTATAAGGAGTTTATGGACAGGAAACCAGGAAAGGTGATAACATTGGGTTTGCAACCCCATAAGAACAACTATACCAACCAACTAGAGCTCTCATGGACTAAACCAACATTCAAAGAGGACTCATGGACAGACTCATGGCTTCAGCTGCATATGAAACACAGGATGACCCTGTTGGGTACCAGTGAGAGGTAAGCCTTTGGTCCTGCAAAGACTGTACCACCTCCAGTGTAGGGCAATGTCAGGGTGGGAAGACAGCAATGGATGGGTAGTTGGGTGGTGGAACATCCTCATACAAGAAAGGCGAGAGGAAATGGGATAGGGGTTATGGGCGTGAAACCAGGAAAGGGGAAACACTTGAAATGTAAAATTTAAAAAGTCCAATAATATAAAAAGTAAAGAAAAAAAGAACTCGGTTGGGGATTTAGCTCAGTGGTAGAGCGCTTGCCTAGCAAGCGCAAGGCCCTGGGTTCGGTCCCCAGCTCCGGAAAAAAAAAAAAAAAAAGAAAAGAAAAAAAGAACTTTTTCTTGTCTTAAAACTGAGACAAATTTCATTTGGAATAGTATTAAACAGTGACTATTTGGTTGTTCAAAGATGCTGAAACACAAAATATTGATCCTTGTGTTGCACTATAAATTCTCTGAAGTGCTGACCATACCTATGTCAGTAAGAAGGGTCTCCATGGATCCAGTTGTGGTCTTGATGCCCAGTTTCTCTTCTCTGCTTCTCCTCTCATTATGGAGACAGAACTCTTGGAGGAGGAAGCTCCCTCCTGGCCCTAATCCTCTCCCAATTATAGGAAGTTTTCTTCAGATAGATTTGAATGACCTCTGCCAATCCTTAATTAATGAAGTATGTCTCATGTTCTTCAGGTACATTGCAAAGAGAGATATAAGTCGTGCTGCCATGTGAGATTCTATTACTGGCAAAAGTATCGTGACAATGAGTGTAAAGACAAAAATTGTAAAGTTCTATGTTCTTTTCTGACTTTTGCCTCTAGTTCTGATCAGGAAATTAGTAATGCTCTACGGTTCGGATTAATGAAATTGAAATGCATGTAATTATATATTACTTTTAATGAATTCAGGTAAATATATACTATTTTTACAAACATTCTATTATCTTGACTAAAGGTAAAGAGTAAGAAATACTTTATTCAAAGACTCAGAATTTTAGACATGCGTTGCTCTTGGATTTGAATTAATGTTGTACTCTCAAATTTACTGGTGTTTTATTTGAACTAAATCCAATGTGCATTAACTCATAAATGAAATAAAAGCAATAAATAGTGTGTGGTAGCATATGTGATATTTTCCAAATTACCTGTTATTTCATTCATAGACTGTAGCTTGAGCTTAGAATACTGATTAGTGAGAATGTGTTTTTTTCTTTTTTCTTTTTTAGTGAAATTGCATGAGTTACTTATTTATTCCCCCTTCCCTCCTCCCTCTCTAAATGGATAGATAGATAGATAGATAGATAGATAGATAGATAGATAGATAGATGAATTACACCTGCACATAGTAGGTCTTCCCTGCACATAGCTCATTCTTTTATTGTATAAAATATAAGCTGGAATTTAACAAAGTTGTTTTTTTTTCTTCTATTGGGTATTTTCTTTGTTTACATTTCAAATATTAGCCCTCTTTTACCAGTTTCCCATCCAGAAAACCTCTATTACATTAACCCTCCCCTCCTTCTCTGAGATTGCTCCTACAATCACCCACCTGCTTTCTTGTCCCGGCATTCACCTTCACTGGGGCATTGAGCCTTCACTGGATCAAGGGCTTCCTATTGATGCTCAACAGGGCCATCCTCAGCTACATTCGCAGCTGAAGCCATGGATCACTCCATGTGTAAGCTTTGGTTGGTGGTTTAGTACCTGAGAATTCTGGGGTGTCTGCTTTGTTGATAATGTTGTTCTCCTTGGGGGTTGCAAATCCCTTCAACTATATCAGTCTTTTCTCTAATGGAGGCATTGTGGATCCTGCTCTCAGTCCAATGGTTGTCTGTGGGCATCCACTTCTGTATTTTTGAGGTTCTGGTAGAGCCTATCAAGAGACAACTGTATCAGGATACTGTCAGCATGCACTTCTTAGCATCACAATAGTGTCTGAATTTGCTAACTCTATTTAGGATGGATCCCAGGTGTGGAAGTCTCTGGATGTCCTTTCTTTAAGTCTCTGATCCACACTTTGTTTCCCAATTTTCTCCTGTGAGTATTTTGTAGGACCTTCTAAGAAGGAATGAAACATCCACAATTTGGTCTTCTTTCTACTTGAGCTTCATGTGGAATGTGAATTATATCTTGAGTGTTCTAAACTTTTGGGTTATTATCCACTTATCAGTGAGTACATATCATGTGGGCACAGGGGAATATTTCCTGAACAGAATACCAATGGTTTATGCTCTAAAATCAACTATAGATAAATGGGACCTAATATAATTGCAAAGCTTCTGTAAGGCAAAGGACAATGTTAAGAGGACAAAACGGCAACAAACAGGATGGGAAAAGATCTTCACCAATCCTATATCTGATAGAGGACTACTATCCAATACATACAAAGAACTCAATGTGAATTTTTGATTTCCATTATGGAAATCAGTCTGTTGGTTCCTCAGATAATTGGATATAGTATTACCTGAATACCCAGCTATACCATTCCTGGGTATATACCAAAAAGCTGTTCCAGCATATAATGAGGAAACATACTCCACTATCTTCATAGCAGCCTTGTTTATAATAGCCAGAATCAGAGAATCAAATAACCCTATTAAAAATGAGATACATATCTAAACAAAGAAATCTCAAATATTGAATGGCTGCTAAGCACCTAAAGAAATGTTCAACATATTAATGGTAAGGGAAATGCAAATCAAAACAACCTTGAGATTCCACCTCATTCTAGTCAGAATGGCTAAGATCAAAAACTCATGTGACAGTAGATGCTGGCAAGGATGTGGAGACAGGGTAACACTCCTCCACTGTAAGTAGAATTGCAAGCTGCTTCAACCACTCTGGAAATTAGTCTGTTGTTTCCTCAGATAATTGGATATAGTACTACTTGAAGACACAGCTATACCATCCCTGGGTATATACCCAAAAAGCTGTTCCAGCATATAATGAGGACACATACTCCACTGTGTTCATAGCAGCCTTGTTTATAATAGCCAGAAGTAGGAAACAACCCAGATGTCCTTCATCGGAATGATGGATACAGAAATTGTGATACATTTACACAATGAAGTACTACTCAGCTATTAAAAACAATGAATTCATGAAGGTTGTAGGCAAATGAATAGAACTAGGAAATATGTATCCTATTTTAATAGAGGCATTTTATTCTCTGGTGTCTAAGGTCTCAAGATCTTTTTATATATTATATTGTGTGTTAGTCCTCTACCAGATGTAAGATTGGTAAAGATCTTTTCCCAATCTGTTGGTTGGTGTTTTGTCCTAGTGACAGTGTCCTTTGCCTTAAAGAATCTTTGCAATTTTATGAGGTCCTATTAGTCAATTCTTGATGTTAGAGCATAAGCCATTGGCATTTTGTTCAGGAAAATTTCCCTTGTGTCCAGGTGTTAGAGTCTTTTCCACACTTTCCATTATTATACTGTATAAAAACTGACAAAATCACAAATGAAAAAGGAGACATAACATCAAAATCTGTGGAAATTCAAAAAAATCATCAGATCCTACAACAAAAGTCTATATTCAACAAAGTTTGAAAATCTGGAGGAAATGGACAGTTTTCTAGACAGATACCAGGTACCAAAGTTAAATCAGGAACAAATAAACCATCTAAACAACCCCATAACTCCTAAAGAAATAGAAGCAGTTATTAAAAGTTTCCAAACCAAAAAGAACCCAGGACTGACTGGGTTTATTGCAAAATTCTATCAGAACTTCATAGAAGACCTCATACCAATACTGTCCAAACTATTCCACAAAATTGAAACAGACAGAGCACTACCAAATTCCTACTATGAAGCCACAGTTATGCTTATCCCTAAAACCCACAAAGACACAATAATGAAAGAGAACTTCAGAACAAATTCCCTTATGAATATTGATGCAAAAATACTCAATAAAATTCTTCAAAACCAAATCCAAGAACACATCAAAATGATCATCCATCATGATCAAGTAGGCTTCATCCCAGGGATGCAGGGATGGCTTAATATATGGAAACCATCAACGTAATCCTCTATATAAACAAACCCAAAGATAAAAAACGACATGGTTATTTCATTAGATGCTGAGAAAACGTTTGACAAAACTCAACACCCCTTCATGATAAAAGTCCTGAAAAATCAGGAATTCAAGGCCTGTACATAAACACAGTGAAAGCAATATTCAACAAACCCGTAGCTAACATCAAACTAAATGGAGACAAACTTGAACCAATCCCACTAAAATCAAGGAGTAGAAAAGGCTGCCCACTCTCTCCCTACTTAGTCACTATAGTACTCGAAGTCCTAGCCACAGCAATCGGACAACAAAAGGAGGTCAAATGGATACAAATTGGAAGGGAAGAAATCAAAATATCACTATTTTCAGATGATAGGATAGTACACTTAAGCGACCCCAAAGTTCCACCAGAGAAGTACTAATCCTGATAAACAACTTTGGCAAAGTGCCAGGTATAAAATTAATTTAAACAAGTCAATAGCCTTCCTCTACTCAAAGGATGAACAGGCTGAAAAAGAAGTTAGAGAAATGACACCTTTCACAATAGTCCCAAATACTATAAAATATCTTGGTAAATTTTAACAAAGCAAGAGAAAGGTCTGTATGACAAGAACTTTAAGTCTCTGAAAAAGAAATTGAAGAAGATCTTAGGAGATGGAAAGATATTTCATTCTCATGGTTGTCAGAATTAATATAGTAAAAATAGCCATTTTGCCAAAAGCAATCTACAAATTCAATGCAATACTCATCAAAATTCCTACACAATTCTTTATAGAGATAGAGTAATTTGAGAATTCATTTGGAATTAAAAAAAAACAGGATTGCAAAAACTATACTGGACAATAAAAGAACTTCTTTGGGAATCACCATTCTGACCTCAATCAGTATTAAGGAGCAATAATCATAAAAACTGTATGGTATTGGTCAAAGGCATGCAGACAGGTCAGTGGAAGAGAATTGAAGAACCAGAAATGAACCCATAGACCTATGTTCATTTTACTTTTGACAAAGGAGCTAAAACCATCCAATGGTAAAAAGACAGCATTTACAACAAATGGTGCTAGTTCAACTGGAGGTCAGCATGTAGAAGAATGCAAATCGATTCTTTCTTATCCTTACAGAGCTTAAGTCGAAATGGATCAAAGACATCAACATCAAACCAGATACAAACTTGTAGAAGAAAAATTGTGGAAGAGTTTGAACACATGGGCACTGAGAAAAATTTCCAGAACAAAACACCAATGGCTTATGCTCTAAGATCAAGAAAGAGACAAATGGGACCTCATAAAACTGCAAACCTTCTGTAAGGCAAAAGACACTGTCATTAGGACAAGATGGCAAATGACAGATTGTGAAAAGATCTTTACCAATTCTACATCTAATAGAGGGCTAATATCCAAAATACACAAAAACTCAAGAAGTTAGACTCCAGAGAGCCAAATAAACCTATTAAAATGGGCTACACTGCTGAACAAAATATTTTCCGCTGAGGAATATTGAATCACTGGAAAGCACCTAAACAAATGTTCAACATCCTCAGTCATCAGGGAAATGCAAATCCAAACAACCCTGAGATTCCACATCACACCAGCCAGAAAGGCTAAGATGAAAAATTCAGGTGATAGCAGACGCTGGCAAGAATGTGGAGAAAGAGGAATACTCCTCCAATTTTGGTGGGACTGCAATCTGGTACAACCACTCTTGAAATCAATCTGGAGATTTCTCAGAAAATTGGACATTGCAATACGTGAGGCGCCAGCTATACCTCTGCTGGGCATGTACCCAAAAGATGCTGCAACATACAACATAGACACATGCTCCACTGTGTTCATAGCAGCCTTATTTATAATAACCAGAAGCTGGAAAGAACCCTGATGCCCTTTAATAGAGGAATGAATTAAAAAATTGTGGTACATCTACATAATGGTGTGCTACTCAGTAATCAAAATCAAAGACTTCATGAAGTTCATAAGCAAATGGAATGAACTAGAAAATTTCACCATGAGTGAGGTAACTCAATCACAGAAAAGCAAACATGGTATGCACTCATTGATAAGTGGGTATTAGCCCAAGATCTCGAATTACCCAAGATGCATTTCACAGACCACAGGAAACTGAAGAAGAAGGATGACCAAAATGCAGATGTTCTCACTCCTTCTTAAAAGGGGGAGCAAAAATATCCATAGTAAGGGATAAGGAGGCAAAGTTTAAAGCAGTGACTGAAAGAACGGCCATTCAGTGCCTGCCCCGTATGTGGCCCATATATATACAGCCACCAAAGCTAGATAAGATTGATGAAGCTAAGAAGTGCATGTCGAATGGGACTGCATATATATCTCTCCTGAGAGACACAATCAGAGCATTTCAATTATACGGGTGAATGCTAGGAACAAACCACTGAACTGAGAACAGTGGCCCGTTTGGGGGAATTAGAGGAAGGGTTGAAAGATTTGAAGGGCCTTGAACAGCATTGTCAACCAACCAGCCCTTCCAGGGATTAAACCACTATCCAAAGACTGATCCAGGGCTCCAACTGCATGTGTAGCAAAGGATAGCTTTGTTGCAGCACCAGGGGAAGGGGAAGCCCTTGGTCTTGCCAAAGGTGGACCACAATTTCAGGGGAATGTCGGGGGGTTATAAGGGGCGGTTGATGGGGGGAACACCCTATGGGGGAGGGGGAGGGGACTTATGGACAGGAAACCAGGAAAGGGAATAACATTTGAAATGTAAATAAAGAAATATGTCTAACAAAAAAGATAGATGTGACTGATTTTTATATAAAGGTTTAGATTTGTGATTAAGCTTTTTATAGGATTACTTTTAAAAATAAATAATATTGAAATTACTTCTTTCTTTATAACAGCAAATTGCTACCTTCCAGTAAGAGAAACAGATGATGAGAAACCCTCTTGCTTGCTTACACTTTGTTAAACTATAGATGTTACTTGCTTATGAATGCATATGATTTTTAAGAATAATTTGTTTCTTTACTCATGCTATGTAATATTATTCTTCCTAAAGGTAGAAGGAAACATACTGTTTCTTCACAATCACTCACCACAAAAAAACTAACATGTAGTCACATTATAATTGTATACTGCTTGAAAGATTTTGCTGGGATATATAAGCTGTAGAAGAAAGAATAAAGTATGGTAGGGTGTGGCTGGACCATTGTTTCTCTCATACATCAACATGTGTATGTGAATGGTTTGGCTGGAACATTACTTCTCACATCCATCAGCTATAAGTGTACATGTAAAGTTTGTGCAAATGAGAGTTGGAACATTGTTCCTTCCATCCACCAGTTGTGCGTACTTTTGTGTGTATGTGTGGAATACTTGGACTTTGCTGACTGAGGGTTTGTTCTAACCATTCAATAGGTGAATATTTATGTGTCTGTCTGATCATCTGTATGCATGTGTGTATGTTTGTATGTATATATGCATGCATATTTGTGTGTATAAAGTTGGTGGACTCTGCTTTTTGATTTGTCCATTCTGTCTGTGAGTGTGTGTGTGTGTGTGTGTTTGTGTGTGTGTGTGCGTGTGTGTGTGCGTGTGTGTGTGTGTGTGTATCTGAACTTTCTCTCTTTCATCCTCTTTCTCTCTGACCCCAAAGTGTTAAACGATTTCATAGGATTTTTTTGTTTGGTTGTGTTTGTTTATTTTTGGGGGGGTGGCCATATAGAGTGCCAGTCCCAGTGAATTAAGCTTCCTTCCTTCAGCAAAAGTGTCTGCTGAGAAACTTCTCTAATCTGCCTTTAGCAGCAGCCCTTGTAGGTATCTGGATCAACCCTTGTCAGTGACTCTAAGCACTGACCCCCAACGGCTCAGTTTACAGTGGGTAAACTGAGCCGTTGGGGGTCAGTGCTTAGAGTGGATGACAAAGCCAGTCACTGGCAATTAACAACTAATGAAACCAATAAATGGGCTTATCATTAGCAGAAGATAATTTTCCTTATCCCATCAGTCATATGTAGCTCTCTGTCTAAGGGTAGCCTCTGAATTTTTTATCCTCCCACATTAGCCCTTCTAATGATTCAGTCTTTTTTCTAATTATTTTTGTGGCCATTTCTCGGACAAAATTTTTCACAATAGATTTCATGCTTTTCTTTTTCTTACAATTTTTCTGCCTCTACTTCTGCATGTTCTCTGATCTATATATGCAGAAGTTGCAACTTAGATGTGTTGGGTGAGTTTGGTATCCCTACAATCTGTTGATACCTGCATTGTGTCCAATTGTGCCTTTCTGTGATGGTCCCACATATGCTGTAAGAAGAGACATCTTTAAGTGGCAGGTATACTTTTAGAGGAATTTGACACTTCCTCTTCCAGAAGCTAATAATTGCAAATAATTCCTTCACTATGTACAGCACATCATGCCCAGCTACCATTTTAGGATATTTTCTGACTTTGACTTGCACAGGTCTTGCTCATCCTATTATATTTGCTGTGACTTCATAAGTCCAGCTGTCCTGCTGTGCCCAGAAGACATTTTTTCCTTGTGGTTATCCACCACTTTTCTGTTCCCTATTTCTCAATGATCTCTGAATCTTTCAAAGAAGGAGGATAATGCATAAGTTATATTTAGGCCTGAACATTTTGAAGTCTCTTATTCTTTGCACTGTGTTCTCTTGTTGTCTCTGTGTTGGTCACCATCTACTATAAACAGAAGCTTCTCTGACAGTCGTTAAGAAATATCTTTTATGTGTGGTATTCTTCTGGAGTGTGATTGACAAATTATAGGCCATACTCTAAAGAAAGCCAAATAATTCTGTCTTAAGAACTAAGAAGTGCCAGTAATTTTTGACTATTGGTAGAACTTTGTAGCCATCTCCCCTCTTTATGCTGGGATTAGTTCTGACATAAGTTTGTGTTGGTCTTGGGTATGTTGCCAGAGCCACTTTAAGTTGACAAATGCAGCTACTTTGCTATGTCCAGGAGACCCTGTTTCCTCTGTCCAAGAGACACCATTTCCTTATAGTCATCCACCTCTGACTTCTAGACTTGTTCTTCCACTCTTTCATCATGACCCCTATGACTTAAGAAAAATCCATGATATGTAAATGTCTCATTCAATTCTGAGTATACCATTGTTTCTTTTTGCTCTGTGCCTTGAGTTTCTGCAGTTCTCTGTGATAATTTTCATCTACTACAAGTAGAAATTTCTCAGATGAGGGTTGTGAGATGCATGAAGAATTGAATACCATGGGTACCTCCATGTGTACTCTTTGATTGGTGGTTTTGTTATGGGGACGGGTGTCTGGTTGGTTAGTATTGTTATTATTCCTATGGGTTGCAAACCTCTTTAGCTCCTTCAGTCTTTTCTATGGCTCCAGTTGCCATAGGATGGCCTTGTTGGGCATCAGTGGGAAGAGAGGGCCTTGGTTCTATGAAGGCATGATGCCACAGTATAGGGGAATGCCAGGGGAGGGAGGTTGGAGGGAGTGGATCAGTAAGTGGGAAAGCACCCTCATAGAAGTAGGGGGAGGGATGATGCAATAGGGGGTTTCCAGAGGGAAAATGAGGAAAGGAGATAACATTTGAAATATAAATTCAGAAAATATCCAATAACACAGAAATGGATATTATGAAAAGTTATTTGAAATTGATTAACACTAAGTCCACTTAGAGTGACATTAGATTCTTTTTCAGAGTCCGTGACATGTCTGGCCACAGTGTCCTGGCCTGTTAATGATGCCAAATATGTGTTTTGTCTCATGGAACAGGCCTTAATCCAAAACAAAAAAAAAAAACTGTAACTTAAATGATATGCATGTTACTATGGCACCAGTTGATATCCCTTGCTCCACAATTTGTTACTGTAACTCAGAGTTTTTAATCTGGGTAACCTTGATCATTAATTTCCCATCCAGTAGTCCACATTGC
Organism: Rattus norvegicus; assembly: GCF_021556685.1. Taxonomy (NCBI): domain Eukaryota; kingdom Metazoa; phylum Chordata; class Mammalia; order Rodentia; family Muridae; genus Rattus; species Rattus norvegicus. The sequence continues at coordinate 250,750,423 of NC_141534.1, forward strand.
ACCTTCAATCACTATGATAGTTAGCCTATATCAAAAATTTGACCAATATAAAATTTGTAACATAATGATGCACCTGCAAACTTTCAAAAATACCAAAAACTATCGTAAAATGTAGAAAAAAAGAAGGCTAGGTTTACTGGTGCATGGTTTTAATTTCAGCACTGAGGAGTTATCAACAAGTAGATCTATAAAAAGGGAGGAAAGGAAGGAAGGAAAGAATGAAGGAAGAAAATTATAGGCTAATACCTCTGAAGATTATAGACATTTTTTTCAATAAAATATTTGTAACAAAATTCCCAAATGAATTAAATTGAGTATCCTTTATGATCTAGTCATATTCATTCCAGAGACTCAGGGACATTTTAAAAAATATAAATCAAGAAATATAATCAATTTAATTATTTCTTCTTTTATAGTACTCAGAAATTTGACTTATGTTCTAATAAAACAGACATGACAACCCAGAGCTTTAACATGCACAGAGAAGCTGTGGAAATATTTTCAAACTAAATCATTTTTAAATTAAATCTCACCTATTTCCACTAACTCTTCTGCCTGTCATTCCTATACAAGCTAACTCTTTGTGAGTGTTTGTTTAAAAAAAGACTTTTCTTTTTCTACCACAGTGAATAATACTACGCAACAAGTTCTTGAAGTGAAAAATTTGATTAGTCATTTGATTTCTAACGATTTTTAAATTAGTCTTTCAAATAAAGAGAAAGGAAAGACTGAAATATTAAATATAATCAGTGAGTGGCATCTATATACACATGAAAATTCCCAAATGTTTACCTTTCACTCCTTTTTGGTAAATTAAAACATTTCTTGACAATATAGAATATAATTATGTTTTAAAAGCCCAGTATACCAACAGCAATTGTAAAGATTTTCTTTTTATTAAAATGTTCATCAATTTATTCAGAAAAGTGTTAATTTAATGATCCTTATGTGAAGTCTACAGACTTAAATTAAGGATCACCTGGAATATGAAGAGTACTGATCATTTGATCAAAACAAATTCTCTATAGAAAGGACATCAGAAGAAACTTCCCTGAGAGTTGAAGAGACGGCTTATCACTTGAGAGAGTATGTTTCTTCAGAGGAGCAGCAATGGGTTTCCAGCAACTATATAAGGTAGCTCCATGACATATGACATGCTCTCCAGATCTCCCTAAGTGCACACACACAGACACACACACACACACACACACACACACACACACGCACACACACAAAAAAACACCTATGTGCTTGTATTCACACAACTAAAAAAAAGAATTTCTTCTGAGTTTTGAACCTGTAAGATTATTGACATCAATGTGATGAATAACATTAAGCATTATATTAGCATAGAAATTTGATAATGATGTTTTAGAAAATGTTTACAAAACTATAAATCTAGTTTTTCCCCAGACAGGTTGAGTAGAGTGTGATTGAACATGCTTGTTATGTAGTTCTCTCATAAAAACATCAACATTAATATTGTATATAGTGTTGTTTTCATAAAGACACTTATAGTAGTATACCATGAGCTTTGAACACACTCACATACCATCACCTCTCTGGACATTCTATTTCAATTTTTCCTATCTCTTTCTCTTCCAGAATTGTTATACTTAAATATTTGTGTTTATTTTTAGTTTCTTTAAATAAATGCGTACCTACAAATATATAAGTGCACCACTAGAATGCCTGGTGGTCACAGAAGTAAGGAAAGTGTGTCTGGTCTGATCCTCCTAACTATGCAGTTTTGAAAACGATTCTCCATTCTTTCCAATGTCTTTCCCAGGGTTCTTGGATATCTAAATGTGATCCTATTATTGTGTGAGGTGCAATGTGTGTTTTGAGCTTTAGTAAGGTTTCTTTTACGTATGTAGGTAACCTTGTATTTGGGGCATAGATATTTAGGATTGAGAGTTCAACTTGGTGGATTTTTCCTTTGATGAATATGAAGTGTCCTTCCTTATCTTTTTTGATGACTTTTAGTTGAAAATTGATTTTATTTGATATTAGAATGGCTACTCCGGCTTGCTTCTTCCGACCATTTGCTTGGAAAGTTGTTTTCCAGCCTTTCACTCTGAGGTAGTGTCTGTCCTTGTCTCTGAGGTGTTTCCTGTAGGCAGCAGAATGCAGGGTCCTCGTTGCATATCCAGTTTGTTAATCTATGTCTTTTTATTGGGGAGTTGAGGCCATTGATGTTGAGAGATATTAAGGAATAGTGATTATTGCTTCCTGTTATATTCATATTTGGATGTGAGGTTATGTTTGTGTGCTTTCATTCTCTTTGTTTTGTTGCCATGATGATTAGTTTCTTGCTTCTTCTAGGGTATAGCTTGCCTCCTTATGTTGGGCTTTACCATTTATTATCCTTTGTAGTTCTGGATTTGTAGAAAGATATTGTGTAAACTTGGTTTTGTCATGGAATATCTTGGTTTCTCCGTCAATGTTAATTGAGAGTTTTGCTGGATACAGTAACCTGGGCTGGCATTTGTGTTCTCTTAGGGTCTGTATGACATCAGTCCAGGATCTTCTGGCCTTCATAGTTTCTGGCGAGAAGTCTGGTGTGATTCTGATAGGTCTGCCTTTATATGTTACTTGACCTTTTTCCCCTACTGCTTTTAATATTCTTTCTTTATTTTGTGCGTTTGGTGTTTTGACAATTATGTGACGGGAAGTGTTTCTTTTCTGGTCCAATCTATGTGGAGTTCTGTAGGCTTCTTGTATGTCTATGGGTATCTCTTTTTTTAGGTTAGGGAAGTTTTCTTCTATGATTTTGTTGAAGATATTTACTGGTCCTTTGATCTGGGAGTCTTCACTCTCTTCTATACCTATTATCCTTAGGTTTGATCTTCTCATTGAGTCCTGGATTTCCTGTATGTTTTGGACCAGTAGCTTTTTCCGCTTTACATTATCTTTGACAGTTGAGTCGATGATTACTATGGAATCTTCTGCTCCTGAGATTCTCTCTTCCATCTCTTGTATTCTGTTGGTGAAGCTCGTATCTACAGCTCCTTGTCTCTTCTTTTGGTTTTCTATATCCAGGGTTGTTTCCATGTGTTCTTTCTTGAGTGCTTCTATTTCCATTTTTAATTCCTTCAACTGTTTGATTGTGTTTTCCTGGAATTCTTTCAGGGATTTTTGTGACTCCTCTCTATGGGCTTCTACTTGTTTATTTCTGTTTTCCTGGAATTCTTTTAGGGTTTTTTGCGATTCCTCTCTGTAGGCTTCTACTTGTTCTCTAAGGGAGTTCTTCACGTCTTTCTTGAAGTCCTCCAGCATCATGATCAAATATGATTTTGAAACTACATCTTGTTTTTCTGGTGTGTTTGGATATTCCGTGTTTGCTTTGGTGGGAGAATTGGGCTCCGATGATGCCATGTAGTCTTGGTTTCTGTTGTTTGGGTTCCTGCGCTTGGTTCTCACCATCAGATTATCTCTAGTGTTACTTAGTTCTGCTATTTCTGACAATGGCTAGACTGTCCTATATGCCTGTGTTTCAGGAGTGCTGTAGACCTGTTTTCCTGTTTTCTTTTAGCCAGTTATGGGGACAGAGTGTTCTGCTTTCGGGCGTGTAGTTTTTCCTATCTACAGGTCTTCAGCTGTTCCTGTGGGCCTGTGCCTTGAGTTCCCCAGGCAGGTTGCTTGTAGCAGAAAAGTTGGTCTTACCTGTGGTCCCGAGGCTCAAGTTTGCTTGTGGGGTGTTGCTTATGAGCTCTTCGCGACCTCAGCAACCAGGAAGATCTGCGCCGCCCTGTCCGGGAGCTTCCGTGCACCATGGTTCCAGATGGCATTTGGTGTTTTCCTCTGGAATCAGTAATGTGTGCAGAGTGCCTTCTCTTCTGGTTTCCCCGGCATGTCTGCCTCTCTGAAGGTTTAGTTTTCCCTCCCACGGGATTCGGGTGCAGAGAACTGTTTATCTGTTCGGTCCCTTCAGGTTCTGGCCGTATCTCAGACGCAGGGGACCTGCTGCTCCTGGGCCCTCCTCTATGGGAACCCAGAGGCTGTATACAGTTTCCTTTTGGGCCAGGGATGTGGGCAGGGGTGGGCAGTGTTGGTGGTCTCTTCTGCTCTGCAGTCTCAGGAGTGCCCACCTGACCAGGCAGTGAGGGCTCTCTCCCATGGGGTTTGGGAGCAGAGTGCTGCTGCGGGCAGGGATCCGCCGGTTTGGGACTCCTGCTAATACTGAAAGTGTCTGGTCTTAGAGGAATTTTGCCTCTGTGTGTCCTGAGTTCACCAGGCAGGTTGCTTGCAGCAGAAAAGTTGGTCTTACCTGTGGTCCCAAGGCTCAAGTCTGCTCATGGGGTGTTGCTTGTTTATCTCTCAGGAACATAACTTCAACTGAGATAAAGACCTAATAATGACACATCTCTTTTCCATAACTTGGGTAACACTAACTAAAAATTTATAACTTTGGACTGTCTATATTCTATCACCTTGTGCTCTGGAGGTCCTCATAATCTTTGCCCTAAGCTCCAAGAAACTTTGGCTTATGGAACCAAACTGCAAATGCAAGACATGGCACTCAGCAAAATATATTGCTTTCAGGTGATAAAATGAATATGAAAGTCTCTATCAATT